>NC_080643.1:16435000-16738571 GCF_027579445.1 Ammospiza nelsoni | reverse complement strand
CTCCCACTTTGCATATTCCCCAGCATCTCCCTCACGTTCTGCAGAGCAGTTTATGCATGGGTGTATCATGACTTCTGAATAATAACTCTGGGAACTTGTTTTTTCATGCTCATGGTTTGCACTGGGGGTTTTTGCATGGTGAGGCTCCTGGGTCAGAGTACCTGGGAAGCTTCTGACTCAGCAGAGGTCCCCAAAACAGGCTGGGACTGTTTACAGCTCCCTGGCATCTGTCTGTGTGTCAGGCAGCTGCTCTCCTGGGACTTGGGAGACCTGGGTCTGGGTCTCTGTTGATGCTGAGTCTCAAATTGTGGTACTGGGAAGTCCAGGCTGCGTGGTCTGGCGGTGCCTCCAGTGACAGGAGATGTCTCCTGGCTGTGTGCATCTGTGACTTGGCCTGCCTGCATCCTGCGTGCCCAGGCATGTCCTGTTGTCCCTGGCAGATGGGAGCCACCAGCAATCATTGCTGCTCTAGGCAGGAGCCAGGGAACCTGTACCTCTGACCCATTCTATCTGTATTTCAGCAGAGCTTGTGGGTGTGTTGGCACATCTCCAAAGCACCACTTGAGGATCTGGAAGCAGTGTATCTGTGGGCAGTGGAGGCCCTTAGGTGCTGCTGCTCAGGTGCTCGAGGCCAGCCTCAGCAGGGAAGGGCTGGCTGCAGGGCACTGGCTCTGCTGACTGAGGGCCAGCAGCACATTTCTGGTGTATTTCTCTGAAGAAAAGCCATGGGTTCATGACTGGCATGAAGACTAACCCAAGTATGAAAATTCTCTCACCTGAGAGGATTTTTCCACACATTCCTCCTCGAGTAGCTGCCTTGAGGCCAACCTGGTGGCTGGCATGAGGGAGTCTGTCCAGCTGCCCCTTGCCAGCACCTGGACTAAAGCAGCTTACAGCAGTTTCCCACTCTAGTTCCTTGTCTCTGCTCTTCTTGGGAGGTGGCAAGGCCTCTCCTGCCTGCCTCCTCTGGAGCTAGCTACCACAGCCTTGTAGCTCCATGCTAGAGCAGGGCACAGGCTGTTTCCCTCCCACTTCATGGCAAAGCTCCAGCTAACTGAACTGGGAGACTTTCTCCCCCTTTCACCCTGTTTCACTTGCAAAGCCTTTAGGAACCAGAGCTTTCACCCCTTTCTTTGCCTCTGAGTAACCTGTGTGTGCTGGGCACGTTGGTCATTGACCCCCTTGTCTCAACAGGGAACTCTTACCATCGGTGGCAAGGAAGTGACCCTTGAATACACTCCCTGCCCAGAGTTCTGGCGCTGCAAACGTGTAAGTATGTGCTCAGAGCTGCCTTCTGCTTCCCCTGCTGGCACTCCTGGCAGTGGCAGCTCAGAGGAGTTTGGATATTTGCTCGGTGGCCAAAGTCCCTCAGAGTAATTAATACCTGCCCTGAAGCTGTTGCCCTTTCTAAACTGTGTTTTTTGCCTACCTTGTTTTAGGTCTCACCTCTGCATGCATATGGGTGTGGTACAGGTAGCCAGATTTAGATTTTTTATGCACAGAGCAGCTTTGTCCCCATGCAGTAGTTCCTTTTTAAAATGCAGAGAAAATAGCGTGTGGATCCTTTCTCCTTAAAAACCACAATGAGACAGTGATTCTGCCAACCAGAATGGAACAGGCTTTGCTCTGGTTCATGTGTGTAACCACCCCTCTGCCTCACACAGGAACCTGTGGTCTAGCTGTGGCTGTGGTAAGTGCAGCAGGGAAGGAAGCAGGGAAATGGATCCAAGTCTAGGCAGCATGAGCCAAGTCTAGTTCATGCTGGAACTGGTCCATTTTTGGGAAGGCACCATTGCCCAAGGGTCAGTTTATTCCTATGCCCTTCCCAAGGTTCTCCCAGTACAGGAACTTGTGGCTGCAGCAGGCTGGAGGTGATTGCAGGAGAAAGGACAGGATTATTGCCTGCATTCCCACTGACTACAGGCTGAGAGTTTGCAGCAGGACTTGAATGGGTTGGTTCTAGATAGAGTCCCACCTTGTCCACTGGGTCACTCTGGGCTACAGAGACCCTCATCCAGCTGAATGGATGCACTCAGCTGCAAGCAGAGCTGTTGCTCTGTGCCTCAGCTCTGCTTGCAGTGCTCTGGAGGTGGAGACACAAGTTTCAAGCAGTGGTTTCAAACAGCTCTCAGTGCACTGAGGTGGCTGCACTGTATGTCCCCACTGTTGCTGTGTGTAGCCATGGCCTGAAGGAGCTTTTTTCTGCCCCAGAGCATCCACAAGGCTTCAGTCATAGGAAGAAATTGCTATGAAACAGTAGCAATACATTTGAGGAAGTCAGGGGTGCTGTGTTTGGTGAGAGCTGTGAAAATGGGGCAATTGGCTCTCCCCACAGGGGCTCCAGGTGGGATAACCATCCAAGCCTGTACAGCTCTGCCTCTTGGTTAGCAGACACCTCATTATGAACTCTCCAAATTACATCAGTGTCTACAGCTCAGATAAAGACTTCAGCACTGCTTGAGGGGTGAATTCAGGTTAGAGAATGCCAAGGTAACTTTGGACCCTTTGAATCAACATTGTGCCTAGCAGGGAGCTTTTGATCCAGCATCACTTGGGAGGAGGAAGAGTTCCATCTCAAGGACTAGTGAATAAATGTGTGCTCCATAGTTGTGTGAAAGCCCTGTTCCCAAGGCAAACCCAGCTGTGAGTCATATGAGCATGTACCCACAATTCCAGCAAAGGCCCCTGCTGCCATTCCCCATCACTGTAACTTTTCATGGCTGTTACTTTCTGAAAGCACGCTGCAGAGTCTGGAATTCTGGAGCAGGTTGTACCCACTGCCTTCAAAACACGACTTCCTCATGCTGTCCATCTTCCATTGCAGTGTAAGGTGTGTACTGTGGGCTACAGATCTTCCTGTTCCTATTGCAAGCTCCCAAGAGATGGTGAGTATATCTGCTCCCCTGAGCCTGGTCAGTTAAAAGTTTCATCTAACCTGACAAGTAAGTTTCTCTTCTGGTTTCCCATGGCATCCCTGTTGGTGGACTAGCTGAGCACTGTGTGGGAGGATTGTTAGTTTTGCTTCATTTAGACCCTTTTTGCCTGTCCACACCAAAGATGTTACATGCAATGGGTTGCTGTCAGGTTCTCTGCTGCTGTGAGGCTTGGTGGAGGGGTGTTTTACTGCCCACAGCCTTTCCCTCCTACTGTCTGGTATTGTCCTTTGATCCAGGGAGTTATAGTTGTGTCCTCTGGCACTGTGAGCTGGTACTGCTCTCTGTAGGTGAGATGGCTTCCCCTCAACCCACCTTCCTTGGGAGATGCAGATGGTTTTAGTGTTACTCAGAGATTCAGATTTGCCTCACTTTTGGGACTTGCAGATTAGGATCACAGAATCATGGAGCCATTAAGTTTGGAAAGACCTCTGGAATCAAGTCCAACCATTAACCCATCATTGCCAAGTCCTCCACTAACCCATGTCTCTAAGCACCACACCTACACATTTTTTGAACACCTCCAGAGATGGTAATTCTACCACTTCCCAGGGTAACCTGTTCCAGTGCTTGGACCACCCTTTTGGTCTAGAAATTTTCCCTGATATCTAATCTAAACCTCTCCCAGGGCAACTTGAGACTCTTTCCATTTGTCCTATCACTTGTTCTTGGGAGAGGAGATAAGAGGTGAATCCAGGATTGGAGCTGCTGAGCTCACCTTGCTCTCTGTAAAAAATGTGTGATAGGAGTTCTCCAGGAGCTTCTCCTCACCCCACCCAACACCTCTGATTTCTGGGGTGGGAGGGCACAAGAGCCAAAACACACTTCTGTGAGGACCTGATTTCTTTGGGATGATGGCTGTGCCCACCTTCTCCATCCCTGGGTGCAGTGCCAGGGGCTGCAGTGCCACGAGTGAGTCTTCCACCCTCCTCTGGCACTGCCTGCCATTACAGCCACTGTGTAAGCCTTGACTCTTATCCTTGAGCAGACTTCCATGAATTGCACTCCTGTCTCAGGTAGAAGGATAGTACATCCATTGCTGATGCACAGATCTCTGTTTACTGAAGCCCTGTCCCTGTGGTTGTGTTTTCCATGCTCTGTGGCTCCTCCATCAGTGTTGAGAAGGCAAAATTCACACAGCTGGTCCACCGTAGCTGTGGGTTGTAATGAAACTGCCCAGGAGCAAATTAAACAGAGCCTTTTACCTGCTGTGAGGACAGATTGTGGTGAATGCTTCCTACTGGCCTGCTTTTCTTGGGAAAGGGTGCAATAAAATAACCTCTCTATGACTGGGTGAAACAAAGCAAGTCTCAAGAATTTGCAGTGGTTACTGCAGCTTTGTATGAGTTCTGGCATGCTTTGTGACTGATGGGTGTGAAGTGGACTGAAGTGTGCCTCTCTTACAGGGAGCAGAGCAGGCCCAGAGTCCAGAGGTGGTGCTGAGGGAGAGGACACATCGGCTGAGCAAGAATTCAGTAAGAGTTGCCCTTCCCATCTCTAGGGTTCTGCTCATGTCTGTGTGATTTGCACAGGCAGTTTTCACAGCTGCAGGTGCAAACTGGTTTCATGTGCAAATTTTCCATGAGGTTCTGTAGCCAAAATTCTGCACTCTACAAACTGCAGACAAATGAGTACAAGCCTGTCCAAGGTGAGCTGTGCTGGCAGCCAAGCAAGGCACTGTGCAGCTTTCCCAACAGTTGTGTGTTCTGCCATGCCGCCCACTGCCCAAACAGAAGGAGAGCAGGGACTGACTCTCAGGGACATTAAAGAGGGAAGCTTCACTGTGCCATGTCTTGCACCCTCATTTGCTTCTCTTTGTGGGAAGAGGCTTCAGCAGCAGGTGCTGGGCTGGTGGTATCCGCCTTTGCAGCCTCACAGATCTGGCTTCCCTTTCCAGCAGCGTTGGAAGCTCAGGTAGAGATCTCTTTTGCAGTGAAGCCAGGCTATCCAGGGGCCTTCAAGTGCAGAAACTAGTTGGGATTATGTTCTCTGAATGGTATAGACTAGGGGGGCAGGGTGTTCCCATATTGTTTCTGCCTCAGCTGTGGTCAGTAGGCACCTGATAAAATCTGTGACTGTTTTATGGATGTGTTTCACTCAGTGGTCTCAGGGGGTTCTGAACCCAGTTTTCCTCTAGCATATAAACAGGGTGACAGTTGCTAGTTGATATTGCTTGGTTGTGGATGATCAGGAGTACATCATGGATAGTAAGGATATCACTGCCATCAGGGTTGTCCTGGATGTAGAAGGAATGTCTAAATCCATCCTGGATTCTCGTTTGTTCAGGCAAGAGCCAATACTAAAAGGAGGCCAAAAGCCTCTTGTCTCTGACTAGAAAAGTCCTATAAAGCAGCCCAACACAAAACAAGGCAATGGAAGAGTGCTGGCACTTGAACAAGCCTTGTGTCTGCCAAATGTTAAAACAGTGGGTATGCAACAGGCAGTACAGCTTGGCTTTTTATAAGGAGCACTGCTGCAAGGGCCAGAAAGTAGGATAAAAAAAATACCTGCTGAAACATTCTTATGTGAAACCAGTTCATTTCTCCTCTTTAATAGCAGAGACAGAGCTTGAAACACCTGAGCAAGAATTGTCAGGTCAACCAGGATCTCCAAAGCAGCCTCTCCAGCCCTCAGTTCCTGCTCCACAGCAGGAATGTCAGCCTCAGGAACAGGAGCCAAGGAAGAGAGATGAAGGGAGAGAGCGTCGGCCCTCACAGGAGAAGAGAAGGGACATGGACCGGCACCAGGAGCCGCCCTCTCAGAGGGAAACAGAGGAAGCCACGCCACCAGATGGTGGAGGAAGCAGAAGTGAGTGACTCAAAGACCAGTTTTGGATTCCTCTTGCTTGCACTCCATGAGGTTGTCTGCAGAAAGGGCAGCATTTCACTAAAACTTCTGTAGGCTCTTTCTATGTTGTGCAAATCTGTGGCAGAGAGTAATGGAGGGCTGTCCAGCTCCAAAGGTGCTGACAAATTGCCTTTAGGAAAATTCGTTCAGGCTGAGCTGGCTTAGGGTGGTACAGTTAACTTAGCACAGCTTCAAAAGCCTTTTGGGCCAGCAGTTACCCTGGGCTGAGCTCTTGAGAAGGGGCCACTTTCTCCTCTTTTCTGGGAAGGAAAGGTTAGCAATTGGAGAAGGTAACTGGAGCATCTTGCAAAGTGGACAGAAAAAAACAATGGCTTTGAGACTCAACTGCAAGGAGCTGTGCTCTTGCTTTGAGTGGTTTAGTCACAGTAAATTTGGTTCTAAACTATCTTTTTTCCCCTAATTTTCTCCCTGGGCTGCTCCCTGGCTGTCTCTCAGCCATCATGCTGAAGCGCATCACTCGGTTCACGCCCCCCGAGCTGATCGTGGGGCTCCTGGCCCCCTACGTGCGGCTCTCCACGTCCAGCGTGCGCATCATGAAGAACAAGGCCGGGCGCATGGGGCAGACCTACGGCTTCATTGAGCTGGAATCTCATGCTGTAAGTACCTTCCTGCTTTCACCTGTTCCCTCTGTTGGCATCTGGTATCTGTAGAGGTAAGGAAACCACAGAAATGCAAGAGAGCTCTGTACTTGTGAGGCTGCTGTGCTGGAGTGAGTCCTTTCTTCTGCTTGTCTGACCAGGTACAAGAATTTGACAGACTGAGGTCTGTCAAAGGACACTTTGGAAAGGAGAAGCATTCCTGACATTATGGGCCTACTACTCTTAAGGCCTTTGGCTTTTCCTGTAGAAGTAAAAAAGGGGCTTTTCCTCCCTTTTCTTCTCAGCTGGTCCAGCTGTTGTTCTCTGGCTTTAGGAGTCAAAGATTGATTGTTGTCACAATCTGTGACACTGATTAAGTTTCTCACCTCAGTATGTTTCTTTTAAGACACTCTAAACTTGAACACTTCTTGCATAGCTATTTGGTTTGCAGAGAACTTGAATCCAATTTGTTTGTAGAAGGCAAGAATCTCAATTAACAGACCCTTCCATGTTGGAGGGTTCATATTTTCTCTGTCTGGGTGGCTCCCAGACTCCACAGCTGTTCTTTGATGTTGGTCCAGAGACTGTTTACCAAAACACTTCGGGACAGCAGCAGCCACAGTGCTGCACTGCCTGGCAGCCCTAGGAGAATGCTGTCCCCAGCTGGCTGCTGTAAGTGGTCATAGGACAAGCAGAGAACCTCACATTGCATTTATCCCTTTTGTCACATCCTAAATACCCTTCACTGACACTTAGACTAATATTTACTGTTGTGTTTCTTGTCCTGCTGAGCACAAAACATTCCTTTCTGGCAGACTGGATGTGTAAAATGTGCTGTTTCCTTCTCATGGAAAGGGACATTCTTTTTCCTTTTTCAGGAGGCGCTGAGGTTGCTGAAGATACTGCAGAACCTGGATCCCCCCATCTGCATTGATGGGCGTACGTTGGAAGTGAATCTTGCTACAGGGAGGAGAAGGTACTGATAGATGAGGCAGTGGAGTTGTCCTCTATGTGCTGTACAGTGAGGCTGGAACTCTGCTGTCAGAGCAGGTGCTTAAAGTTTGGCATGGGAATTAGCACAGATGTTCCTACAACCAAAAAATATGTTGGAGAAGTGAAGCTTGAAAAGCTTCAGTGATTGAGCAGAATGGGATTAGTGATCATAATGCATCTTGTTGTCCAGCCATCAAATCCTGTTCTGCAGGAATTAGTGGGTTCAGCTTTTTAAAAAACATGTGGAGAGATTCATCTTTGCAGACACAGCAGAGTGGAGTCATATTTCTTGTGGAGACAGTGGTTTGCCAAGTCTGTCTCCTGGGATGGACACAGTCCAACATGTGGCCAGAAAAGATGGTCTTTCTGCCTTTATTGGTCCTGCTGATCATTTTGAATATAGTGAGGTTAGTGTAAAACCAAATTGCCATTAACTTGCAACCTTTATCTCAACAGGAATGACTATGGGGAGCACGGTGACAATTCCTACTATGGCCCGGTAGGTCTGCACAGCTTCCCTGCAGGTTGCTTAAAGGGAGGGAGCACTGGGGGAAGATGGGCTTGGCTCTGTTAGGCTTTTTCTCTTTGGGCTGCTGAAATACTGCAGAACATGTTTCAGCATGTTTGAAGATGGGGTGATAATGCTCAAATGTGCACACTGCTGCTCTGCCCCTCACACTGATTATCACTGTATAGAAGTGCAAGTCAGTGCTGCTGGAGGAAGTTCTGGGCTGGGTTACTTGATGCCACACTTTAAAGAGTGATTTCACTGATGACTGATCTCTTTAGTGTTTGTTACTAGACTACAGGACTCTTCCCATATCCTGGATGGGGTGATGGCCTCCATACAGATTGCTATGACCATCTTGAGCAGAGATCTCGTGCTTTGTGACAGTGTCCGTGTCAGGCACTGCTGACATCTACAGACACTGCTCTGTAGGTGAAAAACTGTCTGCTTGTGCTCTGTTTAGGATGGATAAATGAGCCCTTCTCCTGAACTTTGGGCCTTTTAGAGGGAGGAGAAGCAATCTGATGTTTGTTAAAGTCTCTGATCTGTTTGTGTTGTTCACTTACTCCAGGGCAGAAGGGGCATGAGAGACAGGAGGGGTGGCGAATCACAGAGACGCACCAGAGCACAGTGTAAGTTAAACTCTGCTTCACTCCTACTGTGGAGACTTTTCTTCCTTAAAAGGGCACTGACATGTAGAAATCAGCCCAAAAATATTTTTAAAGGCTAAGAGTAGGTTTGTTTGCTACACCCACTTGTGAGTTCCTTTGCCAACTTTGTTTAGTCACATTTTCCTATCTGATGATGTGTTTCTCTCTATTCTCACTGTGCGAAACTACATGCAGATAAAGGAAACTTGCTGCCTATTTTTCCTTGTTGTGGAAAACTGATGGGATAAAATCAGCCTGGCAGTTACTAGAGAAGACAGAAGAAAATTCATTTGATGCAGCAATGCCAGGAGCTGGAGGAGCACTCCTGATTGTTTTAGTGATTTATATATAGCATTTCTGAGGTCTGTCAAAGGACACTTTGGAAATGAGAAGCATTCCTGACATTATGGGCCTACTACCCTTAAGGCCTTTGGCTTTTCCTGTAGAAATAGTTCACTCCCCTTTCTTCTTGGGAGCTTTCATGCACCAGTGGGGTGGAAGGGATGTGGGGTGTGTCATCACTTTAAACAGGATTGAGAGAGAACAGCTTTTCCTTGTTCACAGGAGTGGGTGGATGTAGATACTCATTACCCCATTCTTAGGGAAATTACTGAATTTCATGACCAAGTGTTGTGGTCTTGTGATCTCAGCACAGCTCCTGTAAATTTGTTTTGATATGGAAGTTTTCCCAGAGTCCTAACCAGAATTATGAAAACTTATCACCCCCCTTATTCCTTAAAGAAAAGATTATGTAGGTCAAGGGATCTGAAGATACTCATACCTCTCTTGCCAGGAGAAAAAAAGAATTCTTCCCCATTATTGATCCTTTCACCAGTGTAATGTTTGTGCTTTTGTCTTTGTAAAAGGTAAGTTCTGCTTTTGGAAGCCTGTGGTGCTAACTCCTGTCTCTCTTTTCAGCACCATCAGATGTGTCCACATACATTTATGATCCTGACACTGGGAATTACTATGATCCCATAGCTGGGACATACTATGACCCCAGAACTCAGGTGAGTCTGTGGGAGGGAAGCTTTACATGCAATATGTTCTTACAAACTGCTCTTTTCTGGAGGAATTTTGCAGCCACATCCTGAAGACAAGCCAGTGTAGGGCAGTACAGAGGCAGCTTTGTGTTTTTCACTCTGTCTCCTGACCTGTGTGAAAGGGATGCATGTTGCAAAATATCAACTTAATGAGAGCCTAGGAACCCATTAGCTGTGTGTTGATCCAGCTGTAGCCGCCTCTGGCCTCTGAAGCTCTGACTTTGGAGAGTTTTTAGTCTGCTTTTCCTTGAGCAGACTTACAGGCAGAGCATCACAGCTGAATTTTGCTGTAGACATGTGATATGTGACTGTCTGTAAGAAAGAATGGACAGCAGAGCTCTGTTTTCATCTGTGGTGTCTTTGCTTCTCAACCCTGGCCAGCAGTAGCTGTAAGGATGCAAAAAAAGAACGATCATCAGAGATTTTCTGGGAATATAATCTTGTTTTCATGATCCTGGGGATGTCCATGCCGTGGGAGAGCAGGGCAGTGCTATGGTACCTGGCCGTGCTCAGCTTTTCCCCCAGCAAAGTTCTGAAGCCTTTGCCCTCTGCAGTCCCTTCCTACTGTGCTGGTCTCCCCAGCTCAGCGAGGACAAGAAGCCCAGTAAGAAACCTGCAGGGGCTGGGCTAAGCCTGCTCCAAATGCCTCTTTCAGAGGGAAGTCACAATAGACCGGGAGCCCTCCCCACCCCCGACGGAGAGCAGGAGGCGGCGGCACGGGAGCCAGGAGTGGACAAGTGACAGGAAGGAGCCACACTGCAGGGACAACAGGGACAAAAAGGACAAAGGGAAAAGTACTTCTGCTAAGGTAACTCGCTCCAGGCATGACCTGACACCAGGAAGCTGAGGAAAGAGGTTAGAAAGAGAGTAATTAGAGGATTCCAAAAGGAAGGGACAGTGAGAGAAGACAGTGGGGTCAGCAGCTGGAAAGGAACATAGTGATTGTCCAGCCAGGGAGTAAGTTCTGGAACTTTTTCTCTCCTTGAATTAAATCCAGGGCTTCTCATCCCTTCCTTGTGATGAAGGATTCAGACACATCCAGGTAACTGAGACATGTTTCACTCATGCTGCTGAAAGCACCCAACTGTTGTAATAGACAACAAAATACTGACAGAGACCTTTAAACACACCCAGTCAGATGATGATGGATACTCAGCTCTCCCCTAACTGCAGTTCCTGCCCCTTTCCAGTCCCAGGACAGTGCCCTTCACTGCTGTTCCCAGTCAGCAAATGCCAGTGTGGGAGCTGCTGGTTGGGAGCAGCTGCCCAAAGTGATGTTTGAGCAGAACCCAGGGCTGTGATATTGACAGGACCTGAGGAATGCCAGGAGAGTTGCTGGAAGTGATTTAGCCACCAGTGCAGAAACTTTGTGTTCTTCCTTGCTTCTTGGTCTGAATGTGCTCAGTGGCATGACCAGCACTGGGCACCTGGGTTGTAGCTCTCCCTGATGCTGGTGACAAGCCAGCCAAGGAGTCACGAGGTATGGTGGCTTTCAGGGACACTGACCTAGGAGAAGCATGGTCCTGTCTGAATGGAGGGTAAAAGTATCTCCAGCAGAAATCATTTTTCCCACTTGCCTGTTTTCCATGGATGCTCAGGAGTGGCTTCCTGGCTGCACTGTGCTCTCTGACACCTGTGTTATCTCTGGCCTAATGCCCAGTCTTGGATTTTTCAGAATGAGGCTGGAGAGGAGAGATTCTTTACAGAGGATGTCTTCAAAAAGCCGTTGCCTCCCTCTGTGAAGAAGGAGGAGAGCACAGGCCTGGTAAGGTGTTAACACTTGTCTTCCCTGGTCAAGTATGAGTAACTCATGAGCCACTAAATTGGAGCCTGTCCAGGGCTCCAGCCCAATTCTCTGTAAAATGTGTGAAAGTGAAGCTTCATCCCAGCCTACTGTTTGTGCTGCTGAGCACACAGCTGAGCATCACAGGCTCACCCTGTGCAGTGCTGGCTGCAGTCTCTGGTGCCCTCTGTCCAGGATAAAGAGGATCCTGGAAACCCCACCATGTTGGCTGAGCCTGGCCATATGTTGTGCCACAGTCACAGCAGAGAAAATTGGTGTTGTCTGGCAGTGGGGTAGGCTTTGCACGTGGTTTTCATGTCCTTTGTGCACACACAGAGCTGCTCAAATGTGACCTGGCCCTGCCCCAGCTCCCTCACTGCTATGAGGCACAACTGAGATCACTGTCAGCATCACAGTGTAGCAGAGAATGAGAGTGGGGTGGGCTGGGACAGCATGGTGAGCTGCTGCAGCTGTCTCTGAAATCATGAGTATAGCTCCAGGGGAGCTCTGGATTCCCCAGAATGGGAATCTCTCCCACTAGAACCACAACTCATTTCTGCCAACCACCTGGTTTCTCTGGGGGCCTGTTTGAATGAGTGCTTACATGTTGTGTGCTCTGAGTCCATGCTATGGCAGTCTCAAGACCTGTTCTTGACTGTTTCAGACTGAGACTGGAGAGGAGAAGTTCTCTGCAGAAGATGTCTTTAAAAAGCCTTTACCTCCTTCTGTGAAAAAGGAAGAGAGTGCAGCCCCAGTAAGTATCTCCACAGGATTGTGTTTTGACCTGTGTGAGCCTGGATACAGTTCTAGGGAGGATCAGCACAGCCTGGCTGCAACTGTGAGTGCCAGAGGTGCCAGAGATGTTTCTCATGTCTCTCATGCCAGAGGAGGGAGTGCTGGGGATTGAAGGCAGTTTGTTTTTATAAGTCTGACTTTGTTTGTGGGTTTCTAGCATGGGCACATTTCTTACCTGCATTCAAGCAGGATCTCACTCAGCCAGTCCTAAGGCAGAAAACTCTTCCAGCCACCTCCAGGCTAAGGAAGGCCAAATCTCACTGATCTCCATTTCTAGAGGAAGTGAGTGACAGCAGCTTGCTGCCAAACAGCCACTGCCTCGCCTGGCTTCTTGCGCTCTCAGGTGTGTGGCAAGTTGGAAAAGCCTGGCACCAAAGCAAGGCCTGTCTAGAGAGCAGAAGGGCTTCCACCCTGTGGTGAGACGGGAAAGAAGCCAGCCAGCTCCTCCCTGTTCCCTGCCTGTGCTGCTGGGAACAGAGACAGGAGTCACGGGGAGATGGGCTGGGGAAGCAAAGCCCCGCTGGCCTGGTAGGCTTGATGCTACAAATTGTCACACTTTTCTCCACTTCCCTCAGCCCAAGGTGGTGAACCCTCTGATAGGACTGCTGGGAGAGTATGGAGGAGACAGTGACAATGAGGAGGAAGAGGAGGAGCAGTCCCAGGCTCAGTGGCTGCCGCCTCCCGCGCACCCGCCGGCACCGCGCGAGGAGCAGGCGCGGAAGGCCAAGGCCAGCGACGACAAACTGACTGACTGGAACAAGCTGGCCTGCCTGCTGTGCAGGAGGCAGTTTCCCAACAAGGAGGTGCTCATCAAGCACCAGCAGCTTTCCAACCTGCACAAGGTATGGGGAAGCTGGGGGTTGCCGTTGGCTCAGTGGCTTTGTGAGCTGCAAGGAAAATGCAGTGGTTGGGTGGGAAGAGCTGTGCTGAAATCGACACAGCAGCAGGCAAAGTTCCCCCAAAGCTCTGTTCAAAGCATTGTGTGAACTGCTTGTTCCTGCCATGGGAGTGCTGTAACATCAAGGTGTGACTTTGTAAGCTGTAGTGAGATAGCTGAGCCTTGGGGAGAGTGGTGTGCTGGCACACACAAGTGTGAGAGCAGTAGGAACTTGGCACGTGCACCCCCATGTTCTGATGTTCTGTGCTGCCTTTGAGCTCTTGCTTTTGGGAAAGCCAAGCTGCATATGGGTTAAAATAGGACTGGTTGCCTTCCTTACTGCTCCAGGCCTCTGTGGGGGAGCAGGTGGTCTGGGCTGCAAGAGAGGCTGCTGTGCCTGGTACAGTGCAGGTACAAGAGCATGCTGCTTTACCTGTGCTCCTTATGGGTGGAGCAGATGACCCTGACAGCTTGTGTTCTCTGCTTGATGCTGCCTTCTGTCTTCCTCCTTCCAGCAAAACCTGGAGATTCACATGAAGATTAAACGATCCGAGCAGGAACTGGCATATTTGGAGAAGAGAGAGCGTGAGGTGCGTCGGTGGTGGTGGGCACGCAGCTGCTTGTGCTTCTGCACTGGGAGGTGGTGGTGCCAGGAGGACCCTCCACTTATGTTCCAGGTGTCAGCAGGCATCCACACAGGCACCAGGCATCAGATGCCTCCCAAAAGTGAACTGAGGGCTCATTCTGCACAGGGACCTGTAGGTAGTTCTGTGACTTCTAAGAGCAGATCTCGCTCCTCACAGAAGGGTCTGAGTGTGGTTTTGTTGTCCTGCAAGCCAGCACTGAGCTCTGGACTAAGTGGGACACAGATTTCCATCTAAAACTAATGAGGTGTATGGACTGCTGCTGCCTGGCCAGGGACAGGAGAGCTGTACCTGTCCAATGTTTGGAAGGTCAGAGCTGCTCCTGGTGCAGTAGCTGCAAGGCTGCAGCAGCCCTGGGTCAGCCCAACAGATGGCATCTGAACAGAGCAAATGAATGTGGGATGTGAGCATTCAGTGTTTGTGAGTCCCCAGGACAGCCTTCCCGCCAGCTGAGCATGAGATGAGACCTGGGTGCAGAACAGTCTCCTGCAGTGTTGGATCCTTCATAGCTCCTGTATTTACTTTACCCTTTCTGTTGTGAAGGGGAGGCATAAAGACAAAGGAAATGACCGGAGAGAGAAATTCCAGCAGATGGATTCACCAGAGAGGAAACGACTCAGATATGAGCAGGACTCAGAGAGGTAAGGGCTGTTCTGGGTGCATCTCTTTGGGGGTGCTGAGGCTGGGATGGGGTGTGTGCTGCTGGCAGACCAAGGCTGGGAATTGTCCAGTGGGGTAGGTCTGTAAAGTAACAGCCAGACAGGCTGAGACAGAGCTCCTCAAAGTGAGAGCCTGTTGTGCTGCAGGACACAGGGTGGGGCTGGGGTGGAAACAATGGTTTGGGGCAGGGCAGAGAAAAGCTGCCTGGTGCTGGAGGGGTGAGATGTGGGTCTGAGTGGGTCTGGCTGGACACAGAGAATAGAACACAGCCTGTTCCCATCCACCTCGTCCTTACTGCCCTCCTGTCCTGGCATGTAGCCATTGAAAGAAAGAGCAAAGCTGTGTTTCATCTGTTCCCTGACTCAGAGGAACGCTGGGAGCTGTTTCCATCTCACTGGGAGTAGGTGGAGGAAGAGAGTGCGTGCTGTGTGAAGTTCCCGACAGGCCTGCCTGCTGTGAGCTCGCGTGTTCAGTGGGCTGGGGAGCAGCCAGCCATGTGTTGAGCATGGTACTGGTTATGTGCCTGTGTCTTCTGGCACGGCACCTCAGAAGGAGACCTGTCCTCTGTGTCTTGCAGTTTAAACATCCACATCTTCTCTTCCCTCTGTTTTCCTGGAATAGCTGTGGATAAACTAAAACAGTTTGTGCGCAGTGTCACCAGCAGCCGGAAAGTAGAAATTGTCTGGAGGAAGAGTCTTTTGTGCTGAGAGGTTTTCAGAACTGTGGCTTTTGGATAATGGTCTTGGATGAATAATGAGGTGGGAGAAAGTGTCCGAATCAACACTGCATCTGTTGAGCTCCATGACCACAGCACTGGGAAAAGGAAAAGCTCTAACAGAGCAGCAGGGATTGGACTTTGCTTTCATGCTATTGCTAAGACTTCAATTAAGAAATACAAGCACAGAAGGCTCCTGGGTTGCTTACACTGTAAATATTTTGAAGCCTGAGCTCATTTCCTGTGCCCTGGTGTATTTCCCCCTGAGGTGGGACAAGAAATTGTGCACTCAGAGGTGTGTGAGCCCTGCACACAGAATATGCCCTGATGGTTTCCTTAGGCGGTGTGCTTCTGGCAAGAAACTTGGATATCCCTCATGAGAGACTGAAATGTCAATGAAGGTTCTATTAGCAAAGCTAAATATCCCTGGTGTGTGTTTGAAGCATTGCAAGACTGGACAATTGCTTCTGGTTCTTTTGCAGTGACTGTGACCCAAGGCTTGACAGTAACAACAAAGGGAACCGAATGGTGCAGTCTCCAGGGTGGAAGAAGGGCTTTGGCCACAACCAGCAGGGCACAGCATCACCAGTGGAGGTGAGTCTTCCCTGCCTTTCAGAGCACATCACTGTCCTGCAGCCCATAATGTTTCCCAGGACAGCTGGAGGGAGTTCAAGTCAGGCTGCATGCAAATCTCAGCACCTGCTTGATGGAATAATATGTGTGCACCGATGAACTTTGCAGGCTGGGAGGGGCTGCAAGTATGTTGGCTGTAGAACAAGGTTAGAATTTGTACGGATCTGGAGGTGTTGAAAATAGAGTAACAGTGAGCAGGAAGGGTGTGAGCATCTCATTAGTACCTGCTCAAGGCCAGGCTGGGGTTTGAACTGGTCACCAGCTCAGTTCTCTGCAGCGATGTGAGCTGGGGAAAAAGGTGAACTTCCCCTGGGGAGTTGTGAGCATAGCCAAGCCACAGGGCCCAAGATGCTCTGTGTCTGCACTGCTTAGCACTTGTGAGGCTCTTGCAGACTCTGGACATCAGAAGATAATACCAAGATATAGCACCTGACAAGGAGCAGAGGCCCATGGGCAAAGGATGTCAGGGACAGGCAGGGTCAGGTAGATCCTGCCTAGTGTGACAGGCTGGTCTCTCAGTGGACCTTTATTTGCTGCAGAGGGTTTGTCAGCGACACAGCCTGGGGCAGGGTCTGCTCTGCCTTGCCCAGGGCCACACGAGCAATGCTGTGTTCTGGTGGCAGGTCTGTGGCTGGCCAGGTGCTGTGGTGTCCACAGCTCTCTGCTGAGGGACAGGCAGCTTGGAGCAGGGTTCACAGGGTGATGTTCAGCCTGAAGTCAAGTAGATCATTAAAGCAAATATTTGCGGCTTTGTGACGCATGTTTGCTTAAGCCCATATACATGAGGCAAGAGTCCCTCTTCAGTGCAGACAGCAGGAACTGGTCCGAGCTGCTGCTCAGTCCTCGTGGTGAGGTCCCTGTGCCCAGAGCCAGCTCCAGCGCCACACTCTGGCAGGTCTGAGCTCCCATCAGGGCTCCCCCTCTGGACGGGGAGCTGATGGCAGAGCACAGCCCTCCTACAGTTCATAGAAAGGCCAGAAGAAATGTGCTTGCCTTTCACTCCCAAGTCATGCTGGGCAAAGCCATGTGACCATGCCAGCCCCACTCAACTCTGATCTCTTGGCCCAGCTGGTGAGATCCCTGGTATTCAGGTAGGTTGGACTGAAAAGCCAGAGCAAATTCCAGCCTCAGGCCTGCTCTCCTGGGCTAACTCCAGGCAAGTATTGCTGAATAATGCAGCTGCTGGCTGCAGAAGCCAGTCCTTCAAAACTGGTTGAAATTCCGAGTGAGGTACCAGTGCCCATGGGAGCTCTGTTAGAGAGAACAGCTGAGCTTGTGCCAATGCAGGCAAACTGCAAACAGCTCCCCAGGAGCCCAGAGCTTTCCTTTGCTCGTGTTCAATCCTGGCTTGCCCGTGGCTGCCGGCACTGCCCACCCTTGGCTGCCCACCTTGGCTGCCCACTCCTCTGTCTGCTCTTCCATGGCTGATCCCTGGGGTTTGATTCCCCCTGGGCATTTGCTGGCTGCCTTTGTTGCCCACAAAGCTCTGTAGTTTTTCCCAAAGAGCTTTAGGAGGAACACAGAGCGTTTGCTCTTCCTCCACTCGTGGATCCACACGGGAGCACTCAGCACTCCTGGAGCAGCCCAGGGAAGCTTTTTATTTATGGGAGGAGGAATCACTGACAGAAGCTGTGTCTGTTTGCAGGCAGAAAACAGGAGGAAGGGCCCTGGGCTGGGGGCCCCAGGGAAGCCCCCCAAGAGGCAGTCCAACGAGACGTACCGCGACGCCGTCCGGAGGGTCATGTTCGCCCGCTATAAGGAACTGGAGTGAACAGTGGAGCAACCCCAGATCTGTCTCTCTCCATCTCCATCTCTTTCTGTGTCATGTTCTTTTGAAGGTTTGGTCTTCTTCTTCTTTTTTTTTTTTTTTTTTTTTGGTTGTTTTTTGAATTGTTACAGGTTTTGCTGCTAGAATTTTTTTAATAAAACTGAAAATTTGTCAGTGCTTGTCTTGTGGCTGAAGTGGTGTGTTTTAAAAGCATGGTGCTTTGAAAGGTTACCATTGTGTTTTGCTCTCTGCTGATGAGGTCACTGGGAGTTGCTGCTGCGTCAGTAGGACTGGAACAGGTTTGGTAGCTTGGAGACCCTACCAGTGGTGCCACTGTCCTGCAGTGTTCCCTGTTATCTCAGGGACAGATACCCCTGGTGCCATGTACTGCTGGGTCAGGGTGGGAGCTGGGAGCAGGAGATGGCCCAAAGCCTGGGAAGAATTCAGGAGCAGGAATGATCTCTGTGGGATTCATCCTGGCAACTGATGAGGTCAGTGGGGTTCAATTACTAGCAAGAGCTTAATGGCTGAAGGTCACTTCATTAGTGCTGGGTGTTGTCTGGGCATTCCATGTGGGGTGGGCTGGATCTGGTGGCACTGTTGTGTGGGGACCCTCGTGGGGATATCACCATGCTGGCCCAGGGGTTCAGGGGAACAGAGGAAAAGCCAGGGAAGTGCTGCTGGCCTGCCATGGGGAGGTGTGGAGTCAGGAATTTGTAGCAGGAGCAGTTTGACCAAAGCACAGGAAAGTTTGAGTGTGTGAGCAGAGCAGGGACAGGGGTGAGTATGGCCTGCAGGGATGAGGATGATGCCAGTGGCTGTGGCTGGTGGGAGCAGATCTCATGCCCACCACCACCTTCCTGTGCACATGGCAGAGAGCAGGGCCTGACACTGCTTTCAAATACTCCAAAGAAGGGAAAGCAAGAGATGTGGAAGCTGAAGACAGCAGGTTTTGGAGGTGAAGAGCCACCTGCAAGAGCTGACAACTTCCAAAGGCAGCAGAAGACCTGTCCAAGTTGTGTTTCCTTGTCTCTGGCACAGGCAGTGCCAGAGGACTGTGGTGGACTCATTTGCAGTATTGTGGCCCCTGGTGCTGCACCCAGGGCTGGTGGAGGTGTGCATGGTGCTGGTGAGTACATGGGGGGTGAGGGCCTTCAGTCCTCCTGGGAGCCCCAGGCATGTCAGGGATGGTGAGGAAGGTGATGGGCTCCTGGGGATGAACTCCCACACAGGGAGAAAGGGTGGTGGCATAACAAGGTGGTGCTGTCAAGTCTGGAAATTATCCATGCACAAAGAGGGAAGAAGTATGACTGGGATGGGGCAGCATTGTCAGGGAGGGAAGGGGAATCTGGGTGCAGACTGGTAGCTGCAGCTCAGGCTGTCCTGCACCTGGGTGTGTCAAAAATGAGCACCCACAGAGCACCAGGACACCCAGAGGGAGCCTTCACAGCTGCCAAATGTGAGAACTCATTAGCTGATTTTATTATTTGCTAATTGGGTACATGCATCTTGGTGAGAGCATGTTAACGACTGATAATACGTGATTAATTAGAAGATAACAAAGCAGATAAATGTAAGAGCAGCTTCCCTTGGACAGATGGACCACACTAACTAATGTGTGTTCCTTGGCTTAGTTGTGTGCTTACTTCTAATCTGTGATGTGCATGTCTGAAAGGAGAAGCAACACAACACTTTCCTTGCAGGCCCATTGCCAGGGCTTAAGTCGGGAACAGAAGAGGAGCAGGAACAGACTGCTGTGAAAATGAGAAAAAAAAGTAATTAAAAATACCTACTTGCAGAATGTATCCATCTCAAATAGTGAGAAATCCTTTTTCTGTCTGTGGTGGTGGATATACCTCCCATTATTTGCATTAATCATAGAAATACTTGGTGGGTTTGCTTCTACTATGTTGATGATCATAGTAAATGTTTATGGGAAATCGGGAATATTGTTTGAGTCATAAGAGGTCAGAGCAACACAGTGTTATTCCCACAGGTGTGGGACTTCTGGGGACGGGCTGTGTGTGGCTTGGGAACACCTGAACTGTAGGAGGTATTCTGGAAAATCAAGGTGTCCCCTGGATAGATACTGACTTAATTCCTGGAAATTCCATTTCCCCAAGGTAACCCAGAGTGAGCTCCAGTGTATTCCCTTGAAGATGTGTGTGTATAGACTGTACATGCATCTCTCCATAGGCATGGCATCCACCCAAGCTGTGCATCTGCAGGGGCATATCCAGGGTTAGGGGACATGGAGCCCTCCTCTGGGGCTGGTTGAGGTGACTGGAAGGAGGTTGTTCACAAACTGGAGCAGACAAATAGAGTGAGAAGCTAAAAGCATTACAAAGAAGCACCAAACTAGAAAACATCATGTTCTCTTGGGAAAACAGCAGCGTAGTTGGTGATGCAGAAAGCCCAACTATTTATCCTTGGTGCAGTGGTTTTGATGTCTTTAATATTTTTTAAAGTGTGGTGACCCAGAGCCGTGGCTGAATTGCAGCTACCTTTACATCTTATAACTCTTTTGCTTTTATTTCAGAGATTACTCACCACACAGCTTCTGCTGTGCCTGTGCTCAGCACATTGCCTTGTGTGCCATCCTGTGGCGATGGGTATGGCTCAAGTTACAATTTATTTTTATTTTTGGAAGGTGTCCTAATAAGAGGATTGGAACAGCTCACAGGGTAAGTCCTGTGGGCAGTTGCTTGGTGTGCAGATGTTACACACAGGAGGAGGACTGGGGTGACCCATGACCAGCACTAAGGATGGGGTGAATGGAACTGTGTGTACAAAAAGCCCAGGGAGAAAAGGCAGAACAAGGGGGTTAAAGGGATTATTTAATTTGAAAGGAACAGGCAACAAGATCTTTGGACTGTGAGTGGAACCAAAGGAGAGGTTAAATCCATAATTTAGAGGGTTGGAGGCACTTCTGCCTTGACCCCTGCCCAAGGGAGTGTTGATCTCTGAACTCTATCAGTCACACAAGTTGGGATGCAGGAGGCGGCTTCAGACATCTGAGAGGTTCTGGGGCAAGAGCTTCTTTTTTCCACCCTTTTCCAATGTAAAGCAAGTAGATAGTCTTAGATTTCCAATATTTATTCATATTAATACTGATACAGCAGTGACTCAGGCTCTTTTCAGTGAAACATATTTATGTAAAAGGTTGGAGCTGTGCCTTGTAAATAAAAAAACCAATAAGCTGGGCTGAGAAAAGTGTTTGTAAAAGGGAAGAAGAGAGAGAAGCCAGGGGGTGCACTTCCCTCCGCAGCAGTGACCTGCCTCAGGGAGAAGGGGGCTGCTGGAAGGAGGACGAGGCTGGGAGTCACCCCTCAGATACCAGATGAATATGATGAACAATTTTGCTCATTTCATGTTTTAAGACTTGAGAAACAGGAGTTGAGTGTTCAGAGGAGGTTGCTGCTCAATTCATGCCCTTGTTTTAATGTAGGTTTTCCATTTCCTTATTTATCCATATCCATACAAAGACCATTCTGTTCTTTGTTCCTGTACTGGGGATGTTAATGCTTTCAAATGTCACCAAGTATAATCTTTGTGAAGCTGCACTTTAATGGACTTCCTTCTGGTAGCACAAAGCTTCAAAGGAAGATGAATGACACTACAGTCAGTCACACAGTGCCCAGAATAGCTGGGATAAGCATGGACACAATTGTCCAAGCTTCATGTGGATTTTTCTTGCCAGCACATTTTGATGGGGGTTGTGGTCTGGTCAAACTGCTGCTGGTGGGTGTGTGGGTCTGTGCTGCTCTGCCCTTTCTGCAGCCTGGGGGAGGCCAGTCCTGCCCAGCTGCTGAAGTTAAAGCACCTCTTTCCCTGTGGAGTGCTGGGGAGTGCTGTGAGGAAGCTGGGAATGTGAGCATTGCCCCTCAGGGACAGAGTCCCCTGTCCCACACAATGGAAGGATGGGCTGGTCCAGAAAAGGCAGAGGGCTGGATAACAGCTTGGAGCTCAGCCTGGAGCTGCCCCAGCCACCACCCCACAGGCACTGCTGCTGCTGCAGGCACCCAGTGAGCATCTCCCAGCCAGCACATCCCTCTGCCCCACTCTGGGCTCCACCACCAGGGAAGGAGAGGATCAGCCTGGGGACCTGAGCACCTGTGCTGTGGTGGTTTGCACTCCTGTTAAGGGGGACCAGCAGGAGCAGGGTCACCCCAGCTTGTCACAAAGCTGCCTGTGCCTCCTGTCCAAGGTCCATCCATGACCTGGGGCTGCCCCACCTCAGCCTGAATGTGGCCAGGACAGAAGGCTGGAGCTGCAGCACAGCTTGAGAGAGGGCTCACAGCGCTGACCTAGCCTCAAATGGAGCTCCCAGCCCAGTGGGCAGCAGGTGGGTGCATGGGGGCTCACCTGAGGCCACTTAGCATCCTCAGGGCCTCAGCAGGGGCTTGGTAACTCCCTTGGGTCCTTCTGTTTCTGGGGTGTAGGAGAGGGGCCAGCAGCTCTTGCACAGACAGGAAAGTCCCTTTTCACCAAAGTTCTGTTGGGCTGTGCCTGATCCATTAATTTGGCTCTGGGGTGCACTTCTGAAATCCATCTCACAGCTTCCCCCACTTTTGGATCGTGTCCTGGAGCAGCTCAGGAGAGGCCTGGCTTGGGCCAGTATCAACCAGATTCCTTTCAGATGAAACCAAACCCAATATGCTCCAGGAATGCACCTCATGCTCCCCAGCCACTGAGGGGCGTTCAGGCTGCAGGATCAGCCCAGAGCCTGTCTGGAGCTAAAAAACACCTTGTAAATCACAGAACCATTTAGACTGGAAATGACCTCTAAGATCACTGAGCCCAGCTGTTAACACTGCCAAGCCCATCACTAAACCATGTCCCCAAGTGCCACTTCTACAGGACTTGTAAATCCCTCCAGGGATGGTGACTCCACCGCTTCCCTGAAGAGCCTGTTGAAATGCTTGACAGTCCTTTCAGTGAAGAAATTTTTCTTAATATCCCATTTAAACCTTCTCTGGCAAAACTTGAGGCCATTTCCTCTTGTCCTGTCCTCTTGTCCTGATTAAACCACAACACATTTGTTGTCTGGGGGAAAAGCCTGAACACCACAGCCCGCCCCCCAGCTCCACCCTGCTGCCAGGGAGTTGTAGAGAGCAATAAGGACTCCTCGTACCCCCTTTTCCCCAGGCTGAACCCCCCAGTTGCCCCCTTCTCATCAGACTGAGCCCTCAGCTCCATTGCCCTTCTCTGGACATTCTCCAGCACCTCAATGTCCTTCTTGTAGTGAGGGGCCCAAAACTGAACACAGGATTCAAGGGGAAATCTATAGTTAATACATCAGGTCCTTGGGTATCTGTGTCTGCTCCTGCTGCACCGTGCTTGTGCATTGGAGCCCAAATCCTCCCAGATTTGCTTTTTCACCACCTTTCTCTCTGGACCAGAGCTTTCCTTTCCAGTCCTGATGCTCGTGTTCACGAGTCTCTCCCATCCACTGCTCTTTGCCTTCCCAATCCACAGCAGGAGCTGCAGCCGGTGCTTTCCTCTCCCCCTCCATGAGCTGGGCAGGGATGGAACTTTCCGGGAAAACACGAATATTTATTTCCCTGTGG
This sequence comes from Ammospiza nelsoni, assembly GCF_027579445.1. Classification (NCBI taxonomy): domain Eukaryota; kingdom Metazoa; phylum Chordata; class Aves; order Passeriformes; family Passerellidae; genus Ammospiza; species Ammospiza nelsoni. The sequence continues at coordinate 16,715,553 of NC_080643.1, read as the reverse complement.
CTCCATGGAAGCCCGGCCGCTCCCGCACCGCTAGATGGCAACTGCGCCGAGCGCACGGAGGGGACGCGGAGGCTCCCGCAGCCGGGGCTGGCTGTGAACGAGGGGCTGCCCCCGGCGTCCTCCCACCTCCGGCTCCTCCCGCAGCTCCAGGTGCTCTGCCTGCCCTGGGAGAAGCCGCTGGAGCAGCAGCAGGGTGGGCATCGCCGCTGGGAGCCCGCGGGCCGGTGAGTAATGAGCGATGGGTTCAATTAATTGTCCGTGAGCTCGGGCAGCCCGGGCTGCTCAGGGCTGCCTCGGTTGGCTCCGTGGGAGCTGCCTGGGGCGGCACTGCCGGGGCAGCAGCACCCGGGGTTCCCTGCTTGCCCTGTCATCTGTGTTTCACAGCTTCGTGCCGGGTAACTCACGAGTGACCGGGCTTATCCCAGCCCCTGCGGGGAGAGCAGGGCTCGCCCTGCCGCTCTGCTTGCCCCAGCATGGCATGGAAAGTTCTACCAATCCTTACGGAATCATGGAATGGGTTGAGTTGGAAGGGACCCTAAAGATCACCTTGCTCTGATCCCCTGATCTTCTATGTTTGTTGTGTCTTTTAATGCTGAAACTTGGGTCCCGGGAGGTTTTGTGCTTTTTTACTACACTGAAGCTGTTTTCTAGGGTTTCTCAGCTTCAATGCTCTGCTTTGTTGCTGAGGTTTAACAGCCCAAAACCCACACTGGGCTAATTGTCACTAGCCCATGCTGTAGGCTTTCCCACTGCTCAGAGATAACTTTGTCAGATTTTTCCTTCCTCACCAGATAAAAATCAATCATTTGCCTCCAAAACGGTTGTGTTGTTCTTGATGTAAGGAGAAGAAAAAAACAGCCTCCCTAATCAGTGAGGGAATTGTCCTCTTCTTGGGCTTTATAAAATCTGTTGGGACAGGGAAAGTGTGTTCCTTCAACCCCCTCTGCAATGCCTCAGCTCTCAGAAACTCGGGTCAATGATACAGCAGGCAGAAAAGAAACAGAGCCTCAGAAATGCTGAGTGCTTTCCAAAGGAGTCCCTTAACTAATGATCCCTCTGCTTGGAAGCATCACAGATCTTGGGGATGGATGGCCAGGAGTTGGGGGCCTTGCATGCCTGAGTGTCCTGAGAGTGATGGGCGAGTTTTGGTGTGAGGGGATGATGCTCAGGGTGAGGGAGGAAGGAGAAGGCTGAATGGGCTGTTTATGCGCAGAAACAAATAGCAAAACACTGGAAGAACTTTAATTAAGACAAAGAGGGTAATTTCTTTCTTTCTATCCTTGAAATAAGACCACCCTTGGCATGAATCACAGCTCCTGAGTGTGTGGCAGCCCTAGAAGGCAGCCAGGCCATGGGATGCCCTGCCCACTGGGAATCAGCTCCAGTGAGCCTGCCCTTAGTTAAGGACTTTATTGCCTTTAAGGAACCACTGCTTTGACCCAGCTGCTGAGCACTGTCGGGGAAATACTGCTGCACTGGAAAGCAGCATTTTCCTGCAGCCATGTGCCCAGGGAAGGGGGAAGAGCTGCAGGAGCTGTGGCCCCAGCGCTGTCCCGCACACATGCCGGCCACGCGCCCCGAGCCGGAGCCATGGGGAGCCTTCTCCTGGCCAAGTGGAGCGTGTCCCGGCTCTCTGCCGGCCACTCCTCGCTCTGCCTTCAAAGGGAGGGGTCAGGCAGCCCTGCCGGGTCACTGGCTCCACACGATGGGCTGCTGGAACAGACAGCTTGCTCCTGCTGAGTTAACGCCATTGAAAACGACAGAGACACAAACACCCCGGTGATTAATGAGCCGGGGATGGGGAAGTCAACCCGAAAGCCAGGGCAGAGATATCAGCCTTATAAGAAATATGGGAAGCATTCACCCCTAATCTAATCTCGCTGAATTCCACAAGCGTGTAAGACAGGGATCATTTGCTGCAGTTCCTTAGGTTGAGAATTAAACAGGAAACCCCCAAGGATGTGAGATGTTCTCCCAAATACCATCATGCCTGTGCACAGAGGCTGGAGAGCAGCTGCCACAGCCTGAGCCATCTCATCTGGCTGGACAAGGTGATGCCAGGCTGTGGTGGTGCCAGCAGCAGCACCCAGCTCAGGACAGGGAGGGGGAGCCCAGTCTGGGGTCCTTGGCAGCTCTTGCCCTTTGCCAGCAGGGCTGGGTTCCAGATGGGGTTCCTGCTGCCTGGCTCTCTGCCGTGCTCCTGTGGCACCCTCTCAGGGGCTGTTTACTGCAGGCATGAACATTTATTGTAAATTTTGGCTCCCAGACTTGGAGCTGCCTCTTCCTCCAAGTTTGGTCTCTCCCCACTCGGTCTGGGATTACAGAGAGAGGTGGCTCAGACAGCACAGGGCAATTGGATCCCTACAGGCCTCACATGGTTACAAACCACAGAGGTCAGTCAGCTGAGTCACGTCCTGGCCTGGGGGGCAGCCAGGAATGGCCTTTGGATGGGGAATGGGGGGACACACCCAGCCTCACCTGCCCTTTTTGAGGAGCCCCCCATTTGGGTGTGGTCAGATCAGGGATTGTGCTCCCCACTGCTTGGAGCAGGGAGCAGAGAGGGGAGTGGGAACAGGGAGAGAGAATGAAAACAGTGTGACCTGCCCTGGGTCTCCATCCTTGGTCCTCTGGTCCTCACAAGCCACCTGATGCCTCCCTGCTCCTGCCCTGCTCACAGGAGCTGGCTGTACCCTCTCCAGAACATTTTACCTGGGGAAACTGAAGCACAGGATGGTGAAAGGACCTGTGTAAGTGACAGGGTTGGATTCCGAGCACAGAGCACCCAGCCATTCTCCCTCCCTAAAGATTAGATTATCTCAAAACCCAGCCATAAAGCCCCAGCACCTCCTTGCAGGTAGATGCCATGAGTGGCAGAGGTTCTGTGGTACCCAGAAGGGAGCACTCTATTCTCCTGGCAGAGATAAACCTTTGTTACTCCCCTGTGTAGTCACTGTAGGATATTTGGGCTCTGCCACCTCCCTGCTCCATGTACCCCTGTTCTCCCCAGCTTCACTGTACCTGCAGGGATGCCACATGTGTGCTCCAGACCAGCACAACCCTCTCCAGCATCAGCATGGCATGACATGAGCACAACTGCTGCCAGCATCAGCCCCCATTGGCTTGGGAGCCTGCCCAGGGTCTGGTTTCCCTGGAAGGACACTGTTCACAGGCACTCAGCTGTGTGGGGTCATTGTTCTGCTCTCGTGTGCTGGCGAGCTGCCACTTATTGTGTGCAGGAACTCCCCTGCTTCTCCCACCGTCAGATCCAGGTTTATTTCCCCCTTGTCTAGGAGGAGACCACTGATGTCAGCTAGCCTGGCCTGAGCTCTTTGTAGTGTGAAAAGGGAAACAAGGGCTTTCAGTTTCAATCTGTGCCTTGCTTGTGCTCTGAGGGGGAGCTGGCGTTCCCACAGTGTGTGCTCCCAGCAGCAACAGTGACAGCTCTGCCACCGTGTGCCAAAGCCACGTGCATGGAGTCAGGCTCAGTGCTGAGCTGCCCTGGGCTCTGGGAGGATGAGCTGCTCTTTGGGGGAAGATGAGACACCTGGGGTCAATGCCTGCCCTGCTGTGCTTCCCATTTGGCCATGAGCAGGTCCCTTAGTCCATCTGTGCCTCAGCCCCACGCTAGGGTAATGACCCCACGGTGGCCTTCCATGGTGGAGCCATCATGGTGCAGATGAGTCCATGGGGGCAGAGAGGCCTTCAGGGGAGGTCAGGGTTGGGCAGGAGGACATGGCACAGGGTGCTGTCTGCTCCTGACCCTCTGGAGACACAGGAGCCGTGCAGGGAGGGGACGCCCCACTGGTGTCCATGCTCTGGGCTGGCTTCTCCGTGTTTGCAGGGCAGGGAAATGACAAAAAAAGGGAAATGACAAAAAAATGACAAAAGCAGGGGAGCCATGTGCTTTGGGGCATCCTGCTGCGGCTGCCCCTGTTCCCCCAGAGCAGGGCTGTGACATTGTGACACCAGCCCAGCCCCCGGCCTGTCCCAACCCCTCCAGCCACTGCACCTCCAGCTCTGCCCGGAGCCCACCCGGCCTCTCCAGGGGAGAGACACCGAGCAGCTGCCCGGGGGAACGGTCCGGTGTCCATCCCAGCTCCCTGCTGGTCCCCGATCCTGGGAAATACCCGGCACAGGAGCCGCAGCCCTGGGACAGGCAGCTCCCGGGGCCGCTGCCGAGGCGCTGGGGGGATGACAGGGCTGGCAGGGATGGCAGCAGTGCCCCGGGAGCCCTTAGAGCCTGTCCCGGCTCCCGGGGAATGGCAGGGATGGCAGCAGTGCCTCGGGAGCCCTTAGAGCCTGTCCCGGCTCCCAGGGGGGGATAGCAGGGCTGGCAGGGATGGCAGCAGTGCCCCGGGAGCCCTTAGAGCCAGTCCCAGCTCCCGGGGAATGGCAGGGATGGCAGGGATGCCCCGGGAGCCCTTAGAGCCAGTCCCAGCTCCCGGGGAATGGCAGGGATGGCAGGGATGCCCCGGGAGCCACCAGATCCCGTCCCCGCTGCCGGAGCGCGCTGCTCCGCGGGGCTCCGAGGGCCCTCACCCGGCAATCCAGGCTGGAATTCCCGGGGAGCCCGGCCAAGAGGCTCTGAGAAGAAGCAGATAACAGGTCAGGCACCTCCATCCTCATTAAAATACTTTCTCCGGCGGAGCCCCCCACGCCTGCCCAGCCTGTTCCAATTAGCGCAGCGCCGGGAGCGGCGCTCCCGCTGATGAAAACAAAACACGGCTGGGATTGAAAGCGCCGGGGGAGGCCCAGCTGGGACAGGGTGGCCCCGGGACTGTCACCGGCAGCCGTGTCGCTGGCTGGCAGTGGTGAAGGGCTCATGAGCCGGGTCACGGGGCAGCAGAGCAGGTGTTTCATGGCAGCTCCTGCCCGGAACAGGGAGACGTGGCCAAGCTAAAAGCTCTCTGAGTGGTGCTGAGCATCCCTGTCCGATAGGTTTGGAGGTAGGAAGCAATAATCCCAACATGAATGAAGGATTGGAGGTGGGAAGCAATAATCCCAAGGTGAATGAAGGTTTGGAGGTGGAAGCAATAATCCCAAAGTGAATGAAGGTTTGGAGGTGGAAGCAATAATCCCAAGGTGAATGAAGGTTTGGAGGTGGGAAGCAATAATCCCAAGGTGAATGAAGGTTTGGAGGTGGGAAGCAATAATCCCAACGTGAATGAAGGTTTGGAGGTGGAAGCAATAATCCCAAAGTGAATGAAGGTTTGGAGGTGGGAAGCAATAATCCCAAGGTGAATGAAGGTTTGGAGGTGGAAGCAATAATCCCAAGGTGAATGAAGGTTTGGAGGTGGGAAGCAATAATCCCAAGGTGAATGAAGGTTTGGAGGTGGGAAGCAATAATACCGAGGTGAATGAAGGAAATCAATGCTGCAGGTCCTGTGGGCTTGCTGCAGAAAGCCTTGGCATCTTCAAGAAGCAATCAGTGCTGTCCTGGGAGTGCTGGGACAGGCTGCAGCCTGCCCAGGGAACAGGAATTCTTTCCCCAAGGCCAGCTCTCCCTGGAGACACCCCGGGGATGGAGCTGTCCCTCCCAGCCCTTGGGTCTCTGCTGGAATCCTTTACAGGGCTCCCACCAGGACCCAGCCAAGCCCACCCCTCTTTCCCAGAGGCCACCAAGGGGCAGCAGCCCTGGCACTGGGTTCCAGCTGGTGCCCCAGCGCTGCTGAGCTCTGTGTTGGAGCCCCAGGGGTCACCCATGGAAGTTTTACAGGCAGTCCATGGCAAGGAGCACGGGCAGAGCTGTCCCTTGCTGCAGTCCCTCCTGATCCCTGGCCTTGGAGCCCCTGCCAGCTCTGAGCACATGTGGGATCCACCCAGGCTGAGCCTGGAAAATCTGAAGCCCAGAGAACAACTCCGGTGTGGGGCAGGGGAGCCTCCCCAGGGCTGTGCTGGGGGTCAGGCCATGTGGCAGACAGGTGGCAAGGGGGGGGGGTTCAGCACTGGGGTATAAATGGCTCTGAGGAATTCAGGGCTGCCCCTGGGGACCCCCGAGCCTTTGAGAACCTGGCCTGGCAGCTCAGCAGGCAGGCACAGCCTCTTCTCTGCCTTCCTTGGGTACTTGACACAGCATTAAACATGGCAAGCCCCCTCCAATGAAGTGTCTCTTCTGAGGAGAGACTGCAGGAGTTGCCCTGTTTAGTCTGGGGGAGAGAAGGCTGAGAGGGAATCTCATTAGTGCAAATAAATATCTCAGAGGTGGGTGCCAAGAGGATGGTGCCAGACTCTCCTCAGTGGTGCTCAGCAGCAGGATGAGGAGTAATGGCCGTGAAGCAAATACAACATTTTCACCTCAACACGAGGAATAACTTTACATGGAGGGTAGCAGAGAACTGGAACAGCTCCCCAGGGGTGTTGTGGAGTTTCCCTCTCTGGACACATTCCAAACCTACCTGGACTCATTCCTGTGTAACTTGGTCTAGATGACCCTGCCTTGACAGAGGGGTGGACTGGATGATCTCCAAAGGTCCCTTCCAACCCCTATAATTCTGTTATTCTGTGAAGGAAATTTAAGCTTCTCAATTGCACTAGGAGGCAAATTGGGAATTTAGTATGCCGAGTCAGCCCAGAGTTAATACACCAAGTTAACCCACACTTGTCCCTCCTCTGCTCTGTCCATGGAGGACCCAATCCTCTGGGAATTTGCCACTTCCCACTGGTGTCCCAGTGTGGTTTGCCCACTCCAGAGCCCTGTGGCACTGCTCTGTGCTGGGAGCTGCCTGTGCTCTAGCAGCATTTTGGGTGAGAGCAGACCTGCAAGGTGCAATAAATGCTGTGACTCCATTCAGCCTTCTCTGCACATTGGACTTGCTGCCCCCCTAGGGCTGGGTGCCCTTGGGGTAAATTAGGAGGAGGAACAGTGGATGTCCCATTCAAGCAGCACATTCAGGAACATCTAAAAGTCCTGCAGGGGCTGGGAGCAGGGGCTGGTCCAGCCCTTCACTGTGCCTGTCACTGTGCCCTGAGACCAGCCCACTGCTGGGCCACCTTCCCAGCCAGATGCCCAAGAGCCAGCCCAGGTCAGGCTTCACCTCTCAGCAGCAAGGGAAAGGTGGGGACTGAGCCAGCAGCGTCTCAAGAAAGGGATTAGCAGGATGTTAAGGGAAGCCAGCTCTTTATCCCTTCATAAACAGTTATTAATACCCTGGCCAGCCTCAGGCTTGGCAATTCCCCACTTGCTTTCAGAGGATGTGGTCCCAACTGGAGCGTGCCTGCAGCTGCTGTAACCTCAGGGAGACAAGCACTGTGCTGTGCTCTTGCTCTGGGTGTCACCACAGACATTCAGGTCCCTCTGATAACACCCAGAGCCCCGGGCTGTCCCTGCCCCCTCTGCCACTGTCACCCAGTGCCCGTGGGCAGGGAGCCCCCTGGCTGGCAGGGGTGGCATCCCGAGGGTCTGCAGGGTGCCAGTGGCAGCTGGGGGCCTTCCTCCCCACCCGTGGTGCTTGGCACACTCCAGCAGGGCTGTCTGGCAAGGGAGGGAGGTCTGGGGCTCACTGCAGCCAGGGGACAGCAGTGGGGGGATGCCCCAGCTGGACGGGATCCTGCTGGCTCCTGGCTGTGACGGCAGAGACGGGGCTGAACCTGGAGCAGCCTCAGCCTTCTGCTGCTGCCCAGCAATCCCTTATCCAACCCCTCCAAAATTCTCTTCCCTTCGTCTCTGCAGATCTGTGCGTGACCTCGTTGCTGAAGGTTTCACTGGGACTCCAATGCTCCCCAGGGCACGCCGTGCTGTCCCAGTGCCACCCAAGCTCTGGCACTTGGTTTGTGGTCCCAGCTTTGATGTCATGGAGCGGGACCGTCACGTCCTGCTCCCACAAATCACTCAGCAGCACGGGCTCCCTCCGGGATTGGCGCTGCCCCAGCCTGGCAGCTCGGGGGAGGCAGGGTGGGCTCGCCATGTGTCTTTGTCCTTCCACCGGAGAAATCGACAGCTGCCTCTCGCTGCAGCTGCCGGGGCATCCATCATCCCGCAGGGGACGGGGAGGGACGGGCACGGCCCGGGCTGAGCAGGGAGGGGCAGGCTGTGCTCAGGGACAGCTGCGGGCAGGGGCTCACCAAGGCTCGGGGCCCGCAGCTCGGGCTGTGCCCGCTCCCCTCACACCCGGCATTGCCAGGGCAGGAGCGCGGGCACCACCCGGCTGAGCCCAGCCGTGTGCGGGACGGGCACCCGGGCCGAGTCCTCTGCACCTCCTGCCCTGGCTTTGCCCTCGGTTCCCTTGCCAGGCTGTGACTCCTTGGTCCCGGCTCCCAAAAGAGGCAGAGAGGGAATCACCCTCACCAGGGCTTGTGCTGGGAGAGGCAGGACAGCCTCAGGAGCCTGGGAGCCAGGGCTTGGGTGCTTGGGATCCTTGGGAAGCACCAGCCCCATGGAGGGGATCTGGGCTCCCCCCTGTCAGGCCGAGTTCCAGCCCAGCGCTTCTGTCCCCTGGTGGGGACGATCCCTGTGGACGGATGCTGACCGGGATGCGGTGCCTCTCCTCCCCCCGTTCCTTTCCCCCGAGGTTCCCCAGCTGTTGGGAGCCGCATTTCGCCCCCTGGCCCTGCCGTGTAAGCGGAGAAGGCAGCGAGCAGGCTGTGAGCGCGCCGGGGATTATCGGGACACAATCGGGGCTGTGACACCAGCGAGCACATGGCAGCGCCGCTGTCGGTGCTGCGGGAGCTCAGCTCGGCATGTCTCCCTCTCACAGATAATCTACAGCCTGATAAACCCGCTGCCAGCGCCCTTCCCCCGCCGAAATTTGGGCTGCTTTAAACTATTCACGGCATTGCAACACAAAGGGGCTGTCAGGAGGAAATTAGTGCTGCCGCGGATAAACGATTCCCTCCTGTACCCGTCTCAAACAGAGGGGATTTGTCTTTTCTCCGGGCTGCTCACGCTCTGGCAAGGCTTTCCAGGGGATTTTGTGTGACAGCCCAGAACCCCGGACCTGCTGGACTTCTGTTCTGTGCAGAACTCACTGCAGCCTTACAGTAATTAAAGGGAGATCATAAAAATGAGGGAGTGACTTTCTACACCGCCAGATAGTGCTGAGGGGGAAACGGTTTCCAACTAAAAGAGGAGAGATTTAGACTAGATGTCAGGAAAAATTCTTTACAGTGAAGGTGGTGAGGCCCTGGCATGGAGTGCCCAGAGACGGAGTGGATGCCCCATTCCTGGAAGTGTTCACAGCCAGGCTGGATGGGCTCAGAGCAGCCTGACCCAGCGGGTGGCATCCCTGCCTGTGACCATCAGGAACAAGATGATCTTGAAGGTCCCTTCCAACCCAAACCATTCTGTGATTCTGTCCCTTCTGCAGATCTCCAGTAGAAGGGGAGGGAGGGAGGGCACAGGGAAGCTGCTGGGACCAGGGCACCTGGTGGACTGCTGGCAGACTCAGCCCAGCACCGTGGTGTCACCATCTGTGCCACCCATGCCTGGCACTCCTGGTCACTGCCAGCCCCCCAACAAGGCTCTGCCATCCCCTGAGTCCTCCCCTGTGTGTCCTGTGGTGCCTGGAGTATGAAATGTCAGCCCCTGCCTCCCCTTCTCTAGCAGCCCACCCTCACCAGCACTTCCCTCTCCAAACTGAGATGGAAAGAGTTGCAGCTCTGGGCAGTTGATTATTTAAAGCTGTCGGGAGTGTTTAATTTAACCCTGGATTCATCATTCCCAGCTTGTTTCCATCCTCCAGGCACCCGAGCTCCCCCTCTCTGTGTAAACTCTGTGAGCCCTTCCCCTCCAGCTGATCTGTTTCCCGGTGTCCCTGCACTGCCTGGCACAGCCAGGGATGTCCTTGTGCCAAGGGACAAGGGGGCTGTGCCAGGATTTGAGCCGGGTGTCAGGGGGTGAATGTGCCTCACCACAGCCTGGGCACGATGGGAGGGAGCCCCTAAATGCCCATGGAGGGATGACACTCATGGGAAGTGTTTCTTACTGGAGGTTATCCTCTGGCAGGTTTTAAATTTCCTTATCTGCTGCAAACCCCTCGCTCCCCTATACCTGTGCCCAGCTCTGCCAGGGCTCTGGGACCCTCCTGGGCATGGCTGTGGCTCCTGCTGCTATCAGCCCTGCTTCTGGCATTCCCAGGGCAGGAGATGGAGCTCTGGTATAGCTGAGCTGCACAGGGGAGTGCATGCCTGGCCCTAAATTCACCGCGTGTGAACGTGTCCTGAGGGAGGAGCAGTGCCCTGCCTGCCATCCGCAGAATCCCAGCCTGCCCTGGCATCCCCTGGCTCGTGAAAAGTTCCTCCAAGTCTGCCTTAGCCCAAAGTCAGGCCTAGCACAGACCCAGCTCCATTTATAGAACCCTTCAATTAGAGGACAGCATTTTCCCAAGTCCTGCAGCAACACAACACACTTCGGCAAAGGAAAAACATCCCTGTGAGATGGCAGCCCCGTCCTCGTGGTGACCCTGGGGCAGCAGTGCTGGCTCAGGGCACGGCTGGGAGTGCCCAGGGTGGCTCTGGGGGGCACTGCAGGTGCTGGGCAAGGTAAGGGCTGAGATGCAGCCTGTCACTGCTGCCTGCTGGGGACGTTTGTGGCAGCAAGGGCAGCACTGCCTGTGAATCCCCATGAGGCTGATGGACTCCTATCCCACCTCTCCACAACCCAGGAGCAGTTTGTGCCTGGCCAAACCCATCATGCTTATGAGGTGGCTTTTGTCCCCTCCCTAGGCAATGGTTGATGTGGAAACGTGCCCAGGAAGGGCTGGCTGGGTGGAGAGAGCTGTCCCAAACTAAAGAGAGACAGAGCACAGCACAGCCACCACCCTGAGTCACATCCATGTCCCATTGTGGTGCCAGGTGTCCTGTACAGGGGAAGGACCTGGAGCAACAGCAGGTTGTGCTGAGCAGAGACAGATCCAGGCAGCAGTGAAGGCAGGGAAGGGGCAAGAAAGGAGCTGCATCCAGCCCAACCACAGTTTGCTGCTGAGAGGGAGAGAAAGCCCAAAACCTCCTCCCTAGGCAGAGCTGAGCACTCCTCCTTGTGCAAGGCAGTGGAAAGTCTTGGCTCCACCATCCCTTCCACATCCCATTGCTGGGATGGCAGGAATCCCCTGCTCCTTGTGCCAAGAGCCTCTGGCCAGGGATGAGCCAAAAAGCTCATTTTAAATCTTTCAGTCATGGGACTGGAAGAAGTTAATTTGCAGCAAGAGGGGGAGTTAGTCAGAGCTGCCATGTAGGGACCAGGTTTTTCTTAAGTGGAGAAAAAGCCTCTAAGTAGCCTGGATTAAGTGGTTAGAGCTGGCAGGCCAGCCCTGCTCCTGGCAGGGGCTGTGGGAGCTGCTGTGGGAGGCTGTGAACCCCTGCACCCTCCAAAGGGGGGTGTTAAACAGGGGGGTGTTAAAGGATGTGAACCCCTGTACCCTCCAAGTGGGGGTATGTGTTACCAACCCTCAGGACCCTGGAGCCAGCGGATGCTGGTGGCCTCAGAGAGCTCCTGTGGTGACAAGGAATTTCAGAGATCCTGGCCAGAGATCTCTGCCATGCACACACAGAGCCACGGATGACATTGGGGAGATCACAGAAATGGCATTTATGGGTGGTGCTCCAAAACATTAATTACCCTTTGAGTGAAAGGGATGAGGTTTAACCCCAAGCTGAGAACAGATGAGTGTGAGGGATCCTTCATCAGGCCCTGCCGAGCACCGGAGCCTGAGCAGAGACTGAGCAGAGGATGCCCAAGCTTTGAGAGCCCATTGGAAGGTTGGGGGCTCTCCCAGGTTCCACAGGATGTGGGCACGCTGGCACCACCCCACACACCTCCCCTGGGCAGGCTGGAACAGCTGCCCTGTGAACTCCCTGGGCATGGGATGTGCTGGAGCCCCCAGGGGGTGGAAGGTGAGAGGGTGCCAGCCACAGCTGCCTGCCCAGTGCCCGCACCACCCCAGTGCCCACAGCTGCAGCCTCTCCCTTCTCTGTTTGCAGCTGGCATTGGCGGTGGCATCTCAGTGCTGGAGCATGGTGCTGTGAGGACGGGCAGACCCTGCCCAGTGCCCTGTGCCAGCATGAGGGCTGCCCCTGGCCACTGGCTGTCCCTGGCCACACTCCTGCTCTGCCTCCTCCTGCAGCAGCTGGGCAGCAGCAGGGCATGGAAGCAGCACGCCCCACGCCTCCGCCTCGCCTACAAAGGTAAGGGGGTTCCTCGGGGTCTGCACCTGCCTGGGAGGGCTGGGGGAGCTGTGTCCTGGGCTGGGGCAGAGCTGGGTACCCTGGGGATGTCCCCTGCCTTCAGCTCACAGGGACACTGAGCCCTGGGACAGTCTCACCAGCCTCTTCCTCTGCCTCCCACCCCCACAGTCCTACCCCAGTTCAGCCCTCCTGCTTTTGACCCTCCTGTTCTGCCAGGAGAGACTGATCTCCTGTGCAGATCATCTCCCTGCTGCACTTGTCCCTTCCTCCCTGCATCTGGTTCTCTGTTTGCATGATGAGTTCTTCAGAGCAGGCACAGTTTGCTCCTCTCAAGCCTGATGCTTTGGTGACCTGAAGATGCAGCAAGGGCAGACTGACAGGTAGCACAAAACACAGCCCAGAGAAGTGTGGAAAGGGAGCACCTAGAGGGGAATGGCCTGAGCAGCTAGAGCAGAACCCTGCCAGCTTGGCAGCTTCTCACACTGCCATGAATGGGCAGCATGGATGTAGCCAATTGAGCTGCTTCCAGCTTCTCCTGTGTAAAAACCAGCAAGATTCTTTGGAGGATGGCAGCTCAGCACATCCCCAGTGCTGCCCTGGATGTGACCATCAGGAGGGCTGGACCAGCGCCCTCCACAGCTGGAGAGGCTGGAGCAGCTTTCCCATGGGCAGGGCACTCCAGGCTCCAGGGCCATGCTTGGCCCGCTCCATCACCCTGACAAGCTGCTCTCCAGGCAGGGACAACCAGCACAGTGAAAGATGCTCCCCTGGAGCAGGGGGATCTCCCATCTCCCAGGGATGCAGGATATCTGTGTGAGGAGATGGCCCTGCTGATAGCCCAGCCCAGAACCAGCTCAGCCCTGCCTTTCCTTGGAGCCAGAGGAGGCAGATGGGGCTGCTGGGGCAGCTGGACAGAAAGGGGACTGCTGACTTCAGAGCCCCCCAGAGTCCCGGGCCAGGCATGCCAAGGGCCCTCTGCCTTGGGCAGGGGCAGAAGAGGAAGCTCCCAGCATCAGGAGGGCTCAAGCTCGAAGTGAACAATGGCTGAAGGGATGTGACTCATGGACAGCACGGGGCAGGTTCAAGGACACAATGCCTTGGGAAGTTTAGGTTTAGAAACCCCTAGGAAAAAATATATAAATAAAAGAAGGGCTTTGAGAGTCCATGCACGGGATCAGCCTTGCCCTCAGATCCCAGCACGGATGGGGGTGGCGGGCAGAGCCTCGAGGGGACACGTAAGCAGGGCCGAGAGAAGGAAATGACAGCAGCGAGGGCCGGGAGAGCACAGGAAGGATGGGGCACAGGGCACGGGGCCAGCAGCAGCAGCAGCGGCTCCCGCCCTGCCCAGGAGGTTTAGAACAGCACACGGGGCAGCCGGGCTCGGCCGGGTCAGCCCGGGGCAGCCTCTCCTTGCCAGGCTGGGCAGCAGGAGAGCACAGCAGCCCTGGCAGCTCCTCCTGAGGGAACATCCCGGGAGCTGGCACAGGCTCCTCTGGCAGCCTCTGATCTGCGGCCAGGCAGGACTCAGAGCCTGCCAACACTCAGCAAGTGCTCCGGAGCACGGGAGGTCACAGGGCTCTGTTTGCACCCCAAGGGCTGCTCTGCACGGCCCTTATCAGCTAACAGCAGTGAGGGGCCATACCCGATTTAGCACCGAGCCTGCCCTGGGCTCCAGGATCTCCTCCGTGGGCTACTGTGGCTGTGAGGGGGAAGGGGACAGGGCAGCACAGCCGGGCTGTGACCTCAGGAAGCTCCGGGTCACCCTGCACGGGGAAGGCTGTGGCTGAGGGGCAGGTGGAGATGATGGATGGGACAAGGCCATCCATAGTGGTCCCGGCAATAAAGACAAACACCGTGGCCTTGGGAGATAGTGAACACAAAGGAGAGGATGTTTCTCTGGGCTCACCCATAGATTTGGCCATGGCATGGCTGCTGCAGAGCCCCCCTGGTTCCCTGTCTCCAGCATCAGGTTTGGATCTAATGACCCAAGCGGGAGAAGAGGCTGGGGTTTGTGCAGCAGCTTCCTGGCTCTGGATCCCAGCACTCAATGTCCCTTGTTGAGGGAGCAGAGCCATGGGTCAGGCTCAGACCCTCCTGGTCATTAACCTGCAGGAGGGTGCAAGTGCAGGGCAGTGAGTCCTTCCAGGGTTCTCCCACATACTACAGAGGCAGCAGAGAGGGCTCTTCCAGCACCCTGCCTGACCTTGTCCTCATACAGAGCTGGTGCAGGTCAGACAGTGACCAGCAAGGGACATGCACTGGGACCAGCCTTGTACCCATTCCCCTTAATTACACTCATGTACTGGATGAGCCTTTGCCCTCCCACCCCAATCTCCCTCCCAGAGCCCTGCCTGACATTTCCCCCGGATCAGGCAGGTTCTGGGAGCGTTGGCAGACACAGGAGGGTTGAACGATGCACCCACCCTGTTGGAGACCCAGCAGGGACAATGGCCTGCAGGAAGGGACAGGAATTAGCTGTTATCCTATTCAGCTGGTGGGAAATGGCTGGGAAGCCTTCTGCCCTGTATCTCTGCCACCCAGAGAGCCCTTGGGCACACGAGAGAAGCAGGGCTGTGTGGTTTTTGTGGCAGCAGGAGGAGAACCAGGAGCTCCCTGATGTGGCTTGGAGCTGCTGCTGGCAGAGGAGGATTTGTGTCCCTGCCATGACAGGAGCTGCCCGGGGCAGGAGAGAGGGAAGCACCGGCCGGGAGCCAGCCTGGCCGCTGGATGCGGGCAGGGACCCGCGCTGCCAGGCGCAGCAGGGAGCAGAGGACATCCGAGCCCGCAGGCTCTGGCCCTGCTTCCCCTCTGCCCTGGAAAAGGAGTGGAAGGAAGTGACACAGCCTCCCGGGGCAGCCGGTTCCCTTTGGATGGAGCCGTGCCTGTGCCCACGTCCCCCGCACCTGCAGCCGGGGCCACACGTCCGCCCGTGCTGCATCCACCCACCCACACTGCATCCACCACCCACACTGCATCCACCCAGACATGCTGCATCCACCCAGCCATGCTGCATCCACCCACCCACACTGCATCCACCCACCCACACTGCATCCACCCAGCCACACTGCATCCCCCCGGCCACACTGCATCCACCCAGCCATGCTGCATCCACCCAGCCATGCTGCATCCACCCACCCACACTGCATCCACCACCCACACTGCATCCACCCAGCCACGCTGCATCCACCCAGCCACACTGCATCCACCCACCCACACTGCATCCACCCACCCACACTGCATCCACCACCCACACTGCATCCACCCACCCACACTGCATCCACCCAGCCACACTGCATCCACCCACCCACACTGCATCCACCCAGCCATGCTGCATCCACCCACCCACACTGCATCCACCCAGCCACACTGCATCCACCCACCCACACTGCATCCACCCAGCCATGCTGCATCCACCCAGCCATGCTGCATCCCCCCGGCCACACTGCATCCACCCAGCTTCCCTGAGCACCTCCTTCCCCTGCTCCTGACACTCTGCTGCACTCCCTCGGGCTTGAGGCAGACTTTCAGCCCGGATCTTACAGGTTTCCCTGAGTTTCCAGCCACATTCCACCTCCATTCAGCCCCCATCCAGTGCAGCCCATCTCCCCCTCCCATTACCCTGCTCTACACCAAAGCCAGGAGCAGCCTCACCAGAGGAGCCAGCCCTCTGTCCCCAGCCACGTCCTGCCCTTTCTAGAGATGGAAGAGATGTGTTATGACTTCTGGAAGCTCCATCTTGATCCCTGGCAGCAGGGCTGGGGCTGGCAGCTGCTGCACTGGGGGGGGCTTGCCCCACAGACCCCTCCCAAACCTGGCACTGCACAGCACGGACCAATACTGGCCCCAGGGATGTTGTTTCCGGAGTTTTAACCAAGACACAACAGCTTATTGTCCTCCTCACACACCCACATGGCCACAACCGTGCCAGAAGGGCCTGGAGAGCGGCCCCGGCTGCTGCACGGGAGGAGCTGCATGGGAGGAGCTGCAGCCAGTAGAGCAGAGCCTCTCCCTCTGCCCTGTCTCTGCTCCCAGAGGAGCGCAGTGGGTCAGGGCACCCCTGCATCTTTCCCTGAGCCAGTCCAAGGCTGGGTTTAGGCTGCACCTCAGGACACAGAGTGGGAAATGTGGGGTGCTGGATTGGAGTGGCACTGGAGGCACAGATGGGGATCTCCCCTACAAGGGTCAGTTCCAGTGGATCCATCCACCTGCCTGAGGCTGTGCATGAGATAGAGCCCAGCAGCCACTTCACAGACTTAGGGGTGGGTGCAGAAGGTGTTCAGAGCAGGTTGTGTTGGCTCTGTTTCCATCCAACCTTTCCTTGGAGGGATGCTTTGCCCCAGCAAACAGCAAAAAACCTTTTTTATGTAAATTCTCTTGATCTGAAGCCCGGGGAAAACACACCAGGAGTCACAGCAAGTGAGTCACCTCTCTGCTCCATCCTCTGCCCACGGTTTCAGGGTGGCTTTGGGGCTCCAGGAGCTCCTCTGGAAGGCAGGCTGGAAGCTGAGCACTCTGAGCTACTGGGGCTGAACCCCTGTCCTGCCCTGTCCTGCGCTGTGCCTGCAAACAGCCCAGCCAGGGCAAGGTCAGAGCAGCTCTGTTCTCTGTAGGAGTGACTTTTTCCCTCAGTTAAGCACATGGAGGAGGCTCCATGATGGGCTCAGGGGCGCCAAGGGTGGTGGGTTTTGCCAAGGCAGTGGCACGAATGTCTTGTACCCTTGGAGCAAGGATAGATAACCAGAGCTGCCCCAGAGAGGGGCCATGGGGCCTCTGGCTGCAGATTGTGTCACTCATGGATGGGTTTCTCTTTCTCCCACCTTGTTTGTGCTTCTCAGACCTGCTGAAATCCAACAGCTCTCGCCTGCTGCTGGCCTCAGGGGATAGGATGGATTTCCAAGCCCTCTTGGTGGATGAAGACAGGGCCTGGCTGATGGTGGGAGCAAAAAACCATATCTTCCTTCTCCACCTGGACCATCCCAGCAGAGAGCCTGAGAAGGTCAGTGCTGGGAGGATGGTGGCCCTGGCCAGGCTGGCCTCTTCCTCCCTGGGAACCACTCCTTGTCCCAGTGCCAGGGCGTGGAGGTGGATGTGCTCTGAACTGGGCTGTTCCAACCCCACCAGGGACACATTTACACCAGGATGTCTCAATCTGTGGGGTCAGCCCATCCCTGGTGGAGCTGCGCCCTGCTGGGAAGGGTTGGCGCCGGAGGGACAGGGTGGCTTGGCCAGGAGATGTGACCTGGGTGGGCTGCAGGCAGTGCCCAGAGCCCTGTGTCACACCCAGTCCCTGTGCTGCCTCCAGAGCTGCAGCAGTGACTCCACTAATGTCATCCCAAGACATCCTGCTGGCCGGCTGTACCGCCAGAGCCCAACAAAAGAAAATCCCATTAAGGGGTTGCAGCCTGGTGTTCCCACAGGCTGGGATCCAGGAGAGCCTGCCACAGCCTGGGTGGGCCACGGCACGCCCAGCCTCTGTCCCCACGCCAGGTTCACTGCGAGCTGCTTTGGCAGGCTGCCCACTGGGGACTCAGAGGGGGTCAGACCTGTGCCAGAGCAACCCCATGTTCTCCCTGTGCACCTGAGCCTGGCTGAGCCCCTTCCCAGGGCTGCCACGGCAGGCTGAGGGAAGCGGGGCTGCATCCACGGGGTCTTTGTGTTTCAGATTTTCTGGCCAGCCCCCAGGGACCAGGTCGAGCACTGCCAGCTGGCAGGGAAGAACGTGGAGGTAAGTGGGGCTGGCAGCCCCCGCCCGTCGCCTTTGGCAGCTCAGCAGAGATATTAAACAACCCCGTCAGCCCGAAGGGGAGCCTGGGGGTCTGCCTGGAACGGCGCTGTGGAGCCAGCCGGAGCCGGGCCCAGCTGAGCAGCTGCCAGGACAGGCTCTGGCCGGGCTCTGCGCCCCCAGCAGCCAGCAGGGCTCAACCCTGACAAACATCTCCCCTGTGCAGACCGAATGTGCCAACTACATCCGCCTCCTGCAGCCCTACAACCAGAGCCACGTGTTCGCCTGCGGCACCGGCTCCTACCAGCCCGTCTGTGCCTTCATCCAGCTGGGAGCCCGGGGCAAGGTGAGGGACCCCTGGACAGACAATCCCTATGGCAGAAGGTGCCAAGGGACCCCTCACCCTGGGAGTAGCGGGAGAGGGAGCCCCAGGGCCTCGGGAGTGTGGCCAGCCTGGTGCAGGCCCTGCATTGGCATGGAGAGAGCAGCTCTGGCTTGGGGGTGTCAGGGTGTCCCCATGGGCATGGGACCAGGTTCTGGCATCCCCCTGAGGAGCCCACTCATCACAGACACCAACTTCCTTCCCACTCTTTCCCCCAAGTTCTGGCTTGTTCCCAGGCTCCCCCTGGGCTGACATCTCCCCCTTGGCTCTGGCAGGGTGCCCGGGCTCCCCGCATGCAGCTGGTGACCCACTCCTTGGAATCGGGGCGAGGACGGTGCCCCTACAGCCCCCACGAATCCTTCACGGGACTCCTCATCGGTAAGAGGGAGGGAGGAGCAGATGGGAGGCTGGGAGGGCACTGCTGGGAATAATCTGTGCTGGATGGTGATGCTTCCCATCCACATCCCCACCCCTGCAGGTGGGGAGCTGTACTCAGGCACCTCCAGTGACTTCATGGGCAGCAGCGCTGCCTTCTTCCGGACCTGGGTGCATGGGGCTGAGCAGAGCTACATCCGCACGGAGCAGAACCAGGACCACTGGCTGCACGGTAGGAGCAGGGGCACCTGTGGGCAATGGGGGCCTCTCCTTCCAGCTGGGGAGAGGCTGGGGCCAGCACTGGGGCCAGAGCTCTGACCTGGGCCCTCTCTCCTTGGAGGGAAGCACTGATGAAGACGCTGGTGGGACCCATGCTCCAGCACACGTTCCACAGCCTGAGCACTGGGAATTGTGCTGTGTGTCCCCTCAGCACCTCACACTGTTCCCAAGGGCTTCAGGGCAGTACCACAGGGTGGGACCAGGGCACAGGGCCACATTGTGCTGCTCCTTTCCCCCTCAGAGCCCGTGTTTGTTGGTGCCTACACCATCCCTGATACCTACAACCCCAATGATGATAAAGTCTACATCTTCTTCCGTGAGACGGCCATGGACGCTGGGCAGTGGGAGCAGCGGCACATCCATGCCAGGGTGGCCAGGGTCTGCAAGGTCAGTTGCCAACACCCTGTGGCCTGTTGTCCCACCAGGTGGGTTTTAGCCGTTCTGGACCAAGGAGCATCCCAAGCAGAGGAATGTGAGGGTGTCACTGCACACCGGCCACAGGCAGAGAGCTCAGGGCTGGGGGTGTCCCTCTGTGGGAGTGAGGAGGGCACAGCAGTGGAGGAGACTCAGAGAGGCTGGACTGATCCTGGCTCTTTGGTCCTGCCAGAACGATGTTGGAGGGAAGCGTGGACTCATCAACCGCTGGAGCACGTTCCTGAAGGCCCGCCTGGTGTGCTCCATCCCGGGGCCTCAGGGCACTGAGACCCACTTCGACCAGCTGGGTGAGTGCTCAGCCCTGTAACGCAGCTCCTGCAGGGCTGCTCCCTCCAGCACAGCCCCGGGATGCCCACCTGCATCCTGTGCCTCACCTCCACCCCTCTCTTTGCAGAGGATGTTTTCCTGCTGCGCACCCGCGACCCCCAGAACCCCCTTGTCTTTGGGCTCTTCACGGTCTCCAGGTGAGCAGGGCCCTGTGTGGGACAGTGCAGCCCCCACCATGCTGCCCCCCTCAGAGGGAGCTCTGTGGGGAGAAGGGCAACACCAGCACCCAGCTGGCTGAGGAAGGGCCGCCAGCATTTCCCCACTTTCCCTGCTGCTAGTTCACCAGCACATCATTAAACCTCAGCTTTGTGGCAGTCAGTGATCCCCAGGCTGCACGGGCTGTGTCAAAGCAATTCCTGTCACCCTGGGGTGCTGTGCGTGATCCCAGGGCTGCCAGGGACAGCGTGGGCTCGCTCGGGGGGTGGGTGTGCACACAGCTGGTCCCCGTGGGGCAGGGGGACACTGAGAGCCCTGTGTTTCTCCACAGCGGCGTCTTCAGTGGCTCTGCCGTCTGCGTCTACTCCATGGCTGCCGTGAGAGCCGCCTTCAGCGGCCCCTTCGCACACAAGGAGGGATTCGACTACCGCTGGGTGGAATACAAGGGCCGTGTCCCCTACCCCCGCCCCGGCACGGTGAGGGAAGGGGGAGCAGCTGGAGGGGGAGAGGGACGGACTGGGCCGGCCCTAATGCAGCCCCTGTGTCCCACAGTGCCCCAGCGAGACCTACGACCCCCTCCTGCAGTCCACCAAGGAATTCCCCGACGAGCTGATCAGCTTCATGCGCAGCCACCAGCTGATGTGGGAGCCCGTGTACCCGCAGGGCCGGCAGCCCGTGCTGGTCCGGGTCAATGTGCCCTACCGGCTGCGGCGGCTGCTGGTGCACCGGCTGGACACGGAGAGCCGCGACTACGACGTGCTCTTCCTGGGCACAGGTGGGAGCTCAGCCCGGCCTGGGAGCGCTGCCACCCGGGCAGCTCGGGTGGCACTCTGGTGCCGCCAGCCCGGGGGGCTCCCAGCCCTGACAGCTCCTCCGCCCGCTGCCCTTACAGATGACGGCAAAGTCCTGAAGGTGGCCCTGGCCGGCGGGGCGAGCCGCAGTCCCGAGGTAATCAGTCTGGAGGAGATCAGCGTCACTAAGGTACGGGCAGCCAGGGTGGCACAGGGGGCTGAAGTGAGAGGATGGGACCACACAGCCTCCCCCGGCCGCAGCACCTCCCTGCGGGCTCTGCAGAAGTCACTGCCGCTCTCAGGGAGGTTCTCACCTCGCTGCTGAGGGCTTCTACCCGCCCTGGGCAGCAGAAAAACACCGAGGGGTGCCAGTGGGACTGGAGCCGAGTCATCTTCCAGCTCCCCATCCAGTCCCTGAGGGGGCATGTGGGTTGCACTTTGGAGCCCACACTGAAATGGGAGGGCTGAGCTCAGGTTTGAAAGCAGGGCTGCTGGGCAGGGCTGTCCTGGGGGCACCCAGTAGTGACTGACGTGGCTGCAGCACCCTCTTGTTCCCCCTCCAGGTACCTTCTCCCATCCTGGACATGAAGTTATCACCAAAGCGGGTGAGTGTCCCTTCTGCTTCTCCCTAAAGCTGGCCTCTATCCCTGGGGACAGGGATAGAGGCCAGCTGATCCCAGCCACTCTACCGGGTCCCTTGGCCCCAGGGGGCCCACGTTTAGGGAACAGGATCCTGGGCACTGAGGGAACAGCAGGCTCTGTCTCGCTCTCCTACTGTCCCCCAGTGTCTCCACCCAGCACAGGCAGGGCTCTGCTCCCTGCCAGCCCTAGTCGTGGCTCTGACTGCCCCTGTCCTGCTTCCCGAGTAGCAGGAGCTGTTTGTGAGCAGCACCCATGGGCTGCTCCAGCTCTCCCTGTACCGATGTGAGCTCTACGGCAAAACCTGCACCGACTGCTGCCTGGCCAGGGATCCCTACTGCACCTGGGACAGCAAGATCTGCGCCCCACACCTGCTCACCGAGAAGAGGTGGGTGTGTGCCCGGGCCAGACCCCTGCATCCCCCTGCAAGGTGATGCTGTTCGGAGCAGAGAAGGGCAAGCGGCAGCCCCTGAGCTTTACCTATCAGCCAGACCCCCACTGCCACTCTGCCTGCCTGCCACCCACCCCTTCCTGCTCCCCCTTTTTGGAGCATTGCCACGGAGGGATCCCACAGCCCTCTCTGCTCTCCCACAGGCGTGCCCGCTGCCAGGACGTGCTGAAAGCTGACCCGCTCAGCCAGTGCCAGGACACAGCAGAGGGTGAGTGCCAGCCCCGGTGAGGGCAGCCAGCTGTGCCCGGGGAGCGCCAGCCCCGGTGGGGGCAGCCAGCTGTGCCCGGGGAGCGCCAGCCCCGGTGGGGGCAGCCAGCTGTGCCCGGGGAGCGCCAGCCCCGGTGGGGGCAGCCAGCTGTGCCCGGGGAGCGCCAGCCCCGGTGGGGGCAGCCAGCTGTGCCCGGGGAGCGCCATGGCGAGCAGGGACTGCCCTGGGAAACCCGTGCCCCCACCGCGGGCTGGCTGTCCGTCCTGCCCTCCCTCCCTCCGGTCCCACAGCCCGCACTCAGGGCACTCACCCCCTCCCCTGGGCAGGGACAGCCGCGGTGGACAAGGTGGTTTTTGGCGTGGAGAAGAACTCGACCTTCCTGGAGTGCCTGGCGCGCTCCCCGCAGATCACGGTGCGCTGGCTGGTGCGGCGCGGCGAGGAGACGGCCCCGAGCGAGGTACGGGGACAGGGCGGCAGGGACCGGGAGCAGGGGTGCCTTTTATCCCCAAGGACTGACCCACGAGCTCTGTCTTTGCCCCAGGTCAGGAACAACGGACGTTTCTTGGTGCTGGAGCAAGGGCTGCTGATCCGCCAGCTGTCGAGGGAGGACGTGGGCACCTACGAGTGCCAGGCGGTGGAGCGCTCCTTCTCCCGGCTCCTCACCCGCTACAGCCTCCGCCTCATCCGGCATGAGGCCGCCGAGCTGCCCCCGTACAAACGGAGCAAGGAGCCGGGAGGGACCCAGCAGAGCCCCCGGCCCCGGACTGAGCTGCAGCCGGGCTCCAAGGGCTTCCCGCGGGCCCTGGGCGCCCCGGGCACCAGCCTGGATGCCTACTGCAATGCTCTGCGGCTGCAGGAGCGGCAGCGGCAGCGGGCCTGGCACAAGTGGCAGCACCAGGCCCCGGACAGCAAGAACGGCCGGGTGCGGAGGCACCCGCAGCGCCTGTGAGGGCAGAGGGGGCCCGGGCTGCCCACAGCTCCCTCCCCGCTCTCTCCAGGGCCCTCCTCGCACGTCGGCACCAGCTCCGGGACACTCTGGCCTTGCCGTGCAGAGCCGCCTCGCTGTTACTACCTCAGCCCCCGCCAGCCCCGCCGCCTGTCCGCACCCCACGGGGCACCGGGGCCCAGGCATGCAGCCCGCGCCTCCTCCCCGAGGCTCAGAGCTATTTACCTGCACAATATTTATTGTCCTTGCTTTCCCTGGCTTTGACTGACGATCAGCCGCAGCAATAATATGCACAGAGAACAGGGAGGGGCAAGGGCCAGCAGTGTGATGCCTCCCTCTGCTCCGGAGGCAGCAGGATTTTCACCTGGGTGGCTGCCGAGGTGTGGATGGAGCCCAGGTGCTGCTGGAAGCAGCAGGACACAGTTGCTGGCTGAGGCTGGGCCCCAGATGTGCAGAGATGCTCATGCCCAGCCCAGCTCTAACCCACTTCAAACGACACCACTTTCCTTTTTTCATTTTGACATTTATTTTACTGGGAAAAAAAAAAAAAGGAGAAGCAACAGGCAGTTATACCAACTTACAATTTATTATTTTTTTAAAAAATGACATGAAACACAAGTAAAAATAAATACATCATATAAACAACAAATTGTTCAAAGTCTCTGTTCTGGGAGATCAGGCGAGCACATCCCATTAGACAGAGAGAAGAGGGAAGCACATGATCATGCGTGGGGCCAACCGACCGACCCACCCGGTAGCAATACTCTTTCCAACCACAGCAAGACAGGCCACAAACTAAGGCGGTAGTAAAAAAAGAAAAGAAAAGAAAAAAAAAAAAAAACAAAGAAAAAGAAACCCAAACCAACAGAAAACCCCAAAGAGACTCAGTGATGGATTCCTTCAGGCTCCCATGGATGTGCCAGACTCCAGCTCCAAGCTGGGCACCATGAAGCGGCACCATGAGGCAGTGGTGGTTGTCTGGGAGGTGGCAGAGTTGCTCTCCCTCACTTGCCCCCTCACTGTGCCTTCACAGGGAGTGCTTGCTTCAAGGTGCAAGGAGCCATCCCTCACTGGAATCTAGCTGGACTATGGTCCCTGTTCAACCTCTGCCCCCCACCCTAGCCCTCCCTCACCCATGGTCCTTCCAAGACTGGATCAACAAAATTTATTCCAGGGTGGCGAGAAATACCAGCTGTGAAGGTATTTGCTGCACTTGTCCCTTTTGGCCTGGAAGCCACCCCCAAACCAGCAGCAATCCTCGCTCCTTCAGCCTCTTGAATTTGTTGCCCAGAGAGGCTGTGGCTGCTCCATCCCTGGAAATGTCCAAGGCCAGGCTGGACAGGGCTTTGACCAACCTGGTCTAGTGGAAGGTGTCCCTGCCCACGGCAGGGGGGCTGGAACAAGACAATCTTTAAGGTCCCATCCAGCCCAAACCATTCTATGATTCACAGACATCGTTAAGTCAAAGTACACATAATTTCTAGTGAAGACCCCATGGAAATCCCACCCTTTGCTTGCCAGAACATTTGCTTTCTCCAAGTAGCTGCACCCAACCTCCCCACCCTCCCAGACACTCCAGGACAATGTGCAGCAGATCCTGCCCAACATGGGCCAGGCTGGGCTGTATTGTCCCCACCCTGCAGCCCCCCAGGAAGCCCCAGGAGCCACAGCAGCAGTGGGGGCAACAAGCCCACCAAGCCCAGGGCACAGAGCAGCACCAGCCGTCCCATGCCCATGGCACTGTCCCACAGCAGTACCCAGCCTTCACCCAACTGTCCCCAGGAGAGCAAACCTCCCACCAAAGGCAAGGGCCAAGGGCTGGGTGCCAGCGTAGAGGCCAGCTGGCCATTGCCAAGGACTCCACACATCTGCCCTGGCCTTGGGCTGTGCTCAGAAATCTTTACTGTCCAAAACCCTCTGCAGAGAGTCCTGCGCTGTTGTCCTCAGTGTCACCCGCAGCCCCTCTGAAAACCAGCAGCTGCTTCCCATCAGGTCATTTGGAGACAGAAATTCAGCAGCAAAAGAAGAATTTAACCCATGCAGGTAAGGCCCCTGTTCCAAGCTCAGGAAAACCAGGAGAGAACCCTCTGCAGCAGAGTCATATGCTGGAGAGGAGAAACCTCTGGGGAGAGCAGATGAGGAAGAAGAGCAGGCCCTATGGGAGGGGAATTGTAGAGCTTAGAGAGCTCCTCCCACTGGGGATAACCCACACCCCCTGTGGCTTCTGTGGGGCAGAGGAAATCCTTCCCAGGGCACCGTGGGAGAGCAGGTGCCTTGGAGCAGCCCCAGCCACTGCCAGCTCCAATGGCAGCCCTGTGGTCAGGGTATCTCTGTGCCCATCTCAGCCGAGGCTCTGCCAGGGCCCATCCCCTCCCTGAGGGGGGCCCAGGGCTGGTGGCTGAGGCAGAGCTGGGGCTGGGGCTTCCCTGGGGCACTTGCTGTGCAGGGCCCCTGCACTAGAGCTGCTTGGGCTGTGCATGTTTGCCAGCAGTGGGTCATGCACAGAGCAGCCACAGCACAGGAGGGTGCCAGGGCTGTGCAGGCCATGGCCACACAGGAAGTGGAACAGTCCTCACACCTCGCCCTGCTGGGTTAACAGCCAGCCCGGAGCACATCGTGCACCCTATGGCAGCAGAATGGCAGTCATCCTCAGCTCCTACAGCCACAGGGCTCAGGCTCTGCAGGGGCACCACTGGAGAGCATCAGGTGGCAGCACAGGGATGTGCCAGGGCCTGCTCTGGAAGCCCTGGGCACTCTCCTGGAGAGGCAAGGAGCAGAGAGGTGTGCAGTCACCAGTACCACATCCAACCACGGTGCTGACTGCCCCCAGCCACATCTTCACACCTTGTCCCAGCACAGGCCCCATTCAGAGATGATGTGGGAGGGTCCTTTGGATGAGCCCCACAACTCTGAGCCCCAGAGGAAGGGCTGGGGTGGCCGCAGGGCTCTGGGGGTCTGCTCATGTTCCCACCTCCCACACGCGCCCACAGGTCTCAACACTTGCTACTCTTGACAAGGAAAGCCCTTGCCTAGGTCCATTCCCCAAATCCACAGGAAAACTGACAGCCTCACAGGGATGCAACGGACATCTGGGCAAGCTGGTCATACAATCAGTGTCACAGGGTAGTGCATGAGGTGGACACACAGAGCACAGGAGGGCATGACTCACAGATGCAGCACTGTCAAGTCTTTGGAGAAACTTGCATGAACACCATCAGTTAATTTGCTTTGTTACTTTTGTGGGGGGGTTTGATTTTTATTTCCATGGTGCATCCAAAGACAAGTTGTCCAGCAGTTTGCTCAGAACCCCTCGGTTTTCAACTCCTAGGATATGTTAAAGAAGAAAGCACTATTTTAATGTTTGTTTTTTTAAAAAAATAATTAAAATAATTTGCATAGCTAAACTGTTGATCTAAGGCTTCTATGAATGGTGTGGTTATGTTTGACAGACAATGTCCATTAAACAGAGAAAGACACTAGGAAAGCCCCATAACATTTTTTATTGTATTTCCGTAACACGCGCGTGCACACACAACCCTCTCTCTAAGGAAGGGAGGTCCCCATCTTCCAGCACCCCTTTGGTGGAGGATGTTAGGACATCCTGCCCTTTCCTACACCTAGTTGGTCCCAGCAAGCACAGTGACTGTAGCCTCCGTGGCCTAGGGGCCCCCTACAGGCCACCACCAGCTCCAGGGCCATCCAAGGCAGGCGAGCACAGCTCCTGCATGGCGATACCCAGATGTGACACGGAGCCTCCTGCATTTCACATGCCTTTCCCAGCGTGGTCACACCACACACACACACACATGCTCCGAGTCCAGCTGCACCTGGGTATCCCAGCCTCTCCCTAGGAGCCCTGGCCCTGAGAACAGCTGGGGTGCTGGCTGGCAGGGCCAGGACCAGGCTCTGCACTCCCTGCGTGGGGAAAGGCACTTCCCCAGCAAGAGCTCTGTTTTCCCAGCTCCACACACCTCACAGCTCTCCTTCTTCTCACTGGGAATGAGCACAGGAGGCTTCCACATGTGCTCCTTCACCTGCCCCATGATAAGAGGATTCCATCTTCCCTCCAGCTGCTCAGCACCCAGAGCAGCCCCTGCTCTGGCAGAATGTCCTGCTGGAACACATCCAACCGGTGCCACCCGGGTCAGCCACGGGCCACCTCCACAGTAGGCCCTTGCTCCTAGGCTAGGCTTTGGTCAACCATCTGCTTCTGTCCCCACATAGACAACCCAACAAGTGACCACTGCATGATTGGAGGCCAGCTTTTTATTTTTTTAATATGGAAATTAATTTAAAAGTAGAAAGAAAGACTTCCCCCAGACAATAAATATTATGCCTTCATGAAATAAATTAATGTAGAGATTCTGTGCAGGAGAAAGTCTCTCGAGTCACAGATTCAACAGCAACTGGCACTGGTCCAGTGTCCCCTCCCAACCTTCTCCACTGCCTGGTGCTGTTCAGAAGCAGCAGCGAGCCCACCCACCCCTGGATCTGGTGGGCCACAGCAGGATGAGACGTGGCCTTCACACAGCCTGGCAGGATACAGGGAAGTCAGCAGGATTCCCCTCTGATGGCCACCAAGACATGTGGCATTGCTCCACTCATCTGGCCTAGCACATAGAGGTGGCATCAGACTCACAGGTCCAACCTACCTTGGATGGGACCCTCCAGAAATGCCTGGGGGAGCCCCCCACCAGAGCCCTGGCACAGGAGCCTGCCTGGAGCCCTCCACTCACATTAGTCTCATGTGAATTTGAAGAGGGTGACAATTTGTGGGGTATTTTCTTTTTTTATATTTTTTTTCTTTTCTTTCTTCTTTTATTTGACATCAATCCCCTCCCTCCCTGCCCCAACATACACAATGTAGATGCCTCCCCACTCCCTCCCCATTAAAAACACTTTGTCCCCAACAAAGGTGGAGTCTGGTGGAGTCACCCCCGGCCCACCCCTCTCGCAGTGAAAGAAGTTCACAGATAAGGCAGTTCATGTGAGAGGGAGCTCAGCCCTGCCAGCGGTCAAGCCCGCACCTCCAGGCCTGAGAAGGGCAGTGACTCACAACACCAAGCCTCCACGGCCAGACAAGACAGAGAACAGAGACAGACAGACAGACAGAGCGTGGGGGGAGGCACTCCTACAGTTTGCATTGCTACTTCCCTCCTCCCCGGCTCTTGCTCCCCCGGCTCTCAAAGGTCCACTCTATCCCTCTCCCCTCTCCCAGCCCCTAATACAATTCTTATCCTTGACAGCTAAAAAACAACAAAACCAAATGAAAAGAACAAAACCACCCCCACGCCACACCCTTCGCATCCTTCTCCACCCACTGCCGTGGCCCAGAGGGAAAATCCTGACTCCCAAAAAGGTCCTGCAACTTTTGCCTCGTGGCGGAGCTGAGACCGAGCAGGAGCTGGGCCTTTTTATTTCCCTGTGATCTCTATGACATCGTCGTCTTTGTCCTCGTCATTAGAGCTGCATCCCACCTCTGGGACCTCCTGGGGTTCAAACTGAGGCACCTGGGACCGAAGGAGACCCCCAGCTGGGTAGCCCGAGTGAGGGGACATGTAGCCAGGGTAGGCAGATGCCATGCTCCTGGGAAGGCTGCTAGGCAAGACGGGGGCTGGGAAAGGAGCGAACATCCTGGGCTCGGGCAGGAGTGACTGCGTGAAGGGAAGCGAGTAATTGGGCAGCACCCCTGCCAGAGAAGGGTTTAGCATGAATGAGGGGACGCTGGCGGTGGCTGAGGTAGCAGCAGAAGAGCTGGCGGTGCCGGCTGTCAGCAGAGGGTCAGTAGTCACAGGGAACACCAGATGAGGGTCTGGGAGTAAATTGGGCAGCTGGTAATAAGAGGAGCCAGTGCCCATGTACAAGGAGTTTCCTGGTTGGGAGGCAAATGGATGGGTTAGGTTGTGGTTTAAAGAGACAGGAGGCATGGTGAACCCACCAGAGACGGGGTACCCGTGTTCGTACGGCTGCGAGGACGACGGCAACTGGCGCTTCTTCTGCTGCCTCCGGGATTGCTCCTCCGGAGCCGATGGCGACGTCGACTTGCGCTTGTTGCCCCGTAAGTCCAACACCGGGTGGGCATCGCCGTGCTGGCTGGTGGCTGGCAGGGCCGAGGACACGGAGGGAGCCACGCAGGGACCCCCCAGGCGCTGCTCGGCTCCTCGGGCGGCGGCGCCGGGCGCGGTGTCCGTGCGGGCGGCGTGGCCCTGCGGCGCCGTGCTGCTGGGAGAGCTGTGGCGGGACTCGCGCGCGGCCGCCGCCTCCGCGTACTGCTGCAGCTCGCTGATGATCTCGGGGCTGTCGGGGGAGATGGGCCGAGTGAGCTCCTCCGCGCTGGGGAGCTGCGGGGATGAGGCACTGTGTCTGCCATTGCTCGTGGACTCCAGGGAAGAGCTCTGGGAGCCTGCAAAGAAGGAGATGGGGCAGGTGAGAAACGCGACCTCAGAGAAAAACCTGCGGGCCAAGAGGGAACAGTGGAAAGGAAGGTGGAAATATCTTGGGGATACGGTGGGGCAAGCCTTAACACAGACTTGATGGAATACAGGGAATGCTGCCCCAGACACTCCAGCAGGAGAGCACACCTGCAAGCCCCACACAGCACCCACAAGCCCCTACCTGAGGCAGCTGTCCGACGGTCTTCATTGCCCTTTGGCTTCCCAGTGGTCCGTATGGCAAAAATCCGACCGTCGCTGGTCCGGATATATGTCCCTGGAACAGAGGCAGGAAAACTTCATTCAACAACTTCATTACAACTCCAGCCTCAGCTCAGAACCTGGATCTACAAGCCTGCAAGTTTCCTTGGGCAAGAATAGGACAGCAGTACTGCATAGGCCCAGTGGAGGGCTTTTAGCCCCTTCCTCAACCTCCCCTTTCACCCTTTCAGCTTTCCTAGACTGGACATCCCCCCTCCCAGTGTGCTGCCAGTAGGAAATGTGGAACTTCACACTGGAAACAGTTTGCTCTGGGAGAACCAGGAAGTGTGTGGCTGCCTCAGGACTTGCAGTGAGTGTTGTGAGAAGGAAGAACTGAGCACAAAGTTCAACAGTTCCTCTGAGGGACAGGAGCAGCCCCAGATGCAACAGCCAGGCAGCATCAGCACACCCAGAGCATGGGCTGCAACAGAGTCACTGCAAACTCAAGACCTTCTTCCCTTCTTGTTTCTTTGTTTCTCAAGGGATTGATTCATGCCTTTGTATGATTTTCTTTGCTAATTAGCACTGGCTAGGACCCTATCCACAAGTCTTAGCAGGACAGAATTACCTTTTGTCCCTCGGATGATGTGGATGCTCTCGCCAGCACTGATTCTAGCTTGTACATCAGTGGATGTATTTGTACCTGGAATCACAATATCTGGCAGTGGGGAAAGAAACAGAATAGTGTCCATTAAGCTACATGTCAGCCACAGCCAGGAGAGGGCAGGTGCACCACCAACCCTGTTTTTTGCAGTGCAGTTGTCTCTCCTGTGTGCTGTGCTATAAGCAAGCCCTGGATTTATTTCTACACAGCACAAGAAGGTAGCAGAAGCCCCAAGGAAGCTAAAGCCATGCTGTTCTGACACAGCATCTCCAGAACCATGAGCGACAGTATTGCAGGCCCTATCAGGGAAAGTTCACTCCCAACAATCCACCAGGTCCATGGGTCTTATATATCTGCAGGGAAACTCCTCCAGGCACAGAGGAACCACTCAAATGCAGAGAGACAGTATCTTTGCCTCTGATGCCCATCTGTCCACAGCCCACATGGGCATCTGCAACTCACCCTGATCCTCAGTTCACCATGGGCATCGTGACCCAACCCACTTTGAGCAGTAGCAACTCACCTGTGGTGGTAACAATCTTCTGCACAAAGACACCAGCTCGCTGTAGATAGTTGATGGGAAAGTTGACAGCAGGGTTGGAACTTGAGGTTGATCCTGCACCACCCATGGGGACATGCCGGGGCATCATTGGAATGGGGGTGGACTGAACTGGGCGGACACTTGCCACTGGTTTGTCCTCACCCTTGAGGGCTGGTCGCCTAGTGAGAGAGGAGGAAGGAGAGTGCAGCACCTGCCCCACAGTGATAAGCATCATCTGCCCCTTCATTTCATGGCTACAGCGTGAGGAGAAGGGAAGGGGCAGGTGCTCACCAGTTCCTCTGGCTAAAGGCAGGGATGCTCGTCAGACTCTGGTCACTGGCTGGGTAATACTGTGCGTAGGACGGCCGGGTGTAAGGGACGGATGCTCGTTTTTCCTCCTCATAGCTTTTCTTGGCTGCTTTCTTCTCTGCCTTGGTCAGCTTGTGCTCCTTCCGGTCGATCAGCAGTGACTCGTGCTGAAAAGGCTCCTGCAACCCCACAGCACCGCGGTTCTGGCACCCACACACCACAAGAGGGAACCAGCACACCCCCAACGGCAGTGCCCGCTCCTGCCGCAGCCTGTCTCCTTCCCAGGCTGGCAGAGCTGGCCATGGCAAAGCATGAGTGGGGGCAACGCTATGGATGTGCCCAAGGCTCATCTTGAAGGGTGACAGCCAGCTAATGCCATCACCTGCCCAACCAAGGCCATCACTTACCACGAGCACACAGCAAAACCCAGGAACTTTGGCCAGGCCAAGAGCACAAGTACGGAGCTCACCACCATGTCACACAGCCCCCAGAGCCCCACAGCACCTGGCACAGGCCCAATCTGCAGCACCACCCTGCCAGTGACACTCCTGACAGCACAGGCCAGTGCTGCCTGTTCCAGCTTTAGTTTAAAGTCACCCCAGGAGAAGAGCTGGCAGCAAGCTGGGATATTCCACTGCCACCTTCACACCCAGCACAAAGCTGAAGAAAGGGGTGCCTGACAACCTGCCCCCAAACCTGTACAGAACAGAGGTGTTTCTAGATGAGAGGAAGATATCACAGGGAAGGGCAGGGATCTTTGGGTCCTCTCTAGAGAATTTTCTGCCTATTCCCACCAGCATCCTTCTTGCCACCATGGCCCCATCACACTGCCAGACTCCTCCAGGCCCACTCCTGCCTGTGCAGGGCAGTGCCAGCAAAGAAACAGGTTAATCTTACCTTGGTGATGAGGTGAGGATACTTGAGACAGGCTAATTGTAGAACAGACTCCTTCATCTTGCTCGGATTGAGGGAGAGCTGAGCAGGGTCAGATTCTTCTTCCACAAAATGCAGCAGGTTCTCTACCTCCCGTCGAGTGAAGTTCAGCACTGGGTTCAGATCATCCACCACCCGATCTGGAAAAGAGAGCAAAAGGAGTGAGCAGACAAGGGAAGAGATCAGCACTGCTTGCCTGTTGCCCTTCCTACACTTCTGTCCTAATGCAACTCCCTCCCTGCAATCTACACAATCCTCAGAAATATTCTGTAAATGTCAGGGCAAAGAGAAAAATCATCATGTTCAGAGCTGAGCCTGTTTGACTAAGTCAGGCTGACACGTGCCTGTGTTCCAGACTGCACAGCAAAGCTGTGCAGGTCACCAAGCTCCTGACAAACAGGAACACAAAACTAATTATGGATAGTGGCCCATCTCACATAACAAGCTGTAAACATACACATCCTGGGACAGAACTGCAGCCATATCAGTATGTGTTCTCCCACAAATCCCACCAAAAAGGCTCAAATTAATAACTATGTACTAAAGTGGAAAGCTCAGAAAAGCAGACACATTCCCTCACTCACAAGAGCCTGAATGTTTTCCTTGAACATTCCCTCCTGCAAACAGGTCAAATGGGAGCACATGGAGAAAACACCTCTATCCAGGACTCTCCTGGGAGCCAGGCCAGCTGCCAGGGGACTCCACCTCAAGTGCACAACAGCAAACTGAGCTGATCATGCTGGGCTGCTGCCTCTGGAGTTTTGAGCAAAGAAGGACACAGAGCTCTCATTGGGTCACCACAACCCTCAGCTGCACATTTTGTGAGAGCAGTTTGACAACTGGAACAAGGCAGCACAAAAGATACTTATGGTACGAAGGCAGGTCAGAACCACAATGAATTATTTATTCTTGGCACCTAAGCAAGCACTAACAGTCAAAGGTGTCAATATATGCTTTAATTTAGCTATTTTCCCTCTCTTACTGCAGGAAAATGGAGACACAGAACTATTTAAGTAGTAACACCCAGTTTATGATAAGCAATATCCAGGCAGAAAGGAAAACAGGATGAGCAACCTCCTGTGTCTCCAGTCTGTTGCAGTAACCAGAAGACGAGCAGGGGAAGTAAATGGCTCAGCAGTGGACTGGGACCACAACCTTGCTGCAGGATGCTGGCTCTATCACCATGAATTTCTTACAGGATCCCATGTCACTGCCAACTCAAACATCAAACATAGCCCTGGGATGGTGCCTGTCACCTCTCTATTTTTCAACCTTGAAAAAAGAAGTTACAAAACCCACAGAAACAGGAGTCATAGGAGCTAAGGGGAGTGAAAGCTGAGAGTGGAACGTTGTGTTCATCCACACTCACCTGACATGCCCTGCTTGGAGATCTGGCGGTCATAGATCTTCTTCTCCAGGGTGTAATCAGACACCAGTCTGTAGATGTGGCACGGCTTCTTCTGCCCGTAGCGGTACACCCGGCACACGGCCTGGGCATCGTGGCACGGGTTCCAGGAAGCATCAAACACCACCACTCTGTTTGCTCCAATGAGGTTCACACCCAAACACCCAGCACTGGAAAATTAAGGCAAATTTCAAACTGCTGCCATGGTCAATTTTCAAAACCTCTAGGCAGGGACAACCATCACAGCCAAGAGTCCATAAAGGGTCTATGGAAAGTTTTTTCCAGTCAAACTTTAAACCTGAGTTTACTTTCCAAGACTGTTAAGCTGTTGCAGAGGCCTAAGGCTGAAATCCTACATCTCTAGAGAATTCAGAAGCCAATGGCACTGTCATACCATGGAGAGCACATTACAAAGGAAGTTAAGAACTGAAAACCCACATGCATCCAGAACACAGTACGAGTCCTCCCCCGTGCCCTTCTGTTGCAGCCAACTCACCGTGTGGACAAAAGGAAGAGCCAAACAGAGGCATTGCTGGGATCATTGAATTGGTTAATCAGCCGTTCCCTTTCTGAGGCAGAGGTGCTGCCATCCAGTCCTGACAATGGAATTAAAGATACATGTAAAAGCTCTGTAGGTTTGGGGGATTTCTATCAGAATAAACCCACTTTCCAAACACTGAGCTTTGAAACTGGCTCCAAACCAATTCAAGTCATACTCCAGGATCTCAACTGGACCACTCTGTACCTGTAATATGCCCAAAAAGGCAGGTGTAATGCAGCCAGCCAGGCTGGGACTTGATCAACTGAAATATCAAGTAACTATTACTCAAACTTGTCAAGGCCAGGCCTAGGAGCACTACAACACATCTAGCCCTTTAAGGTTCTGCTTTAGGCAAGGTGGATAGCAAGCAGGAACAAGAGGAACAAAGGCCTCATGTATGCAGGAAGCTCCAGGAATCAAGAGAAAGCAAAATTGTAAAGGCTTTGGCAAACCCCCAGAAAACTAGACCTGAGCATAGAAAGTGCTGGTGTTAAGGGGGTGTCATGTCTCTGTTCCTGAGCAGCAGCTTGCTTCTGGCAGCTCTGCAAAAATCAGGAACACCATATCCACCACTCTTCTCAGTCCTGGCCTGCAAAGTAGCCACACAAAGCAACAACCCATACCAGGAAAAGATTTAAAGCTGGGGAATAAGGGAGAGGAAGTCACAGCCTTGAGCAAGGGAAAGCATTGCACAGTGATTCTGGTTTTGGAAGCAAGATCTAGCAAATAGCCAACATGAAGCAAAAAGTATCTTTTGCAACTTAAAAAAAGCAGTAGTGTGTAAGTGAGATGTCAAAGATGTCTAACATCTTCTAAGTAAGATGTCAAAAGAGGATTTGGAAATTACTGCTTAGCTGCTATCCAACTGACACTGTCTTCCAAAACAACTAAAGTAAAAACAGTCTGAAAGAAGTTCATCAGAAGAATGCTTCAGCAGAGCATTTTCACACCCAAAGACAACTAAAAGAAGATGGTGGGCAACTTTCAGGAATTAGTCCTTCACATGATCAAACAGTGTCACAACAAAAGAGAGGAGGACTGGATGCACTCACTGTAGTAGTTGATGTTTCGGACCCAGTTATGAACTCCTCCATCTGAGCCTGGAGGACTCGGCATCGGTCTCTTTGCCAAAAACTCTTCAATGACAGATAAGGTGGACAAGCTCTGGCTGCAAAACCAAGATCTCTGTTCAGGAAAAAGTTCCCAACAGCAGAAGTGGAGTATCAGAACCCTTCCCCAACCATGACAGTGCTGATGCTTGTCAAACCCTGTTTGTGCAGCACACTCCTCACTAGTAAATGTGACAGTGGCAGAAGTTTTATCCACAGATAAAAATCCACATTAATACAATAAAGGAAAAAAAGGGGAACTGCCACACCATTCATACTCTGTAAAAACCTCCTAGTACTGGGGTGGGGATCCAACTACTCCAGTATTTGACTGTATGATCAGCTGGTGATACTCTGCTTACCTGAAGACCAAGATCTTGTCTCCAAGCTTCACACTTTCCTCAATTAGGTGGAAAAGTAACACCATCTTGGGTGAGTTCTCCAGGACTCCCGTCTGGTAATCACACAAGATGTCTTTGGCCTACCAAGAAACAGGAGACTATTACAGGTGGAGTTGCTCATTCCCTGTTTAGCTCAACAACCCTGTCTCAAGGTGAGAGAAATAAATCATGGCAACAAGGTTATTTACATCCAGTTGCTTGAGGTGACCAAGATACTCCCAACTACTGCTGCTATCTCCCATTCCAGAAGCTCCACATGACAAACTTCTTCCATGAATGAAGAAGTTCTCACTGTCCTCTCAACCTCTCATGACTCTTTCATCTCAAGAGCTTTCCTCCATCCTTCTAGATTTACCACCCTCTTATTTAGATCAAACTTCACCCTAACACCTTTATTTAGAATAACAAACTCCACAGCCTTTTTGGTCAGATGACAACAATGACATAAGAGTGCTGCCTACACTTCTACCTCCTGAGAACCACAAACCCCTCCTAGCCCTACGCAGATTCTGCTTATCAAGATGCTCTGTGGTAAAGAGAACATAAGAGAAACCCACAACTCAAACAGAAGAGTCTTCTCTTTACTCTGCTTCAGAAAACTGTCCAGTCTTTCAGACTCTCCAAACGAAGAGTTTTCCAGCAGTGACACTCACCCACTCATAAGTTACGACCTGATTTGCTCTCTCCTGGAAAGGGTTGAAGCCAACACTCTGGAGGAACTTGCTATTAGTAGCTTCTCCAACTGGTGATGCCAAAGCATTACTTTCTGTTTTAACTTTAATTCCCTGAGGCTGGCAGCGGGAATTAGTGCTTGCTGTGCTAAGGTCATCCACATCCAAATCCTGCTCGTTTGCCAGATTCTCCTTTTGCAGAGCTTCATACAACACATCTGGATGGTTCCAGATCTGAAGGGATACAGAAAGGAAGTGGTTAGACCTGCACTGGTCTGCTGCTTGCCAATGATTTTGACCTGAAAGCTTCCACAGCTATTCAAAGGAAAGAACTAATACTTCTTCTGGCTCTCATATCTTTAAATGTGTCCAATTCTTTCCTTGAGAACAAACCAGGAGGTCACTGCGCACCCCACACAGCACAAAGGCAGAGAAAGCTGCCTAATTGCACTAAGCAGGTACAGTTATGCAGTTTAAGGTATCAGCCCAGATTGTTGCAGCTGATGCCAGCAGGTTTCTTGCACAGTTTGAAAGAGACATTTAACATCCCTGCATCCCAGTTCTGGAAGCAAAGATAACAATACTGTTGAACCACTGCAGAGCACTCTGGGGAGAGATGATCTCCCTCTTTTACCTCCTCTTTGACTTATATAACTCTTTCCCCAACAGATTAGAACCTTTCTTTGCATTTTCTGCCAAAACATACCTTACAACAGACACAGAAAGCTTTGAGTGGGTTCAGCCCCAGCCAGCCGCTGTTGCCTGCGTCCCGGAAGCGGTTCATGAACTCTGTGTAAAGGGCCCGCTGGATCTTGGACAGACGCACCAGAATGACATGCTCTTCCTTAGATGGGAGCTGAACCTTCAGCACGTTGTGGCCTCGCCTGTGGAGGAAATAAAAAGAGTGAGATAAATACAGGGGAAGGGAATTCTAAGATAAGGATGTCATAAAGCACACATCCAAATTGGCTATTAAGCCATCAAAATAAACCTGAGGTCACTCCAGGGCAGCTAGAGGTGTAGTTCTCTGTTATCAGAGTCTGTGGTACCAAAGCAAACCAACTTTATAGCTTGGCCAGCAGGCCAGGGCAGTGAACCTCTCCCTGTATTCAGCAGTGGTGAGGCCCCACCTTAAATCCTGGGTTCTATTTTGGGTCCTTCACTACAAGACAGTGAGGTGCTGGAGCATGTCCAGATTCAGGCAACAGAGTTGGGGAAGGGTCTGGAGCACAAGTCTGATGAGGAACAGCTGAGGGGGCTCAGCCTGCAGTAAAGGAGGCTTTGGGGAAACCTCTATCTCTCCATGACTACCTGGTTATATTCAGGAAGGGAACAGCCTCTTCTCCCAAAAAACAAGAGAAAAGAAATAGCAAGAGAAAATGGGGTGAGAGAAAATGGCCTCATATTGTTCTGGGGAGATCTAGATTGAATATAAGAAAAAATCTCTTCATGGAAAGGGTGGTCAGACATTGGAACAGGCTGTTCAGGGAAGTGGTGGAGTCACCAATCCTGGAGAGATTTAAAAGACTCGTAGGTGTGGCACATGGGGACAAGCTTTAGTGATGGCTGTGCTGGGTTAATGGCTGGACTTGATGATCTTACAGGTCTTTTCCAACCTAAACAATTCCATGATTCTATAAGGCATCAAGATTTAGTTGCACTGCACAAACATGCCAGGTAACTTGTGATGAAGGAGCTGTTTGCATGGGCTACCCCCCTGAGATCTGCCCGTGGACTCACCGCTGCACGAAGCCCTCGAGCAGGCTGTGCAGGACGTGGCTGCGGTAGCGCATCAGCCGCACGTCCTGGGGGGTGCTGTCGATACACTGCCCGTTCAGGATGGGCCGCTCAAACATGTTGCTGAACTCCTGTCTGGAGCCCAGGAAGTCAGGCCGGACAAAGTCCACCATGCACCAGTACTCGATGAGGTTGTTCTGCAGGGGGTACCCGGTCAGCACCACCCGCCGGCGCGAGCGGATGTTCTTCAGCGCCTGCGAGGTGCTGGCGTGGCAGTTCTTTATCCGGTGTCCTTCGTCACAAATAACCACGTCTGGGCCGGGGCGAGACAAAGCCTTCTCAATCCCTGAGGACAAGGGACATTAAGTGTTAGTTAGAGATGAATAAGTCAAAGTTCTGGTTTTTAAGGTCACCAGCTACACAATAGAGGGGTATTTCTGAAAGACAAAAAAGCAGAGGTGGGTATCCGTGGGTGCAGAGAGCAAGGCTAGAATGTTATCAGCCAACCTCACAGCAGGTCACCTTCTCATCCAACTCATGTCTACAGCCACAACAGCCCTATTCTCCACAATACCAGCAGTTTCACTCCTAACTCTACTAGTTCTCTTCTTACTAACTATCCTAGAGATAGCAGGTATCCAAGAGATGCAGGAGATAACATTTCATTAGACAGTACTTCTGATTTAGCAAAATATAGTAATAAGCAAACATGACTGTCCCTTAATTTCTGTTCAGTGACCTGCATTGCATCAAGTTGGGTGTCTTGAATCAAATCAGAGTGGCAAATCTCACAATGAGAAATCCCAGAGTTCAGTGTACTGAATTACTTGGAGCTCTTTCAAGAAATTAAAGACTCAGACAAAGCTCAACAACCTTCTGCCTCCAAAGACAATCTTGCCCAGCAAAGTTCTATTATGTCAGTGATACTAAAAGCAAGTAATAGGCTGTTTCCCTGTGCTGCCACAGCTGACAGACAGCTGGACAGGAGGGCCACACTCTCCCCTCTTCAGGGCTGACTTCCCACCTTTCAGAAGCTCCTGCTGCCGGTCTTCCTCATCCAAGTCAATAATGACAGGGCCAGTTTGTTTCTTTGTTCTCTTCTTCCTGCCAGTGGCAAAGGACTTCTTCAGTGAGAGGAGACGGTACATCTCATATCCCATCAGCAGCACACCACCTTCTGTCACCCAGTCATTCACCACCTTTGCTCGTGCAGCTGTTGTCCTGCAAAACAACCAAATAAACTGTAAGCTTTACTCCAAGTTCAGGTTGAATCACTGGATTGGAGTCTGATGAGAAAAAATACCCATTCAATGGGTATTTTAAAGCATTTTTCTCACATCAAACCAGATGGAGGTTTACAATGAAATTTCTTTAGGAAACAAACAGATACAGAGCCGGGGGGAAACCTTTGATATGCCATGGAGCAGGACTGAGAATGACAAATCCTTACAGGAACTGAGGTGTAGAAGTTTGTCATGCACAAAAGCATATAGAACTCAAGAATTCCCTTTTTACAGAGCTGCTGAGTTTGCCCCTGCAAAAACCATCTGCAGAACAAGCTGCCAGTGCAGATGGTTGTAATCTTCCAGTTGTTTATCCTGTTGTCTCCTTCAATGCTCCTGTCCCCCAGGCTTCCTTCCCTTCTAGCCTGCTCAGAATTGGTTCAGATCAAGACACTCTCTTCACTCAGTCCCCCACAGTACACCAGATCCTGGCCAACAGTAAATACATGGCTGAAGCAGCATCAGCAGATTCAAATATATCCCACCCAGAGGGTGAAGACATCAACAGGTAGGTGTATAGACACAGCTAATGAACTGAGAGTTCCCCAGGACCATTGCACTTGCACTGCCCTGATCCAGGCAAGGAAAATGACCCAGGAAGAAGCTGAGGTCCCTGAGCCAAGAGCTCAGAAAGCTTTTACTGTCACCTACTTGTGTTCATCATTCAGGATGTGGACTTTGAAGGTGCGGGGCTGGACCTCTTTGGAGTTATAATCAGCAGGAAGGTTTTCAGGTGCTGGGAGCCACATGTTGAACTCTGCTAGCCAGTTTTGAAGTGTATTCACCTGAAAAAGTTAGCCATGGAAGAATTAAAAACCCAATTGAGTCACTTGGGATTTTTAAGAGCAGAAATGAGATTAGGGAA
Organism: Ammospiza nelsoni; assembly: GCF_027579445.1. Lineage (NCBI taxonomy): Eukaryota > Metazoa > Chordata > Aves > Passeriformes > Passerellidae > Ammospiza > Ammospiza nelsoni. The sequence continues at coordinate 16,675,634 of NC_080643.1, read as the reverse complement.
TGACACCCAGCATGCTTGGATGGAAGCAGCAGCTCGCAGCATGCAAATTCAGGAACACAGGGAATGAAAGAGGGGTAAGAGCAGCAAGGATGTGATAAAGCTTGATGAGTGATGGGACACTAATCAACCTTCTCTATGCAAAGAAAGAAGCAGTGTAGGGAAGCCCCTCAGCCAGCCCTTCATGTGGCTACTTACAGGTACAATGGCAAGAACAGTCTTTGCCTCCGTGTGCCGAAAAAGTACATCCAAGAAAGAGATCACCTGTATGGTCTTGCCCAGGCCCATGCTATGTGCTAAAATACACCCAAACCCACTGCTGGTTTTAAATCTCTCCAAGGACTCAACCAAGTTGTCATAAAGGAATCGGATTCCACCAATCTAGGCAGAAAAGTAGAAAAAGTGTTAGAATGGTGGCAGACAAAAAGTCCGAGATGGGTAAGGATTTACAGAGTGCACGAGGACCATGAAAACGTAAAGGGCATGTTTCAAGTTCATTAAACTACTCTAATCTAAGGAAGGTTCAGAAACTCATTATTTTTAGATGCTCATAGAATTTCTTGAGACTATATCAAGAAATAAAATTAATTTGTAGCCAGAGGATCTGAATTGGGGTTGATTAGTTTGTTTATAAATATTATTTTATTTTTAAAAGTTCATCTAAATATACAAAGGTCTGATAGTAACAGCAGCTGAAGTTATACAGAGCCTTGGCCTTCCTCTACTTCAGTTTTATCATTTGACTGTCCACAACAGTCACCACCACAACCAGATTGGTCACAGGGCTCACCAAAGAAGTTCTGCTGAGACTCTCAGGCAGGCTTGCCTGAATTCATGGCATTTTCAAGGTTAACAAAGCCTACCTGATGAGGTTTCACTGCACGTGCAAGCTGGGGAGCCAGGAAAATGTCCTCCTCATTTGGTGGATGATTGATGTTGACAATGACTTGCCCCAGAGCATCTGACTGATTTAAGGCATCATTCACATGAGAGCCACTGCTCTCTTCACTGCCATCCTCCTCCCCCTCATTGCCAGAGTCACTGCTGTCCACAATTTGGAGAGCATCATCCTCTCCTGAGCTCAGCTCAATCACTTCTGCAAAGTAACCAAAACAAGAGAGAATAAGGACAAAGTTAACTTGACATCAGGGTTTATCATGAATGGAAAAAATCTATCAGGAAATAAGGCTTCCTCCAGCATTTGCAATTCCACCCTGGCCTAATGATGTATCCTGAACAAGCATGATACAGGCACACACCATGCCCCTCAGACCAGCATATGAAAGCTTCCCTGGCTTCCAAATGTTTCAGAGAACATTAAATTGGGCTGATCCAAAGACAACATGAGACAGTTTCTAGGAGTGTTTTACATTCTCTTCCATATGTCTTCTTAATTCCCAAGCCCAGACATGAATTTTATTGATTGATATAAATGTCTGAGGATCACCAAGGAGTCCGGTTGAATCCATCTGGGACAAGGGACACAAAACCACTTCCAGCTGCAGATCTGACTACTTAGATGCTCCTTTTACACGTAGCAAATGGTGCCACATCTCCTGTAAGCATTCTTCAGCAATGCACGGGGCAAAATTAAGTGCATTTATAAAGCAGAAATAAACACAAGTTCACAAGAGGGCCTGACAGGCCATTTTATAAATGTCATTTTAGGACTCACAGGCCAGAACTGCCCATATAATTGGAAAGCAATAGGCCTACAAAAGTCTGAAGTGATTCACCACCAGAGCATCTGAACAGATGAAAACAGACTTGTGGCTAAATAAACAGCATATTGTGAGAAGAGCAGGCTGAGGCAATTGGTCACTTACCATCTTTAATGCTATTTTTTCCTTTAGTATCATCCTCACTGCCACTGCTGGTACTGTCGAGGCAGATCACTTCCTCAGCCAGGACCTGAGGGGGGAGCTGGGTCGCCTCTGCTGTTCTGAAAACTATGTCCTCTACAAACATAAATTACAAACAATAAGTAATTCATAATAATGGGGAAGGAGACAAAACTGTTCAGAAACCAGACAGTATTTCCTTCCACTTTAGCTCCAACAACTTAGTCCTGGAATTTTCCATAACAGACTCTCACTGTCTACAATCCTGCTATGACTCAGCTTCCTGGGTCACAAACTCCTCCATTCTCAATATGCTGAAACAATAGCCCATTGCTGATGGCACCCTCTGTTTCATGCCCTGACTGGGGCACATTGACCATGTAACATGCTAAAGCCCTTTGTTTCTCTTTTTTTTGGTCTCAGTAAAAGCTGTGTTTCATCCAGCAGAGAAAGTACCAACTGCTGGAGGGATAATAACTGCTCTTTGTTAGTAGGGACACTGTAATAATTACATCCCACATATCATAAACAACTTTTGCTGATCAAGAGCATTTGTTTGTATGTTTTTAGTGCTGCCATGTGGAGGAGAGGCTAATGGGGCCAAACAGCATCACTGCAGTGACACAGCAAGCAACGACATTCTTCTGGGGTTGAACCTACTCTGCGTAAGCCAAAGTGTTTTAAACAGCTCTTATTCCTTCTCTGCAAAAGTGTTTTTAGCATTTGCACATGTGGGAAAATATCTATTTCTTCAAGAGGCAAGGCCAACTCAAGAATTCCTTACCCTTGCCCAACATCCAGCTGCACTTCTCTGCCCTTTACACCTTTTAAAGCTGTGCTATAAACTAAATCACCAAAATGATCCACATTAGGAAACAATGCAAGGTAACATATTCACCCAAAGACACGAGTGAGGCTTAACCATTTATACTGTCTGCAACTCACTGCTTGCCAAAACATGCAAGGAAGGCCAAGGTTACATCACCAACATATGTGCACCCAGTCATTGCTCCACTATCCCCAGTACCAGACACATGCATTACCAGACCATTCCCAGGACAAACAGGATCTGGCATTTCTGCCAAGCCTGTTGATTTAAGCTCCCATACCAGCTGGAAAGACAAGAGAGATCTGTTTCAGCATCCCCCTACACACACTTGATGTGCGTCAAAATATCTTCAACAAACATTACCTGGCACCTTTCACCAAGCAGCTACTGTATCCTTAATAGGAAACAAGGGCAGAAGTGGAACTGCCTACACTGAACCCACGAGTGGTTTGGAACTGCTGTTCCAAGACTTTACACTTGAAAGTCCAAGTACAGCATAGAATCACAGAATGTTTGGGGTTGGAGGGACCCTTCAAAGGTCATTCAGTCCAACCCCTCTACACCAAACAAGGATATCTTCAGCTACATCTGCTTGCTCAAAGCCCAATCCACCATGACCTTGAATGTCTCCAGGAGTGAGGCATTTACCACATCTCTGCATAACCAGTGCCAGTGTTTCAGCACCTTCATTGTACAGTAATTTTTCCTTGTATCTAGCCTGAATCTACCTTCCTTTAGGTCAAACGCATTATGCCTTGTCCTATCATGGACAAGCTTCTTCATTCATTCATGGACACCACCTTCTTCATTCAGCATCTACCCTTAGAACTCTTGCTTTGGCTGGCATCTCCCAGTGCTTACCAGGAAGAAACTCCAGGGGAACAGTTGGAATAGAGGCTGGGTAATCCTTCCGCTGCTGCTCAAGCCGTTTCCTTCTCTCCAACTCTTCCTGCTGGGCTGCCTTTGTCACGGCTTCCAGTTGGTCCTCACGCAACAGCTTTCTGAACACAGGGGCAAACAGGATTTGGTTACCCTCCACTTCTTCCAAAAATATGAATAGCTACACAGCTGCTGCAAAGAGGACTGACAAGCTCCAGGTATTCTGTCAGCCACATAGAGTAGGAACATCATCCCCCAAAAGATATGGGCAAATTCTACAGCTATTTCAACACTACAGATAACACTACCATCACTCAAGGAAAAGACAAAAGTTCAACAGAAGCAAAGTAATGAAAGGAGGAAATAGGTATGTGGGTAAGCACATACTTAAACTAGGTTACCAGAGACCAGTTCTTCTGCTTGAAAGGGTGTTTTTTATTGATACACAGTTTATAAACACAAAATGCACTAAGCCATGCAAAGAAAATATATGGGAAGAAAATTCCCATATATTCCCACAAAAAGTCATCACCCCGATTCTCTGCTGACAGCACTTTGAGGAGCTAGAATCTCTAATGGTTTTAACAATTGTTTCAAGGCATTCCCTCAAAGCACCTTCCCTTTACAGGTAATTTTATTTACTTCCAGAAGTTGCTTTTCCCCTGCTTCAGTGTCACATGGCGCTTTTGCCAGAGGAGAGGTGCAGTACAAGCAGTGGTAAAATCTAGCTTCCCCAAACTAGCCTTTAAAACCACTCAACCCCACACTTCATGGACATCTCCTTCATCCTAATGAAGTCCCATTTTTCAAGGCCTATTCAGTGTTTATTCCTTCAGCTTTAAGAAAATCAATCTGCACAAGCTTGAATAGAAACCAAAGACCACCAGCACAGGCCGTGAGAGCCACTTGCTGCCACAGAAGTTCCTGCTCCATTAGTTCTCCTCTGAGCTTATAAAATTCCCTTGAGCAAAATTTCCTAGTGATTTACCACCTCACAACCTGTCCCAGAATATGTGGTGAATTACACAATCAAACAACTACTGCTTTATAAAATCCAGGTGAAATTGACTTCCAACATTTCAGTTGCTAGTCATAGCATCAGCATTCCTGTCAACAAGTACCCAGGATAGTACAGGAAAGGACTGTATTTTAGGCTGTTTGCAATAGGATTCACCTCAGCAAATATCTGAAACTGGTATTTACTTAATGGTGGCACTGTTTTTCAATTACATCTCTCAAAAGACAGCAGCAATTACACAATTTTTGCAATATATTCCATAACCAAATATTCACTCTTCTGAAATACCAAACAAGTCTGCACCCACATGCAGCACTCCAGTCTGAGATCACTCTACTCCCACTGGTGAAATCCTAAGGTTTTGGAAAAGAAAAACCATCTGGTTTGCCAGCAGTGGCACAATGTAGCTCAGAAGCAAAGTGCAGAGATTCTGTTTTCACCACCATATGTGACCTGAGCTCTTTCTGTCCTGCTGCTGCTGCTTACCTTATGTTCCTCCGCATGTGAGACGGTTTCTGAGCCCTCTTCTTTTTGGTGTCCTCAGAGGCCAGGCTCTTGTGCTGGTTCTGCAAGAGTTGCTCTGCCCGCTCGCTCTGAGATGAGGTAGTTGAAGTCGAGCGCTGCCACTCTCCATCCTCCGCGTGCTCCGCATGGTCACCGCTGAACACGGCTTCCTGGGGTTGGTCTGCAAGGGGAACAACATGGCATGGGAACAGCTGTGCCAGCCTGCCTCTTCCACCAGCAATCAGCAGGGTTTGAGCTGAACAGGAACTGACAAGCCCTACTCTCACTCATTTGCGAGCATGTCACTCTGAGGGTCAAAACTGGGGTCCTTTCTGACAGTCAAAGGGAGTTTAAAAGTTTTACTGTGAAGGACGCGTCCCTAGTGAAAGCCAAGACTAACACCCCTCAACACAGCCCAAAAGTGCCCTGACAAGAAAACAAGGCAGATTATTTAGGTCCATGTGGAGCACTTGCTACCCCAAGAGTCTGTTTATATGAGGGCCTGATAAGCTCTGATGGAAAATAGGAACTTGAATCTCTTTTTCTTTATTTCACATCATTCAAGTAGGGCAGAAATTTCCATCTATATGACACCTGTGTAACCATCTCCCAAGCTAACAGAACATAGTATGTAAAAGGTTATCTGGTTCAAACACTGGGTCATGGCTCAGCAGGCAGCTCAGTGGTTTTAGCACGAGGCTTCACTCTCATGGTTTAAATGGTAATTTCCAACACACTTTTTGTCAAACAAAATATAAGTGGCAATATTCTTTCTACATTGTAAACCACATGCATTCCTTTTTCTCTTTATTCTCTGATTTTCAGACTTCCATTTGTGCCTGATTCCACTCTTGAAACACAATGTGAAATGACACCTTGTTCTATGTGACACTTGGCTCTTCAACAGGCTGCCAGTGACCAAGCTAATGCTTCCAGAGCAAAGAAAGTAAATGTTTGTGTTCAAAAGCTCCCCTTGAAGCAAACTGTTTCTGACAAGCGTTGTAATAGCTTCTTTGAAGCATCTTGTCCCCTTGTGTCAGGCAAAGAGATACCCTGAACTTCATCTTGTAATCAGCTTTCTTGCTTACATTGTGTATCTGAGCTAATGACTGAACTGAAATGACACTTAGACAGAACTTTGAAGGAAAGAAGACATCAGTGCAGAGGAATGTGGCAGATGAAGTAATACAGAACCAACAAGCATCACACTGTGACTCTGAGGGATCTGGAGACAGAGAGCATTCCTTCTCAAAATGCTGGGAGCTTAAATGGAGGATGCTTCAGTACAGCACATTGCACCTACAGCTGTCATGTTGATATGCCCATTAAATTAACCTTATCTCCCGCATCACATCTTAAAATTGAGATGACAAGTAGTAGATTCACACCTTGTTCAAAAGCAGCAACTTTGCAAACTTCCTCTCCAGACATCCCACCAGACCCACCCCAGCATTTGCTGCAAGTCTCTGTCAGAACAGATTTAGGACTTCAGAGCTCTGCCCACCATGGACCAGTACCAGCAGAGGAGTTCAAGCATTTCTGTGAATATCTGTCTCTGCAAGCCCTACACATACTGGAAAACCAGGTGTCCACAGCTTACAGGATGGAACAGATCTCATGATGAATGCAAGGAGAGTTATAGCTATGGAGATAAAGGCAAAGGCGTTCACTGCTACAAGCACAGCAGTTCTGCCACAGCCAAGGTCTTGGAGCCCCGTCCTTCCACCATGTCTCCTTAGACTAACAAACTCAGATATCAAGCATCAGTTCACTTGCAGACAGAGAACTGTGCTGGGAATAAACCCAGTTTCTCAGGCTTCCCAGACAACAACTCTGCTATTTGAGCTACAGACACATTTTAGTCACATTACCTGCAATTCTTCAGCACTGTTTCCTTCCCCCCACCCCTCTTGACTCCTGGTTATATAACTAGATCAAAAGATTGGATGAAATAGGGCAAAGGGAAGCAGGGAGGCTGCACACGTGATCACATGCTCTGGGATGAGTCATTAAACCGGAGACAAACACTGCCATGGTTACACTGCTGCCATCTCACCCTGGGCCTGAGGACCTTGACAAGGCACCAGGGAGCACAAAGCCATGCTTGTTTGGAAGAGGAAGCTCTTCCCTCCCCACACTCCAGCAACTGCCCACCAGCAGCCAACCTGCCACCTGCACTGTGCCAGGCAAAAGGGTGTCTTCAGGACAAGGCTGACAATAGCAAAACCTAAAGGCTCAGGAGCCCAAATTATTATGTCTCCTCTATGTTTACAGATGTGTTCTGCAATCCCTATGAAGGCTCATTCCATTTCTGCATTTTACCTTTTCTTTCCTTTTAATGATATGTAATAGGAGCTCTGGTCAAACCTACACACAGCTGGATCAGATAGGTTTTTTAAAATATAATTCTCATCCGACCAGGAGCCTGAAGCCCAAAATTTGATGATAAATTTGGTCCTGCACTGAGTACAAGGCCTCATCTGCCACAGCCACGTCTGCTCAGGCTGGTGTTTGTCCTGCCAATACAAGTTCTGAGGTGAGGAACACAATCTGTGCCTCAGCCCACATTCCTGACACATATGCATCAAGAGAACTCTTCCACGCTAGCGACAGCTCCAAACATCTCAGTGATTCAGCTGCAGTGGGATTCAGGGGACAGCCAGCTTCCCAAAGGCTGCTCCTATCCTTGCCACCACCATGAATAAAGCTTTACACAAAATTTAACTAACACAATGATAAAATCACAAGTCTAACCTTGCAACAGCTCCCACCACACCTGTGGCAGGAGCTGGCAGTTACAAGCAGGAATTGTTTTGCTGCTGCTTTGTATTAAACTCCTGATTATGTGCACAGCCTAAACCTAACCCAGATGAAAAGCACAGCTCCCTGCTGCAGTCATGTGGCTGCTCTCCAATTTGGTGAGCTCCAAGCTGTGTAAATGGGACCCACACTGGGACAGAAACACATTAAGAAACAATAACTACACACACTAACACCTATTTTGTATAAGAACGGGTCTGATCTTGGGTTGGGGGGAGTGTGGGAACAGCCTAGTTGAACAGGTCCCCTCAGGTAATCAATGGAATAATCCTGCCCCAATTTTGCCAAACCTACATAGACAACAGAAAGGCAATTATGGTTTTGTAACAGGCACTTGACATACTACTCTGCCATAGTTATACAAGTAGTGTTTTACACAACACAAAAATTCATCAGCCACGTTTGCATGTTGACAACTGTCTGATCATGCTGGAGCTGCTGGGCACTCTAGGAAGACCTGGGCACCTATTCACATTGCCTGCTTGAGAAGAGCATTGCTACCAGCCTGGGGGTGACAACCCAGCACAGCCCTGCACAGCAAGATGAGCCACAACAGAAAATACAGGCCCAAGTCTGCCCAGCAGAAGACAGCCAGGTGTGGTTGTTGGCAAAGGTGTAAATCCATCCCATGGTTATAAGCTGTGGGCACCAAGAATCACCCAGTTCACACCAGCTTTGTTCCATGTTTTGCACTGTGTGACCAGATCTACAAAGAGGATCTCCCAGGAGAAATGGCAGTAGCATCAATGCAGCTACTCCTTCAGGTGGGTTATAGCACAGTTCCCAGTGGTTATGGACACCTGCACACACCCAGGCACTCTGTCCTGCAAGGTACCCCGAATGCCAAGAGGGGCACTACTATCCTTTCTCATGCACTTTAGAGGTGTGAAATGTGCCTGCACTTTCAAAACCCAACAGACCTGGTTAACAGCACAGCTCTGGTTTGTGCTGCAGGTCAGAGGTTGGCAGTTTTCTTTGCTCAATAAGCAGCAGCAGGCACTACCCCCAGAAGTACATACAAATAGGGGGAGGTGTTTGGTTTCTCGACCAACACTTGCATGTCACAGTGTTACAGTTTAGAAGTCTCTGTAAGAGAGTCGTGACTGCTGTGTGTAACGCTGCTTCAGATGCTCCCTCTGAGGTGTGACTGCTAGAGCTGTCCCTAAACACTGCACACAGCTGTGACTCATGATGTGTAACACAGCAAAAGATCTGTCCTGCAGTCAGGCACCTCCTATTGCACCTCATCACCTTTCAAACTTCTGTTAAAACAGCACAGGATCCAGCCTGGAGAATATTCTCATGGATTCAGCAGTGAACTGCTCTCGACACAGCCTGCTCTGCAAAATGGCTCAGGTTGCTGTGAAGTGTCATGAAGCAGCAGGTTGTTTTCAGGTGTGACATTCATGTAACTAACATTGTCTTGACATCAAGGTAAGAGAAAATCAGTGTTATAGCCAATCTCCATGCTCCAAGGCAGCCCTCAGTAAGTTCCAGTCTGTGCATCCACAGTTTGGCTCTAGCAACAGTCAGCACTCCTAGGAGTACAGAAATTCCCATTCAGAAGATCTGAGGGTCTCCTACCTGAGGTTCCTGCATAAGAAGAGCCAAGAAACCCCTCAGCGGACAAGCTACTGTGCAAGTTGGTGACTTCCTTGCCTGCCCAGTTAGTAGCCAGCTAACAGGGCTAGCTAGAGGTATGTACATCTCCTGGGAGACCAGTTCAATTGCCAGGGTAACTCCAGTGACTCCAGGGAAGACATAGCACTGAAACCCAGACACCTGTTTATTTCTAAAATCATTTCACTACAGAAACTCAGGATACCAAATAGAAAAATTTGCTGAGTTTTTGAGCATTATTTCCTGCCCTAAGGTAGGAACACACAGGTAGGTGTGCTCCTACCCTAAGGTAGGAGCACACAGGGATGTGCATGCATGGTAGAGAAGGTAGCTGCATGCAGAGCAGTGAGCAGTTAATTCTTACTTTGGGAGCTTTCTTTCATCCTGCACAAAGAACAAAGAGCAGTTAAATATTATTGAAGCCTTCTGGGAACTTCTATGCAGTTTGTGGGCAAAAGCCTGTCAGAGACTAGCTAATACTAGCTAGTGCTACTACAGCCGGTACTGAGCTGTCAAAGCAGGAATGGGAGGAGCACTGAGGGATGGCAAAGAAACTCTAATTGCACAGCTCCAGCTGCAGCTCAGTCCCTGACACACTGAACTACAACTGGAGTGGCAAAGGCTGGAGGAGCAACTCTGCAGAGCAAGCCCAGCTACAAAGGCTCTGACAGCCTGGAAGGTGCTCTCTGGGTTATGTGATGTTTCCCCAGTGTGCTGGGAACTGGAGTGGTGGGTAGGTGATGCCAGAGTGAAACTGTACCTGGCTCTTGAAGAACAGCAGCTCTCTAACTGCAGCACAGCAATCCACCCAGAGGCTGGCAACAGCCAGAGTCCTCTGGCTCATCCTGTACTCAGCTGTGCAATAAAAATGAAAAATTTTCAAAATATTCTTTGTATGCAACTGGTGCAGCTGTTGCATGGATGCCATGCGAGAAGGGAGGAGTGGTGTCTGCACAGAGCACCTCTCACAGAGGTGGCATTGTGTGAAAACACTTGAGCACCTCAAGGCTGGGCTAGAGACGGTAAATTCCTTGTGAAACCCCTCACATACAGAGGAGGTGAAAGTAAGGGAAAAGCTCAGAGTCCCTTCCTCCAGGCTTTACCTGTTGCAACACCCAGGAGAGGCACAAAGACGGCACACATCAGCACCTGGTTGCTTCCACCCAAAGCACTGGGAAAGCCAGCGGGTCGGAGCAGGACAGAGCAGGACGCAGCCCCTACGGGCACTCGGGGTTCTCCGCGACAGCCGCTGGCAGGGCAGCTAATTAGGAACAAGACTTTGTTCTCCCCGGAAAATAATCGGGCTCAGTCTTCGACGGCAGGGCGCCCCTCCCAGCCACCAGCGCTTAACAAAGCCCTAATTATGTAAGTATTATATAACCCGGCACACCTGCCCCCCCGCGCCGGCCGCGGCACCCGCGCCCGCCCGCGCTGCCCCCGGCACGGCGGACCCCGCGCCCGGCCGCCCCTCTCCGGTCACCCGCAGCTGCTGCCAGCACGACAGCCGGACCAGCCTTTTGTCCGCCTGTCCGCACAGGACCACGGCTGTGGAGCTCCGAAGGCAGGCACCGCGCCCTGGCCAAGCGGGGAGCCACGCCGAGAGCCGCGGGACCGGCAGCCCCAGCCCCCGGCGGAACGCAGCCCACTGACCACGGCAGTGACCGACCGCCGGCACTGCTCCCGCCCCGGCTCTGCTGCCGTGCCCGGTGTCCTGCTGAGTCACAGCCACGCCACTGCCAGGCACAAAGGATCGCTCTTTCGGGCTGAGCCTGCTCCCGGGGGAAGCTTCCCCCACCTGTCAAAAAGCACGTACGTCTTCATGCCCGTTGCTCATTTATCTAGGAGTTAACCACCCCAGGTCTGTCGTTCATACCTGTCACTGTAACCAGACACAGAGTCTGTCATGTTGGTATAACAAAGAGTGCTGCTTGAAGTCTGAGTAACATGTTTTTCATTTCTCTAAGTATCAGTAAAGCGATCACTCGCTGTGGGTTCAAGATACCTACGTGAAATCTGCTGGTAAGGGATGGCAGGCTGTCTCTGTCCCCAGTGCAGGACCAGAGGATGGAGGGAAGAGATGAGCTCTAAAGAAAAGCCACCAGCACTGACTCTGTGGGCCAAAGCATGAGGAGGGAGCCAGACCATCAGCACACACAAGTCAAACCCATCTCCAGTCTCCTCTGGCAAGAAGTAAGCCCAAATAAATGGAAAACTTTAAAAGATCAATTACAAGGCAGCACTGCCCTTCTTTTTTCCTTCAGACATCTCTCAGCATATCAATTGCTGATGAGCTTATGCTGCTGAATAAAACTCCTTTCCTGGCCTGAAGGAATCCTTCAGGAACAAAAGGCAGCAGAATTGAAGGGTAGGAGCTAGGAATATACCACCCAGAAACCAAAGGGAAAGGAAGCGGCCAAGAAGTGCCGAGAGGCAAACTGGAATATCAAACAGCCAACTTTGGTGACAGGCGATATATCTTCTAACCCTGGGATTATGCAAGCAGAACCAGGCCCCAAATACCCAAGAGATCTTGTTCTGGCTGGGCCTCAATGCTGCGGACGCTGAGACCCGGGTTACATAAACACCAAAGAGCACTTATATAACTGTTGTATGGCACAGGCTCGCAGCCACAGGCACCCCATTGCCACTGGAGTGTGGCAGGTACCTGCTCTGGCACCCAGCCCCTCAGGACCTCCTCCCATTCCTGCACAAGGCCCTGAATGCAGCCCAGGTGAGATGACCGTCTGGTTGTCCTCCCTTTCGCAGGCACCAGAGGCTCATGGTTCCTCTGGAGCACTGGGCAATCCCATATCCATTTCCAGCTCAAAAGAGGGTTGTGAAATTTCAAATCAAACATTTTCATAGTGCTTTGAGATGGCAACCTGGAGAGATACACCTGGAGAGATACAGAACACAGCTATCTGCCATCCCTCTTCTAGATATGGAATCAAAACTACTTTTCCTGAAGAAAGTCCTCAAACCTAAACTGTTCCCTCCTGCCGTGCCCCCTCTCTTGCACAGACACTGTGGGCATTAGTGAAGACAGGGAAACAAAGACAGGAAGGCACCCACTGAGGTAGCAGGGGAGGCAGGGATCGGTCACATTTGTCCTTTAGCCAGGGGTGTGCAGAGCAATAAGTTACATAAAGCTACAGCTCTGGAGTCAGGAAATGTTTCAGGCTGAGTGCTGGGAAGTTTTCAACAAGCTGTGCGCAGGAGGGAACTGAAAGCTCCCCTTTCTGGTTATCCCAGTTAACTAGTAACCCAGAATAGAGTTTTGTCAGCCAGATTACAAAAATTACCATGGGGATCTAAACCACAAGCAACCGGATTTAACCTTATTTATTTTCACAACACTTCAAAGCTTTTTTTAAAAAAGAGAAATATGATCTAGTTTATTGAGGTGGCTAAATATTGATTTAGGTAACAAATTTCCCCTTTCCAGCTTCAGAAAATAGATGCATATGGGAGCTTGACATATTCCAAGCACAGTGAATCCAGCTGGCTGCTACCATGACTCTTCTAGGGATAAATTTCAGGGACTAAGAAAAGAGGACGAGTAGGGGAGCAAGCATTCTGCATTATGCAATGATTACATAAGCATTAATTTACACTAGGTAGCTGGGAGTTGTAGCTTTTTATCAGCATACCCTCAGAGCAATGAGAAATAATAAAGAAGGGATTATTGTGCCACACACTTCCAAGGCCACCAAAATGGCAAACAAACAGCAAGCACCAGCTGAACTTTAATCTCTGCCTCAAGCTCACATCGTAGCTTTGCTCAGGACCTGCTAACAAGGACAGGGAGAAGGCAGGTGACACTCTCTCCTAATTTAAGAGAGCAGCATGGGAAATAATCCCAGCACAAGGCAACCTCCAGCATCTGAGTCCTCCTTTGTTGTTGCTCCTGATGGTAGTGGTATAAGGGAGGAGTGATTTCAAAATGATAATAGTGTCACTTGTACCCTAGTCAGCGTCAAAGGAGCTCATGGGCATGATGAGCTCCTCACAGTACCTGTAAAACACCCTGCTGTCCATCTTGCAGAGGAAGAAACTAAATCAAAGCAATCAGGTGGGCATCAGTGCTGAGTAACTCAAGTTATTGGCTTCCTGTCCTATGCTCTAAACAACAATTCTCTTTCTTCTCCATAAATATAATTTCCTACTTAAAAAAAAAACAAAACATAGTTGTGGATTTTTCTTAGAACTGTAACAAAGCACAGGAACTTCATCTACATTCCCTTTTTCTGCTTCAGTCTCTAAAGAAATTTCAGAGGAAGTTTTAAGGACTCTGTTTAATGAGGGAGGCATCACTTGGGAGAAAAATTCAAATTGTTGAGTTTGAGCCTGTGTGCTACCGCATTCCACTGGCACTTCTCCCATCAACTGCAGCCAGAAAAGTGACCGAGAGCACTGGAGAAAGTTAATAAGACCAGGATGAAAGATCAGGATGAAACACCATTGCTGGAAGAACAATCTGCTTCTAGTTTTCCTTTCCAAAATAATGGTGCTGCTAAAGGAGTTTGACAAAAGGCTGCAAAGTTGTTTGTGGCAATCAGACTCACACAAATTGAAGTCACAATGCCACAGGGATGCCCACCCTAAAAATACACAACACCCTAAAATCTAAGCACATTACAGCCTGGAAAAGAAACAGGCACTTGTTTCTTCAAAAGGTTGCTAAAATTACAATTACCTCTATGGTCAAGTAAGAAATATATGTGTATATCACAAGGAAACAGGGATTTTTACATAAAAGACATTTTTCTTGCAGGATAACAGGGGGATAAGTAGTGTACTGCAACAAACCTTGATTTACTAGCTAGTGGTAATTAAAATCTGTTCAAACTTTCTATCAACATTTTTAAAATAAAAAAGTATCACAGCACTGCATATACAGGTGCTTGTTACTTTGAATACCCCAAAGAAGTATTCAGGCACCTGGAGTGAGGAAAAGCCGGATAAATCAGAGAGGAAAAGAAACATTGTTCAGTGGTTGAAGCACAAAACCAGGGAAGAACATGACGTGTAAGTTCTGCACAGACTCACTCAGTGACCTTGTGCAGTTTATCATCTCTTTTGGGACAGGCAGGTTGTGCAGAAGTGTGGTGGACACACTCTTGGATCCACCAGCCAGAACAGAACTTCAATATATAAGTTAAAAAGGCTCCCTCAAAGGGAGATCATTTTCTACTGCTAGAGACTTTGGTAGAGGCTATGACAAACCTTGTCCCAGACTTTACAACTTGAGAAGTACAAAGATGAGTTAATTTGCACTTTTGCTCTCTTACTTTTGTACAAATACCTTCCAACCCAAATTTTTGAAAAGCCTCTAACCTTGTATTTTCCCTCCATCTATGACCTACAGTCTCATTTCCAAAAGCATCTTTCCCTCCCTGTCTTCTCTTTTATACCTATTATCTAGACTAAGTTACATAAGCCACTTGTATCATCACCCAGATTCCTCATTTATCCAAACTCATTTTCTATTGTAATTCCTTTTTTCTCAGTTCACACTCTCCCAGAATTAGCTTCTTTGTCCTGCCACCAAAACCAGAGAAATAAGATAGATTTTTTTTTTCCTAAACCCCCTTCCCACTAATGGGTACAAATATTCCATGGCTTATTTCTATAAAAACTCCTCATGACAACCACACTGCACTTCCGTAGTAAACCAGGATTCCAGAGCTGGAACTCCTGGGGACCATTTTTGATCAGTCTGTTAGGTTCCAAGCATGACTTTGGAGGTATTTGCCACATGAACAAAGTGCAAGAAGCCTGGCATCACAAAGTACCTCACCTCAAAGTAAGAAGACAAATTACAAATTTAGAAAGTTCTTCAAATCTGAACAAAGTTTTTTCTCCAACATCCTCCCACCAGCAAACAAATTAGGTGGCAGCTATCCCCAAACTGTGAACTCCCATTAGGATTTCACCAGCATCTCCCATTTGATAGGGGGAAAACAGCCAAGTAGCTTTTAGTCTCTTAGGCACTAATTAGGGGATCTGGAGCAAGCACCAACAGCTCTGCCTGGTGCTCAGATTGTTGCCCGGTCAGCAAGTCACCAAATATTTCACTGACAAAAGAAGCTCTTGAAACTCTTATCAAGTAGGATGTTGCAGAGAAAGTATCCACACATAGTTGAAGGGGGTGGGGGAGAGGACAGTGGATATAAAATGATACTGCTATTAACAACTGCCTCCTCTCTTGGAAAAAAGAAGTTTTGCAGAATTACAACACAACAGCAGCAGAAACAATAACAGCCAGACCCAGAATGTCACATGACCAAAGACTTCAGAATTATAGGCGCAAAAGAAGAGTGAGCTTCCTTCTCATGCCCCCTCCATCAGGCACTGCAAGGCTCTGAAATCAAAACGTCTTCCATCCCTGCCTGGTAGGGAGCACATTAAAACCTGAGACCTACAGAAAAGCCTTGGTTCCTGATGACTTTTACCAGCCACTGAGTGGGGTGCTCCTGCCCAGGGGTGGGAAAATTAATAGCCTGTAACAGGAAAGCAAGAAGGAAAAGAAAACAAGGGAGAAAAAGAAAGAAAAATCAACCCATAAAATCCCCCACCTGTGTCCTACCTGGAAACTGCTGAGACTCATCCAAGAGGAGCATGCTGCTCAGTGCACCAAGGCAAGCCCTTTGCCTGCACACTTGTTCAACGTGGCTGCACACTCTCAGCTCTTCTGCTATTCGTGTCTCAGGGTCTTCAGGACAAAAGTTTCCAGTCACTCCTGACAACTCCTTATCTCTGCCCACAGCCCAGCGAGCATAAATCCACCCTCACTGGCTGTTCAGTTTGCAGGCGGGAAAAGACTGCTGATAAAACAGTCCAGGGTACAGGCAGGGAAACCTGCACTTAAAGTTTCTGAAAATAACTTTGGTAAATAGCTCCTAGTGCTTGAATCCACCCAGCTGGTGTGACGAGAAGCAGTACGTATATATCCTCCCTGCACCCAGCCGAGACGGACTGGGGTCACCGTTACATAACTAGTTAAATATGCCTCGTGTTCAGCCTAAATAAAAATTGTCACTATCTCCTCCCCTGCTCGGAGAGTCAAACAACACAGCCCTGCCCGAGGTAGCTGCTGCTCCACTGGGGCTCGATGCCTGGAGCTGTGCTGCCGGGATGGTTTGGCTTCCGTACGCGCTCCCGATCAGCGGCAGCAAGCTCAGTTTGCCTGGGAAAAGAGTTTCAGAAGAGAGAAGAGGAGCAGGGAGGCTGAGTGGGTGTGTACAGGGGAGGTCTCTCTCCTCTGGAGCGGCAGAGCTGCACGCTGCCGTACGGATCAGATCCTATTCACTCAGCCTGTGATCCAGTTCAACTAGTGGCAGAGACCAAGACTGAGAATAAAATAAAAATCCTTACATAACCACTCAGGCTCCGGTGGGGCCCCGTGCAAGGGGAATCCCAACAGACAACAGGACACTCAGAGCAGGGGACACGCAGGACCACAACTCTGCCGCTGAGTTTCACTGGTGGGTGGGAAGGAGATGCAAAAAGGAGTACAGACTTTCTGGCTTTGAAAACAATGGTGATTTTACAAGCTATTTGCATGATGCTGTCTAATTTGCAAGAAACCTGGACAACTGAGACTGAAACTTGAGCAATCTGATGGAGCTGGTAACCTGTCTGAACAACAACAGGTGAAAGAGCATCCTGTTCGCTTGGTTAAACCAGCAGCTTGTAGCCCACTGCAAGTTTCTAAGTTTTCAGGAAAGAACTTGTTAGAATTTGTGGAGTGAGAGATTACTTAAGTGAGTTTTTGTCCCAGTAATTCACCTGCATCAGGACAGGCACAAGAGAGAAAAAAGAAGTGCAGAATAAGTCCTTTAAAGCTGTAGTTGAACCCCTAAAGGCTATCCACCCTGCTTAACCTTCTTAAGTGTTGCAGAGACTTTATCCACCCCCAGTTCCCTTCACAGGCATATCTAATGCCAGTAATAAACAGCAAACCTCGGCTGAACATAATGAAATTAGCTCTCTGGTAGTGAGCATTTGTCCATGTAACAAAGTCAGCTGTTTATTGAAACAACTGGTGAGGGAGCTCTGGGAAAGCCAGGACACACACAAGGAACCCAAAGCAGGCGGTGTCCGAACAGCCCCCATACAGACCTGCAGGACAATGAGCTGCACTCACAACAGCAAAAGCTGATCTAAAGCTGATCTAAAAGTCTGCAAGAACAGCCAGGGCAGAGCCCAGCTCCCCTTTGTGTGACTCCAGCCATTTTCATTTGACCTTTCTTTGAGAGGGTAGCAGGGCACTGTGAGTGCTTGCTGCCATCAAAACACCCTCAGTGCTTCAGGGTACATCACAACTTTGAAGTGAAACAAACCCAAACCCAATATGCTTTTTCATAGTTAGAGCTATATAAATTTCACAAAAAAAAAAAAAAAAAAAAAAAGAACTGTATTACAATTAAGACCCTCAGTAACAGGACAGCCTTTCACCTATGTCACAGATTCAAACAGCCTGGCTGGCACACAATGTTTATCAAGGGGGAAAAGAGGGACAAATATATTAAAGAAGTGCATAGCCAAGGATCTTGTAACAGACCTTATAAGGACATTGTACAGTTGGAATAAATAAGCAAACATGACCTCAGCATCTGACCTAACAAATTTATGAATCTGGAAAGCAAGATTTAAAAACAAGTACTGGGTAAATACAACTGGTATTTGTAAAGCATGCAGTGCTGGTTTTGGCTGGGAGAGAGTTAATTCTTTTCTTAGAAGCCAGTATGGGGCTATGCTTTGGACTTATGTTGGAAATGGTATTGATAATAGAGATGTTTTTGCTATTGGTGAGCAGGGCTAACACAGAGTCAAGGCCTTTTGTACTTCTGACACTGCCCCACCAGTGAGGAAGCTGGGGGTGCACAAGGAGTGAGGAGGGGACACAGCTGGGACAGCTGACCCCAACTGGCCCCAGGGATATCCCAGACCATATGGTGTCATGCTCAGCATGTAGAGCTGGGGAAAGGAGGAGGAGAGGGGGGATATCCAGAGCTATGGTGTTTGTCTTCCCAAGTCACTGGCACTGTGATGGAGCCCTGCTTTCTTGGGGATGGCTGAACACTTGCCAGCCCATGGGGAGGAGTTGATGAATTCCTTGTTCTGGTTTGCTGTTTAACTATCTTTATCTCAGCCCACAAGCTTTGTCACTTTTACTCCAGCAATGTTCTCCTCCATCCCACTAGGGGATAGTGAGTGGCTGTGTGGGGCTGAGCTGCCAGCTGGGGTTAAACCACAACACATCCACATTACAGTAGTCAAGCATGAGAAAAATGGAAGTTCAATACACTGGGGGAAACAGGAAACCTATACCTGTCCTTCTGCAACACAGCAACAAAAAGGGAATTTCCTTCAACTCAGCATGCAAAAGGGAGAAGCAATTTTTCTAGCCCTTCTAGTCACAACAGGCTCCTGGTGAGGCCACCACTGCTAGCCAGGATAAACACTTATTCACACAACCAAGAATTAGATCTGCCTGAAACAGTCAGTTTATAAAATGATCTCCTCATGGAAGGTAATCTTGTTACAGATAAGTCCATTTACTGAACAGCTTTTCCATGAGGCCAGTCTTACCAGTAAGGAACAAGGTTCTCCCCCCCTTTTTGGGGTCTGAAATCTTACCCAGCTGTCACACCTCACCTTCCTCCTCTCAAATCACAAGCTCTTTGCAATTGTACAAACTGTGCTATATGTCACAAGAGGCTTCTCAAAAAGCTTTTGTCACCTGAGAGATTCCCTTGCTAACAACTTAGGGCATTACCTGTTAAAAAACACCCACACAACAATATGAAGTTTGTATTTTCATAGAATATTAAGAGAAAGGTCCTTCAGAACAGGTTTTTTATTTGGCTGACCAGTGTTTCCAGCAGCAATGTCAGCATCCCTGAACACTGCAAATTCACAAGCATTAAAACTCATACTTAAACCTGTCTATAGGGACAAGAAACTTGACCATAAAGTGTTTAAGCGTTTTAGGACATTAATTCCCCTGTATAGCAAAGAACATTATCAAACTGAAGTCCGTTAAACTAAATAAATTTCAACAAAATGTCCAAAAACATGCATTCCCTTCAAGGTGGAGTAGCTCCTTCCCCAGCCCCATGCCTGCTGTCCACCTTGAACCTCTCAGTCCCTGCTCCACAGGCTGAGCAGCTCCATGACTGCTCCCTGACCTGACCCTAGCCCAGCAAGGACAGCAGCAGAAGAAGCACTGCATCTCTGATGTGCCACCCTGCTCTTGGTCCCTGCAAGCTGGGGTGGTGCCCTTCCCTCCAGGCTGTTCATCCTCATCACCACCCCATCAAGCACAAGAGACCTTTCTTGCCCACCCTTAACTGCTCCAGGCTGGCTGCACAGTCCCTTCCCCACACCATGGCTTTCTCCCAGCCAAGTTCCACACCCAGCAGCTCCTTCTGCACACCCCACTGACCTCCACTGTGCAGGGAAGCTGCCTACTAACCCAAATTGTTTGTAAGTTACTGAACATGAACCAGGCTTGACAGCCACATTTCACTCTTGATTAGCACCTGCTAGTAGCACATACACATCATTAAGGCCACTTTCCCTGCCCTAGTTTCCATGTTGTTTTAGCAACACAGAAAACACCCAAGAATCCCAGGTTTGACTTGGACACGGTATAAGGTGTTGTTTATCCACCCAGAATGGTTCAGACAGACTCACACTTGGACCCACAACACTCTGTGTTGGCAACTGAGTATTGCTGGGCTTTGAGAATCATTTGCTTTTTAAACAAACACTGCACTGCAAATAAAAATTCTTTTTTTGATAAGATCTAAACCAACCATGGAAAACCAGAGGAGTTTTTCCATTGACTTTAGTGAGTTTCAGATTCAACCATAAGGCATAAAATTTGGTAAATCTGTTTTTTCTAATTTTATTTTATTCATATAAATCTTGGTGTATTTTCTTCCCCAAACTCATCTAAATCATAAGTGGGAGGAGGTTGGAAGTTGTACATAATGTAACAAAAATCTAATTGCACAAAATACAGGAAATTACACAATGCAGCGCCTCTTGCAAATGCTTTTCACACTGGCACTGTGGCAAAACACACTGCTTGAGATTCCAAGGCTTTCAGAGGTTGTTTAAATGTACCAAAGAAAATAAGCTGTTACTAGACAAGATGTAATGATTTAAAGTTGAAGAATTTATACCACAGATATTTGTCATCATTCTAATCAAAATTAAATCCATTCAGTTAAAATCCCAGTTACATTCAAGAAACTGATTCCTCATTTCTGTAACTTGCTAAATTTCTCTGCTGCTGTAGATGACACGACGTATTTGCGCACCACTGAAGAGTTTTTTGGTACAACTTTAATTTCATTCTATTCATTTTCAGCTATGTGCAAATTTGACATAAATCAAGTTGAGTACACAAAAGTACTACTTTTAAATCACTTCTAACAGTTCAAGTATTTAAATATTTTACATAGATGAGGATTATCTGCAGATGTTTTAATTGTAAAATTTGTTTTGACAGATATTTAAACTAGAAGTTTCTGTTCACCTAGCCCAAAAAGATTTTATCTTGTAGCTTTCTCCTGTCTCATTCCTATTTGCATATTTGCAAGTGAAAATAAAGTCCTCTGACTCCTACTTAGAATTTTTTTGAGGCTGAGTCAGTGAACTGCATATTGAAGAAAATGTGAACAAGACATTTTAAACATCTGCAGTACAAAATACTGTTAATAAAAAAATACTTTGAACCAAACAATGAACCAGACACTTCTACAAGTTCCATGCTGCAGTTTCTCTAAAGCCTAAGCAAGAAGTTAAAAAGATAAAGGAAATAACTGTGATGTGATATTGTATTTTAAAATCTGAAGATTACTTCTAATTTAATTAAAACAGTTCTTCACCTCCCTCCACATGTTTATTATTTAATATTACACTTGCAGAACATATAGCTACATGCACATTTTATTTAACCAACCATTAAAATCATAATGATTTAAAACCATAAAACCAAAACTAATACCATATAAATTAGGGGAAAATGAAATTAAGGAGCCCTTGCATGGTTTTAAACTCAGATGAAAATCAAAGAAGTTTCACCCAGTGAAACTGGGTTTCACCCATTTGAACATAAAAGGGGTGCTGCCTAAAATGTAAACCAGAGAATTTTCACTTTGGCTTCCTTACACTCGTCAGGTGAACTTGGCAAAGTGACTTTGCCACTCCTTACCTGTTCAAGAGGGAAAATACCACATTACAAATTTGCTAATTAGTTTCCATATGATTTCATCACTGTTACAGCAGTTGCAGCTGAGGGAATACAGTACCCATTAGCAATGGCGAGGTGTGGTACAAAGCTGACAATGTGAAATGTACATGGGGGAAAAAGACATCAAACAGACAGAGGAGCAAGGTGGGACTGTCCTTTGTTAGAGATTCTCTGGCATTATGACAATAAAAATGCAAGTTTTTGGCCAATAAAGCACAATTTCTATATCACGCAAAAAGCTTATCAGAAAAGCAGGAAGACAATTTGAGGCAATTCTTTGTTCAGTTAATAACTGCTGACCCTGCTCCCCACACCTTCAAGCTGATCTCACATTTGTGACAGCTTTAAGAGAAGAGATAAAACACAGATTAAAAAAACATTTGAGAAACTCCACATACATAAATAGAGAAAATGCAGAGCCATGGACGTGGGCTGCTCCTCAACTGCATGGAAAGATTTCTATTTTGTATTCCATCATACGCAATAGATCAAAGGGAAGGAGGGAGAAAAGAGGGGGGAAAGCGTAGCTGGTTATAACAGCACATCATTTCACGAGATCTGCCAGCCCCTGCGCCCAATTGGCGGCTCTGAAGGAAGCAGAGCTCTGGCGTCATCACCTCCTTTTAAAGAAGTAAAGCTAGTCATTACTCCAGGTTATATAACACTCAGACTATGCCAGACTTTGTGCCACCCTCTCAAAAAGGAAGCCGCTGTCAGAGAGCCTGGGAGGCGGGCAGGGGAGGCACCGACGATTTCCTTCGGAGCTTCCCCCTGCTCGGGACAAGCCGAAGGGACCGGGAAGAGTCCCCGCGGTCGGACAGAGCGACCGAGCCGCGACATCGGCACTCCGCAATCCCCTGCGCAGGGGGCTGGGGCACAGCTCTCCTCAGGATCTCATCCTTCCTTCCCACAGCAGCCCCCAGGCCACACCTCACCCTGCTGGGAATAACCGAGTTCACGGGGTTACTCAGAGTGCTGGAATCAGGCAGTAAAGCCCCCGAAGCCCAGGCACCGCTCCTCCCCATTCCTCCCTGACTGATCGGCAAACAGCCCACAGGGAAGGCACCTCTGCCGTGCTCCCACCTCCGAAACTGCCCCAACGCAGCACAATGCTCAGCCAGGCAATCTGCAGCTTCGGAACCGGCACAGGGGAGATAAAGCACCCAGCACTGGCTGCTCCCAGCAAAGCACTCAAGAGGATTTTTATTTAACATCATTTAGTGAATCCAGTAAATCCAGTTCAAGCAAGTTGGGTGCCACAGGGTCTGCACAGTGAGCTGGAGACAGGGGCCCTCGCTGGCTGGGCAGGGCCAAGCCCTCAGACTGCACACACAAACATCATTTTGCTCTGACAGACACTGTGCTCCCAGGAAACTGCCAGGATAAAAACTATGGGTAAAATCTGCGGCCTTCTGTAATGAAGCAAAATTCCCAGAGAAATCCGTGGGGCTTTTGCCTAAATGAGAGGCAAACCTCCTCTGCAATTTCAATGTAACCATTCAGTATTACTCAGTAACTAGGTCTGCTAAAACTGTGAATGCTACCATCCCCATCTTCTTCTACCTTTGATACTGTGTCTTTTGTATTTTATTCACCTGGATTGTGGAAACATAGAAGCCAGCCAGCTCCTAATTTTTTGTGTCTTAGGAAACCGACACAAGTCTTGAACATAAGGTTTGTGGACACAGAGTGTATGCTGAACAGACACAAAGCCCTTCTCACTTTCAGGAACTGAGAAAACAACAAAATTCCCCTCAACTTCTTAGTTCTTGTGCATCACCTGAGAAATACATCCACTATCTCCAATTGGATGCACATTTACAGAGTTACCCACAACCATCTGAGGCTGAGACCCACACTCTGCATATATATAATAAAGTACATTTAAACACTCTGATCCATAAGGATCAAATTCTAATGTCATGCAATGCAGTTTCCTATGACAATTTAATTAAGTTTAAACAGATATCAATAGGCAGGATATTAGTTGACAAGTAAATTCTCCTACAGGTAGTGATTGCTTTTGTACCTCTTATGATACCACACAAGCCATCCTCTTTGCAGGCAATTATTGGCTTGGAAGACAGTCTACATAAAGTTACTACAAGCATGAAAACCTGCCTGGCTTGAAAGGATCATCAAAGTGCACAGTGGTACGTGAAAGCTCAGATCTGGCTCTTTACTAAGACCAGAGCCATTGCATAGGCAACAAACCTACACTGGAGCAGAGGCTTGTTTCCTCCAGGATATGTCCTCCCAGCTTCCTTGGAAATAGTACTGGTGGGCTCTAGAGACAGCTGCATGCAGCCACAAGTAACTAAAACAAAAGAATATATACAGGGAAGTCCATCAAGAAGGAAAAAGTGAGATGATGCCAATCACCACTCTTCCTTTTTCCTAAGAAATTCACATTGTGCACTGCAAACATCCACTTGTAGATTAAAGTGCAGGATTATAACATATGGGGACTCACCACCCTGGCATACCTACAGAACACAGAGGAGTTTACAGTTAAAGCTCCCCTCATGATTGTCTTCAGTGCTTTTCTAGACTTAGCAAAGTCCTGATTCTGTTTCATTGCATACCTTTTGCTCCAGCTCATCCACTTTCAAACAACAAAAAGATGCCACTCTCCACTCCAAGCTCACTCTGACGGGCTTGTGCCTTTCCTTAGCCCCAGCACCTGCCTCCAGCTAAACAAGGACAGGAGATCAAAGAACAAGTCACCAGCCTGAGGCAGGAAGCATGCAGCACCCAAGGCCTCTGTGCTACACACTGCAGCAGATGGAAGCAGGGCTCCTCAAAGAGCAGTTCTGTTCTCTGAGGCTGCCTCGACCTTGGGATGCCCATCTGCCCTTGGTGCCACCTGGAGACACAGCTGTGAAAGGCTGCTTTCTAAAAGGAGTGGAGAGATTAAAGCAGTAAGTAACTAATTGCTCCTCCTCTTCTTAAGGAATAAATTAAATTTTCTAGCAGATAGGAAGGACAACTTAAAACCAGTGTTTCCTTAAAGAAAATGCTGTGCAGTTTGGTCAAAAGTAGAAGGCAAAAGGTTTCAGGTTGTTGGAACAAATCTGCATTTACCAACACAAACATGATCATTCATTTCAGGTAAAAAGTGCAGAGAAATTACTTTCTAACAGTAGTTTCTTTTTTTCTCCTCCTTTTTATCTCCAGCAGGATGGGCCTTTTTAAATCTGGATATAAAATGATAAATGATATCATTCAGCAAGATAGGAAACTGTCTCCATACTCTGCCTCTCTCTCAGTTTCATACAGGTAAGTATAACATGACCTAATTTATAAGAATAACTACAGTCAAAAAGCAAAAAACTCACATATTTGAGGAGGAGGAGCCTACAAAATGAACAGATTTATAACCAAAGATTTTCCTTTCTTCCCCTGTAAGGACAGAAAGTTACTCTGTTCCCAACCACACACATCCAGCTGGGGACTCCCACACACCCCAGTTTTGTTTTGTTCCAGCACTTTGTTGGGGAGAAGAAAAGATAGAATGCTTTGGGGTGGGAAGCACATGAATAACACCATCTCCAAAATGAGCAGCAGATCTCTGTACCTTAAAGATGCACTCATGTATCATTCAAAGAAGTATTAACCCACACTTCCTCATGATATTAAAAACACATTTCCAAAATAATTTCAGCTTTAATAACTCCAGGTGCTAATGAACTTTCTAGTAAGTATGGTATTAACCACTCATTTTTCCCATTAGATTAGACAAAGAATTTGCCCAGGCAAATACAAATTGATTTCCCTTTCAATGTAATTGCACCCTATAATGATGACCCACAAAGAGCCACAGAGGAACATCATATTAAACAAAATCCATACTTGCTATAACTTCATGCCAACATTTTTTTCCTCAACAATGAAGTGAAAATCATAGGAAAAGCTGATCAAGCAGGACCCCTTTAAATGAACAGACTTTCCTCCAGTGAGGGCTCAAGGTAAGCAGAGATCTTTTCAAGCTTGGATCAGCAGTGGTGCCATCTGAAGTCAAGAGCTCCTGCCTTGGTATCAAGGGGGGAAGTTCAAAACTGAGTACCAAGTGGGAGCTCAAGTTCAAGCAAAAGCAGCTACTGAAATACATTGTGGATCGTGCTGCAGAAAGGAAAGGTGGCTCTGTTTGAGCTATCAATGTCACAAGCAGGGTCAGCACTTTTAAGAGGTTAAGGTGAGGAAAAGGCTCTCTCTTCCCCCTCACTCACCTCATGTGCCAATCTCTCAGATGTTCTGAAATTTTCTGATGCCCTCACCCTACCAAGGAGCTGCAAAACATCACATGCACCCATGTGTCCTCCTCTCCTGGACTCATTATTCTGTACCACCAACCAACTGTGCTTCTCATTCATTCCTCTCTAAGAGTCTGTATGTCCACAAAACCCCACACAAACCAGTCTTGGTTTGCTCCAGCACATTGCCAGGGAGTAGGAGGAACAGCATGAGTCTGAGCTGGGAAGAGGGAGCTCCTCCAGTTCTCCAGTAGTCAAACAGAGATGCCACAGAGCTCACACATTCCCAGCCCTGGAATGTGGGGAAAGAAACAGGGGACAGGAAAGGAGAAAAAGTGCAGAACACAGGGTAGGAGACAAGGCCAATTCCATGTAGTTTGTCTTACCACAACAGTATCACCTAATATGTTATTATTTGGTGTTGCCTAGTATCTTTGTACAGTAAGAACTGCAGCACTACTGTAGTACTGGGAAACTGTTCACCAGTATGTACCCTAAAAGCACAGATTCCAACCCCTGTCTGCTGTACCATGCATCCTGGAATGCAAACACAACTAGGAGCCTTTGAGGACAGGGTCTGAATGCTTGTGCTCATTAAGACATCTTTGAGAGAACTGAACAACCACTTCTACCCCAAACTGCACTTGAAGAAAGTGTTTAACCCATATACTCAGAGGTAAGAAAACAAGCAACTTGCCATCACTATTAATAGCAGAATTACAGCAATACATATGAATAAGAGATAATGAATTCCAGAGACATCACAATAATCCAGAGACATTCCCAAAGTGAAAAAACAGAACAGTACAGTGGGATTCATTCAAACACTCAACAGCTTTCCTAGGGAAAGCTCTGAGGTATAAATGGTCCACGCATTTGAAATGATCTGTAAAATCCATATTGGAGATTTGTTTCCTCTTTGCTCAAATTAGCTTTTATTCCTATGGAGTCCTACACAGCCCTGAGCAACAACCAGGATCAGAGAAAAAGTGCAGCACTTGAAACAGCCCTTTATCTCCACAGTCATCAGTACATCACATTTCTAGTGAAAACGATTCAGGGAGGTAACAAAAAAGTTTCTAGCAGTCACACATTGCTATCACAAAATCAAACATGATAGAACAGGTGCTGCAACCCACAAGTGGTGAAAAAACAGATGAAGTGGGCAGGGATGACAAGGCTGGAAAAGCAGTGGCAGCCTCTGGCTAGGATTGAAGCGTGCTGCTGGGATGGGTGTGCAGTCTGGCAGCCAGGGAAGGGGCTGTAAGTCAGAATAGGTATGTTCTGAAAGGAGAATTCTAGAAAAAAAGAAAAGACTAAAGCTGGAAGATTTCCTACACATGATGCCCAGGTTCATTAGCTGGCCACCACTGAAGAAATGGATAAAGGATGTAAGCTGTGTGGTTATTAGCTTTCACTCACTGAGAAATATTCAGAAAATTAGCTTTTCAGACTCTTTTGATTCCTTGAGGGCAGGGGCAAAGGTTGAAGAGCTGTGTTTTTCCATACTGAAAGCCTGTGCCATATAAGTACAAACTAACTCTAGACCACCCATAGGACAGCCTATACTAAATGCAAACAAAACTGAGCAGAAAGGAGAAAAATGTGCCAAAACTGAAAATAGCACTAAAATACCAGAATGTATAAAGACTCCTAGAAGACTATGAAACAAACTACACACAAGGATTAACTCCACATACAACATGTATCAGAAGGACAAAAACAGGTTAAACATGCAAAACACAAGTCACTGATAAGTCTGAGATAATATGATCAACCACCACCAAGTGTGGATAACATTACATTAACACTGGAAAGTTCTTAAGTTATTTGAACCACCATCAATACATGGAAATCCTAAACAAAGCCACTAGTTTGCAAGCAAACAGTAAAAATGTTATTTTTGTAATTGATATAATCACTATTATTTAAAACAAGTAATCAGTTTCCATTTGGATAAAATGTTTAAGCAGCCTGTCAGCCTTCCAAGAAATAGCTCTGAAAGATTTATTAATTATCTAAAGCTTGTTGTGCTAGAAATATGCATGAGCCCATCCTCAAGGGAAAGATCCCCCCAGGATCCCCAGTGGGATCAGAACAACCACAATACCAGGAGAGGAGCAGAACAGCACAGCTGGGAATAGGGAGAACAAAGTTTTAACAGAAATTATTAAAATTAAGCGTTTTAAAAGCTTCATATAAACACTAGAGCACGGCATCCCTTATGAATAAAACTGTCTGTTCCAAATATGATATTTATGAATGAGGTTACTCTTCAAAGCCATGGGATTACAAACATCAGATGGGCACAATAAAATGAACCTCTTAATTCTGAAGTTGGTTATATTTCATAGGTTAAAGAGCAGGAGGCTGGTTTATATTAGATCTAAGGTGATACAAATGCCAAATGACATTTTGGAGGCAATGTGTAGCTGTAAGGAGATATCAGGAAAAGCAGACTGGACACCTCCACAGAAGATAATAATTATACATCTAAGCACCCAGAAAGCATTCTGATATTGTGGCAGGCAGAATTAAAGCTGAACAATCTGAAACCTCAGAGGCATCTAGCTTTGCTCAGCTCATGGGAGGGAGATTTCCCTTGTACATAATGAATAAACATAAAAATACTTTATGTTAGGTTCTCATGTAAATTCTTTTTACTATTCCTCATTATTTTCTACTTTAAAAAAATATTTTTAATGAGTCACAACAAAAATATAATACATAAACATGTTTTTAGTGTTTTAACATGAAAATAAAGAGCTGTCATTAGCAGCTCACAATGCTCTGTATACCTACATTGATCTTGTCTGCTTTGGAAAGAATACTCCTGACAAACAACTGTGAGTATCCACTCACACTAATATAGATGTTGATGATAAAGCACATCAGTCTATGATAACAGACTAGTGGAACAGTGGGAATGACCCACTTGGACATGACATACAGACACTCCCTTCTGTTAATGAAAGTTTGGCAACCACATCACACTTCCTCCTGCCCCACTGCTGCAGGGTCCTGTAAACAAAGTGCCATCATCATCATCATCATCATCATCAGTCTGAGACAGAGTAACCTGTGACCTTGTAACTCTTCTCTGCGTTGATACTGGGAATTCCCTTGTTTCTTACCTGAACTAACACTTCCATTTCTGCTACCTTCTCATTAGAAAAAGCCACCATGTGAATAAAAAAAAAAAAAAAAAAAAAGAGGAATGCATTCGTTTTTGTGTAAACATTTTTATAAAAACATTTAAAACGAAAACAGTATCTTCAAATAGCACATGGCTGAAAGAATATAACAGCAAAACAAACAACACTTGAGGACAACAATTTATTTTGAAGCCAAAAATTCTTTAGTAACTAGAAGAAGAGAGAAGCATCTATTTTTAACACATTCTCTGCTAAGAAAAGGAAGATTACTCTCAGTTGGTTTAGGTAGGTATATTCAAATACCTGCATACCCTTTGAAGTTATTAAAATTTGCAATTTTAAAGGAAGTGAATAGAGCATCCCCTTAGGCTCTGGCTACAGTTTTGTGATACAAAGATTTTGAAGGGAAATTCAGCATGGGGAATTCCCACCTGAGCTCTTCATTCCAATCTCTGTGCCCTAGAACATCAGCCCTTCTGGACCAACAGACATTTCTAGGACTGTGCCATGACCCAGAACAGTTATCCAGTAACACTCAAATGTAACCTGCACAGCACAGGCTCACAAACACCTGCATTAGCCCTGGTCTGAACTGCTCCTCTCCTGAATAAGAGAGTAGGGCAGGTGAAACTAGGTGAGGGTAGAAGGTGACAACTTAGCACTTCCATCTTTCATCTTATAAAACAAACAAAGGAGAACCCAACCTGTATGCTGGCAGTAAAGAACATTTTCCAGCTGTTAATGATGATTACTGTGAATGAGCAATAATTGTCCATAGCATCCATCAAATTGTTTATGTATGGGACAAGCCAATGACACAAATGTGTTTATTTTCACCATAATCTTTAAATAATACAAGTAATTGCAAATCAGCTCATTTACTTAACATAATTGCTTTCCTGAAATTTGAAGCTATTTTAAAAATTCTATCCTCCTTACAATTTATACTTGTGGCTTGTTTTCCTGATGGAAATATTTTTTGGTCAGGAGAGTATATTTAACATTAAAAGTCTATTAAAAGTAAACAGCCACATAAGGACTTCTCCCTACCAAGAGCTGGACAAATCCTAACCCTTACACAACCTCCCAAGGGGTGACAGCCAGCTTTCTATAACAATGTATTGATACCTCAGGTTTTAGCTTTTAGCTTTTATATTTTTCAGATTCTGTACTGCTTTAGTGTGTAGTTCTGAGCTTCATATTAAGGGATGGTGAGCTCTCTTCACAGAGTAGCTGGACAAAACAATTCCTCTCCTAGCTTGGGACCAAGGAATACCACCCAAATTTCAGGCCCAAGAGCACAAACAACGCAGATTGAAGAGTGAAAAACAAGAAGGATGGGACTGCATGGGCTAAAGCTGTAACTGGACAATTAACTGCAATATGCAAATGGAGCAGAACTGATCAAAGTGAGAGACCCTATGACTGGTTGTGCATTTTGTGACCATTTTGGTTCATCTTGGGTGCAGCCCTGGCTGGGCTCTTGTGCTGCCCAAGGTGGATCCATGGAGACCGTTTAATAAATCCCTCCTTTATTCTTTAACTCTGTCAGGCCTCTGTTCTAGGGCAGCCTTCACAAGGCATCAGTGTATTCCCAACCCCATTCACTCACCACTTTCATCAAGTAAGTCCTCCTCGTCATCCCCATCGTTGTCCTCCTCCATCGCCTCCTCCTCATCTTCCTCCTCCTCCTCTTCCATATCCTCCTGCTCCAAGTCCGGGTCCAGGTCCGGATCACTCCCTGAGATTGACTCGTCTGACATGATTCCCAGTGGTGCTCCTTGTGCATTACCTGCTCATGTTCTACCGTGAGGCAGCCCTGCAAGGACACCAGAGAGGAACGTGAGCCCAGCAAATCCCAGCCTTTGAACCCCAAGGCTCAACATCACAGCAGCATTACTGCATATAAAAAACCAAATCAGCCTTTTAAATAACAGACTTAGATATCAGACAAAGACAAAACCCTGTGGAGAAAACAGATGCTGCAAGAAATGGATCATAATGATACAGGCCCTGCATTGAAGAATCTCCATCTTTTCATGGGTGCCCTTGACATGCACACAGGACTCTTCCTGCTGGAAAATTTCTGGTATCAATGCCTGATTATTCAGAGATGCAAAAACTAATAAATTATGTGAATGATTTCCAAACACTACCATCCCAAAAGGAAGCATACAAAAAAGGATCAGTGTCAGCATCCCCTCCAGATACCTGTTGCCCTGATCCCTGCAAACACCATCACAGTGAGCAGTGACAGAAATCCCCTCCTGCCTCAGCTGTACCCACTGCAAAGTTCACCCACCTCCTCATTACAGCCTGGCTGAAGTCTCTGATCCAGCCACACAACAAAAGCACTGTTACCTTCATAGTTTGGGCAGAAAACAACAAAGATCCAGTTGTAAAGGTTGAACCCCCATTGTAAAACAGGACAGGAAGAAAAATAAACACAAAGAAAGAATGGACCAGACAAAATTTGCATTTCCTTTCTCTCAAGGACAAGAACTGGGGCTGGCTGTGCATAACTTCTCTGTTAAATCACTCCAGTGCATTACAGCAGAAATTGTGGTAGAACACAAAAATAAAGCCACAAGAGAGGTCAGGGCAATCACCAAGTCACCAGTTTATCTGTTCAGATCATGCACTGTCACTTCTGGTCAGTGATGGGTACTCCTGAGCACTCATCTTCCATGCACACAGAATGATCCTAGAGGAGCTGTGTAAGATGGATGAAAGGAAACACAACCAAGAAAGGAAAAGAAAGAAGGCATCCTGATCTTAAGGAATATAAGCAAAGGATGTATTCAAAGATCAAGCTGCAGAAGAATTACTACCCACACATTCTCCAAAACCTTTAAAGAAAGATGAAGGAAACATTTCCTCATCACTCACTTCCCACTGCCCCCTACTTATACCACATTTCCACTGTAAACTATAAAATTTTGAGAACTAATCAGCCACTTAAAAACAAACCTAAATCATAAACATCTAAGCAGATAAGGCAGTTCAAACATCTGTAAACATTTAAAAATTCATTTAATTTGATACTTAAATTTCATTTTCAGCTGTGTTTCATCAGTTACCAGATTAACTCAGAAACCTGAAGGTTAAAGACAACACCCCTGTAGCAGGGCTGAAAATTTAACTGTTGAGTATGCTGAATTATTCCAGCTCAAGTCATCAGCTCCTGCTCTGGCCCTCAGTAACATTGAAGAGTGTCAGAAAGAAAGTAAGCATAGGAGAAAGAAGGCACTGCAGAGATTGGCTTTGGAACAGGAAGCCTTTCACCACTCAGTCCCAAGAGCACTTTACCACCAGGCAGAGACAACTGAAGTCCCTCCACTAGTACACGTGTCACACAGAATAAGTTGGCTTGGTCAAGCAGATGGCAGAAAAGGCCAGAACCTGAATTAGCTCAAATGGAACTGTGCCAGTTTACACAAGCCAAAGATATTAATTCAGCTTCTGTGGTCTGCAGGTACAAGCCCAGTTGCTGTCAGGCTGCTGCAACACGGTCACCTCCAGCATCTCTTGTTTTCTGGTGTTTGGTGACTTCAGTCAAGGGCTGCATACACAAAGCCATCTATTATCAGAAGATTTTCCTAACAAATGTTGTGCTAAAGTCTAGGTCTATTTCAAAATGAGGTCTATTTCAAAACAGTGGCTTTGTTTTTCTTTTGCGTAGAAGCAAGCAACCAAGGAAACACAAACACTGCTAATACGGCAGGAATGAACTCTCCTCTATAAACAGCAAAAGCAGAAGTGCTGTAATGTCACTAAATGCTCCAGGTCAAAGAATGACACACGATACAGTTTCTCCCACCAGTATCCTCCTGTGTGTCATCCTCTCACGTCCCGTCATTTGTACCAGAACCTTAAAATATAAAAAACCCAAATCAAAACACAAAACATTCTCTGAAAATTGTTTAAATGCAAGGTTGTGGGTCCCTGTGTCTTAACAGATAAAATCAAACCCAGTGGAGAGCAGCTCTCCCTCAGACTGGAGCACAAAAGGGCTCAAATCGAAGCTTTATTTTTGTTTAGCAGTAACTACACATTCTGTATAAGCCAACTCCTGACACCAGCTCAGCAGCCCCGGCCATATGCAGGAGAGTAAAACAGAAGCTTTTGCAAAAACTTCACTAAATCTTGCAGAGCTGGGTGAAACAAAGCTGGTTAACCCCTCTGTGCCCACTGCCGTGCTGCCGTGTCTCTCTGTCCCTTCCCTCGCCGGGGCCGGGTCCCGGGAGGGCTCCCGCCCGGCCTGGTGGCAGCAGGTACGCGGTGCACAGCCCAGAGCCTGCCCTCGTTTCTCACACCGATCTGACCCAGTTCGGAGCCTCCCACCAAGGGGAATTACACAACAGGGCCAGATTGTGGCTGCCGCTACTGTTTTATGGCTGAGTTATTCCAACCTGCCCCATCTCCTGCCTTTGCAGACGCAGGCACTGTGCTCAGTGTTTAATCGTTGGAGGAAGGGCACTTTGCGAGAGATAAACTGATTACCTGACACATCCCCGCACGGGATGTGAGCCTCAGGAGGGTTACAGCCCCAAGAAATCCCCATCAAACCCTCTGCACCACCCTTACAGCAGATATTCAGCCTTCCAGCACAGTGCCTCAACTGCTGAGAAACCGGGCTGGGATCTTAGGGGGAAACACTTGGAAAAATTCCTCTTGCTTACTCAGGGAGGAAAAAAGAGCTGTCATGTTTATCCTACCCAGAAGTTAAACCCTGCAATCAACTGCACATCAAATTAACATCCAAGACAGCCTCTCTCCTGTATTATGTCCCGTCTTTCAACAAAGATAAAAATAGTTCTGAAGTTTCTTGGGCTTTGCTTTTTTAAGGTAGAACACCTCAGACAGTAAGTAAATGCCATGTGCTGATGACTGCCTCCTCCTCAAGCCTGCACAGAAAGGTTCTGTGTTCCCCACTTCTAGGTGAGGAAACCTTGAGAATTTGGACACATTTCTGTTGTCCTCACATTTTTCTTTCCCTCTGCAAAGCTTTAAAATTACTTCTCACATATAAAGTTGAGAGAGAAATGTGAAAGCAACTTTTCCCCTTCTACACGATAGTTGTTCACAGCAGAGTTGTGCATGCCATGAGCCAAACTGTTAAATGAAACAGCAATCATCAGGGGATGTGGGGACTTAGGGCATTTCTGTACATCACCTTCATCAGAGGATCCACTAGCACTCTAAATACTAAACCATTATTTAATTAACTATTACAGATACCATGGAGTAAAAAGCAAGGGTGCAGGACAAGGCAGAACAGAGTCCTTCCTCACTTGAGGAGAAGCAGGGTTCCCCTGTACTTATAGAAACTCACGAAAGCCAAAGGGACTTTACAGAAGCTCTTTGCCCAC
This sequence comes from Ammospiza nelsoni, assembly GCF_027579445.1. Classification (NCBI taxonomy): domain Eukaryota; kingdom Metazoa; phylum Chordata; class Aves; order Passeriformes; family Passerellidae; genus Ammospiza; species Ammospiza nelsoni. Next base: position 16,641,075 of record NC_080643.1, on the reverse strand, counting down.
TACAACACAAGCGATTTAGGGACAGGACATGCTCACTCCTGAGTACACAACCATCCCATACAAATCCCTTCAGAAAGGGCAGGTTTAACACTAATGCTGCTCCAGTGCTGAACAGTAAAGAGGATTCCATCACCTCTCCAACCTCTAGCCAAGCCCAATATCTGGGACTCATCAAGATTTGTCCCTTAAAGCCTGTTTTGTAACCAAGACTTCACACTGGCCGTTGTAGTGCCAGGCCATAGAAACAGAATCAAGCACCCTGGCAAACCCCAAGAGGATTTGCACAGACAAATAAAACAGATCTTAATAAAAAAAGATCTTTCTAAGTCTGTACTGCATAACACTCTTCACTGTTTGTTACACAGTCATGTTTTATGGCAACAATAATCTCCTTTTCTGTTTTTCTTTTTTGTTGGGCAACAAAAGAGTAAAATGGTTGACTGGGGCCATAAGATTCCTCTCAATGCACTCAGCTCACACACACACACTCCAAACTGGATGTGTATGAGGGTAACTGCTGGTTCCTTGGGGGAAATCTCATCTGTGTGTCAGACCACTTCTAGCACCATTTTGGTACCTCATAGGCAGCCTTCAGTATCTAGCAGAACATTACCATAAAGCACACAACTACATGAATAAAGGAACTATGAGCTTAAGCTTCTCTATGACAAAAAGTCTTGTAACAGTTTGCAAGAGGTAACTTGCAATATTATTGCAAAATAACAATTAATAGTTCTCTGTTCCACTTCAAAATCTAGTAAGAAATAACCCAAGATTAGTGGTTTTGAACAGTTTGATTCTAACAAACAGTAGAATTTCTCTAATTTACATTATGCAACATATTAAAACCTCTATTAAATTATCATGTAAAAAATGGTATCAGGGGAATCACCTAAAAGGATAAATATCTTTTTCAAAAATGAGCCAACAGTTTTACTATAGTAGTACAATAGACCTCTATATGCTTTAAACAAAGCAGAGTTTCCTGAAAAAACAAAAGAAACTTATTCCCCCCAAGTTGCATTTAAAGCCATCCTTAATTGATACTTCGTGATTTAAATCCCTTCTTCCTTTGCAGCCTGAGACTGTTGAGAGTCCAGCTATGCAGTTTCTCTGCTGTGACTCACAGCTAACTGGTGGCCACAGGCTGCTGGCTGGGAAGCAAGAAAACAATTCTCCTTCATTTTATCTTGTTCAAATCACAAACAAACTAAGTAGCATTGATCCCCTCTAACTGATGTGTTCTCCATAGGAATATTAAACTGAAGGAAAAAGAAGCAGCCTGTGAAATCATAAATTGGGGAGCATCTGCTTGTCCTGGACCACTCCTCTGAGGGAGGCAAGTGTGCTTCTCTCCATTCCACATAAATATTGAACAATGGATCTAGTCTTCACCCACACTGCATGTGAGTATTAAGGAGCCCACTGTGATTTGTGGGGAACAGGAACTGAGAGAAAAAAAAATAACAGATTGCTTTTAGAAACACATCCATATATCAGTTTTGAGAGTTGCAGGACTTGCTCTTTTATTATCTCCAGGCTAACAATCCTCCTCCAAAAAGGCACCACAAAACTAAAACCAGCCTGAAACTGGTTGTTCCCTGACAACACAAACAACAAAAGCTGCTGCAAGAAAGTGTGGGAGAAATGAAAAAAAAAAAAAAAACAAAACAACACAAGGAAAAAAAAAACAATAAAAAACCCCATAAAATCAACCCATAAAGAAAGAAAAGGGAGAGCTAATCCTTCCCCTCTGCTGACATGACAGTGCTAGCACTGAGAATGTGACAATGAACATTACATAAGGCCTGGCTCCCACTGTGATCCGAACAAAAAGAGCCAGCGTGAGTCAATGGCAGCATCTGCAGCTCCTTACACAACCTGAGCATCCACCACCTGCTGTGGGAGCAGCCACAGGGCCCTTCTCTCCTGCACCTCAGGAGGGATTTGGGAACACCCCACTGCCAGCACTGGAAACGTTTTGTGACCCTTAAAGAAAACCTGAACTCTCTATAAGATGCCAGCACTCCCTTCCACACAGATTTTGCGAGGTTCTTCACCTCTGGACACAGCCAGCAGAAAAGGGCAAATGTTTTTGTGTTTGTATTTATACATGTATATCTAGATAGGTATATAATTATTTGCCTGATCACTGATGCGTTGCTTCTAAGGGCAATTTTGTTTAATCATATTAAAGCAGAAATTGACTTCCTATAAGTCAACTCTCTCCTTTCAAATACTCAAAATGGCCTCACCAGTGAACCATCATAAAACAGCAATTTGTTTGTTACTGCATAAAAGTTCAGGCTACCTGAAGTAAGAAGCATGTGATCAGTTTTGCTTCCAGTAATTACTGACATCTGCAGTAACACCATCACAAAATAACAAAAAATTTCTCTTACTTCACAGAATCTCCATCTATGTTTTTAGAATCTCCATCTGTACTTGTCAAATTCTATATAAATGGCACTTGCATTACCTGCTAAAAGAAACTCTCCTTCCCTGATCACTGTTTCTTTCAAAGCAAACAGCATTTCAATATAAAATCCACTTTTGAATGTGTTTTTACATGTTTTGCCCATGCTGCTACAGCTACAGAAAAAACAGCCAAGACCTGTGTAAGGAGTAAAACCCTAAGAAAATATTTCAAATGGTGGGGAAAACTCAATAGTAGGGCACACTGTGTCAGGATTCCAAATTACATTCAATGCATTTTATCCAACAGATTAATTTGGGAAATTCCTGCCTACCTTGCATTAATGATAACCATTCTCAAATTCCAAAAGATAAGTTTGAAAAGTCAGCTCAGGGAAAGGTGTGCCAAGCCTTCTCTTCACGAACACCCAAACTATGTCAAGATGTGAGCCAATTCCCAAGCAGGAAAGATAGAGATAACTGGAAGATCCCTCTGGAATTTAAGCTCTTGTCATACATAGGTGCCAGAGAAGAAGTTATGTAATAAATCAAGACTAAATTACATAAACAGAAGCAGTGGAACAGAGAGGAGTGGAAAGGCACGGAGCTATTCCCCTCTCAAGGAAAGAACAGTCACTGTCACTCTTTGAAGACAAGCTGTGGCTTTGGTCATTGAGATATGCTAACACTATGGCTCACCTCCTTGAAGGGTATCCCTCAGAAACAGACTGGGATAGCTCATAAACAATGTTTTCATCTTGCAGGATGAGGAAAACTGCAAATTTTCCAAATGTTAAAAGGTCTAATTTTATCCTATTTTCTCAGTACCACCCCATCCACACACACTCCTCTCCTTGCCTCCCAGAGAAGCACATTTCCTTACAGGGGAATGATTCACTGCCTTCAGCTGTGTCCCTGCTCAGGAAATGAGCTTTCCCACCAGCAGCAGCCCAGGGCAGCCCACCATCCCCTGTGAGACAGACACCACTCACATCACACACTGGCATCACCACACCACAAAGTCAACACAACTTAACTCGGCCTTGGGTCACAGGTCTGCATTTCAGCACAAAGAATCACACAGGTCTGGGAGCTTGGTTTTGATGCCTCATCCTTCTCCCTCTTCAAAACTGGACTGAAAAGGTTTGGTGAGGTTCTGAGGTTCTGGTTTCTGTAGTTATAGAAAAAGGAAGTATTCCACAAAGGTTTGTTCCTCTTTATTCCCTACCCCATCTCCAGCAGTGATAACTACACCAGGGATGAGGAAGTATTACTTATGCCACCTACAGTTTACCAAAGAAACTTGAACGTGAGAAAAAACAAGAGGAAAACCAAAAAAATCATCCCAAAGTAGGAGGAAATAGAAATAAACAGTTTTGAACTCATGTGATATGACAATTAGTATATGTTAGACCCAATTTGCTGCCAAGCAATCAGACATTAAACTAATTTTTATTGGATTCCAACGTAGATTAAAAATCCATTAAAGGATTAAAAACTGTCAGAAACTTCTTTCAGAGTCATTCCCTCCCTGCAACATTGCACAGTGGTGAAAAAAACTTAATGTTTAAGTGCCACTTTTCTGCTAGTTTTGAGAACAAAGTAACCAAAACCTCTTGACTTTTGCCTTTCCCACTAATCAGGTCAAAATAAAACACTTACACTGATCCTTATCTATCCTGCACAAATACATCTGCTTTAATAACACTGACACTATAGGCAGCTCACATGGAAAGCAACTGGAAGAAAGAGCCTCCTGTGGTTCTGTCCTTAGTAATGGAAGCACCACTTTGGTTGTGCTTTGCTGGCTGAAAACTTCCCAATGGTTTGGACAGGCCTGAAAGGGAAAAGAATGCAGCTTACTGTCTCTCCCCACAGAGCATGAATAACCCAACACACTGCTGAGGGGATCATTTGGATACACACAAAAATCACCCCAATGGAGATAATAAATATTATTTCACAAAAGAAACAGAGCTATGAGTCTCACGATATGCATATTATATGTTTAGCTTATAAAATTGTGAGTATATGACTCTACATACTGGAGTTTACTTCCAAAAGAGCTTTAAAAGCAGCACAATGCAAGCTGGGCTAAGGAGGTACACAAATATTAGCAGAAGATAATCTATCCTGAGAGACACCATACCCTTTTGGTAAACATATCCAACTGTCCTGTCCCAATTCATGCAAAACAGGATATTAGCTACCAACCAGCACAAGCACACAGTGTTAAGCCAGGAAGGAGCAACTGAAAAGGGATATATTAACAAATTACTGTAAAATACCATATGACAAATAAGCACCACAACAACCACCCAGAGAAGTAGCTGCTGGCTACCAAACATAGCTCTTTTAGAGTAAAAATGTCACTACCTCCCAAGTGTATAAATTGACTTAACTTTTGTAAATGCTAGCAATGTCTATTGCAGTACTTGTTCTTACCAAACACACAATACTGTATATTCATACCCACACAGAATCCAAAATATTACATTTCCAAGATTCAGAAGCAGAATGACAAAGAGCACTCGGCTGTGATGCAGCCAAAACCCACAACCTTCTGGGTATTCTTTCTCTCAAAGTTAAGAGTGAGTCTCAGTCAAGTGCTTTCCCCAAATGACCACTTCTTCTACCAAAGCTCATTTAACATTTGCAAATTCTGCCTGACTGGCAGCTGTGCCCAGTGAGCCAGAACAGAGGGAACAGCAGGAAAGCCAGGTCTTCTCGTGTCCTCTTGACTTGTTCCCATCCCAAGTGAAGGCAACCATGTGTCGTAAGAAGGCACCATCCCTATGCTCAGATGCTGTTTCCTCTCCAAATACAACAGAAATGGAATGTCTTGCCTCATAACTATTAACTTTTCAATTATTAGATTATTGAATTATTAGTCTTGAATCAAAGAACTGTTTGAGTTGGAAAAGAGCTCTAAGAGCATAGAGTCCAAGCACTAACCCAGCACCATCAGGCTCACCACTAAGCCATGTGTCCAGGTGCCACACTGACACATCTTTTAAATCCCTCCAGGGCTGGTGACCTCAGCACTTCCCTAACAGCCTGTCCTGATGCTTGACAACCCATCCAATGAAGAAATCTTGCCTAATATCCAATATAAACCTCCCTGGCAGAACCTGAGACCATTTTCTCTTATCCTGTTGCTCATTCCTTGAGAGAAGAGACCAACCCCCACCTGGCTACAGCCTCCTCTCAGGGAGCTGCACAGGGCAATAAGGTCCCTCCTGAGCCCCCTTTCCTCCAGGCTGAGCCCCCTCAGCTGCTCCTCATCTGACCTGAGCTCCAGACCCTTCCTCAGCTCCCTTCCCTTCTCTGGAGAAGCTCCAGCATCTCAATGGTTTTCTTGTTGTGAGGAGCCCAGGATTTGAGGTGCCTCAGCAGTGCCCAGCACGGGGGACAGTCACTGACAGTCACTGCCCTGATCCTGCTGGTCACACCAGTGCTGGTACAAGCCAGGTGCCACTGACCTCCCTGGCCACCTGGGCTCATTTTCAGCCACTGCTGAGCAGTGCCCCAGGTCCTTTCCTGCCAGGAGCTTTCCAGGCCCTCTGCCCCAGCCTGCAGTGCTGCAGGGGGTTGTTGTGGCCTTCCTGCCCTCCAGGAGATCAATGCTCCTGCCCACACTGGTGTCACCTACAAACTCAGTGAGGGTGCCCTTGATCCCCTCATCCAAGTAACTGAGAAAGATGTTGAATAGGTGTGACCCCAATCCCAAACTCTGGGGAACCCCACATGTACCCAGCTGGATGTGGAACCATTCTCCACTGCTCTGGGCTTGGCCAGTTTTTTTGCCCAGTCATTAACTGAACTTGTTCATTCATCTATTGGAGAAATTCTTGATTATTATTGATTTAGGCTGAAATAAGAAATTTTTGTAACTACAGCTCTTATCTTGATGGGAGATTTTGGGTACAGTTACCAGCATTCTTTAACAGAGAAAACTAATTACATTGCACTTCCAAAGGAGATTTACTGGCAATGCTGTAAAATCTCAATCAACTTCATTCATAGTTGTCCCCTTGCTAGGAATGAAGGAGGCAGATGACAAAAGTTAAAGACTTTCTCATTAAAATAAAGGGATAGATGTTCACAAAGAGGCAGAGTATCTCATTCTGTTAAAATAAGCATTTCACTGACCAGAAGTATTGATTTAATTGAAATATAAGATCTCCTCTCTTGCTTTTTTGTGAGTGCTATGGTAAGTACAGAAGGAAGGAAAAGGCACCTCTAAACAATTTTTTGTTAGGGAGAAAAAAAAAAGACATTTTTTTACAGAGTCTGTATGACTAAGCAGATCACCCTCTTCTCCAGTGTTCTCTACTCATTATCTGGGTCTTACTTCTCTCAAGCAGTTGACTATTGTCACTATAAAATAAACAAATTCAGACCCAGACCTGAACTATTCCCATTCATTGGAGAACAGGATGTGAAGCTATGGTTGACAGAAACTTAAAAATGCTGGCTAGGGTAAATCTTACTAGGCATTGTCCAGAATAAGGAACTCCCCCCACCAAAAAAAAAGCAGCTTCCCGAAGAAATTCTTCTCCAGAGATAAGAGGATTACATACCAAAACTGAGGGAAAAATTAGGAAAAAATTTTTCTCTTCTAGGATAACAGCTTTTCCCCAAACATCTGATCTTAAATGCACTGCTTCAATTCTAAATCTTCTCCATTCCATGCAACAACCACCTTGACACCCAGCTTTCAAGGCAGCTGTTGCTCCCTATTTAGAGCCTGTGTTACACTTCATAGCTGAGCACAAAAAGGCACTGGTCTTGTAAAGTTTATTTCTTGGTCCTGTTCTCTAAATTCCTTGACACCTACGGACAAGGAACTTAAAATCCAACTGATGTCACCGCTCCTACAACAACTTCTCAATTTAAGAAAATATTCTTTGTTCCTGCTATCTCCTCCACCCCAGCATCCCCTACAAAAGCAAGCTGATTTTCCTTACTTCCTGTGCCTGGAAGTTTGGCTGCTGAGGTGCATTCCTTAACCCAGGCACTTGTACTAAGGAAGGAATATACAGCTTTTGCACTAATTCAGGAAAGGAGAAGCCACAGCCAGCTGCCTTTTCACACAAGTGTTAAGGAGCAATGCTGCAAGGGTAATCAAACCTCTGGGCAGTAACATTACACTGGGAATGCTGTTACTTTTGCTTCCATCAGAGAATGATGCAAATAATAAATGCAAAGACATGAATAAAAAAGCACACTAAACAGAAGATGGCAACCAAACTCTGATGATAAACCCACCAATTACAGAGACAGAGACGTGCCTTGACACTGACAGAGAGTTTTTAGATTTCACAGGCACCAGAAGGGTAATAAACATTTGGCCTTGATTAAATTACCCATTTTCCCTCTTGTTGACTGCAGCCTCCCAGGCCTCGAACACATTTTCTGCAGCAGCTGCTCTTTTCCCAACTCACACACTGCTCCCACACCATGCCAGCACAACCCCTCTGTGTGGCTGGACAGCAATCTGATTCAGCTGAAAACCCACCAGGAAGCAAAATTCAGTTCCCAAATGTGATCTACCACAAAGTTGCATGAACAGCTTTGTGGGCACAAAAGGAAAAAACAAGCAGTGAGAGAGTGAGAACATGCAGCCCTGAGTGTGGGCTGATCAAGCTGGAGTCACTGTCACCAAGGCCATGCTCTAAGCAGCCAGACACTGCTCCAGTGCAGGGGACAGACAGCATTTCTATCTAAGAAAGTGAGATGGTCCTTGTGATAAAGCTTCCTTACCTTCAAAACTCCAGCCCAAATGATGGTGCATGTAGCCAAGGTGAGACAATCTTCTCAATTGTCTCTCTTTGAGTAATCAAGGAATTACTATGTGGTTTGTGTAAACTGGTTCTGAACTTCATTTTGCTGGACTTATTCAATTGATAAAACCAATGCAATTGCCACTCAAAGCACAGAAGTATAAAGTACATCATGCAGTCAGACATCCTTGCTGTGCACATCTCTCTCCCCACAGCAAATACTCTTAAACTGCCCAAAGCTCAAAGCAAAATATACCTCCTCATGTAAATCCTTGGCATGCAGCATCTTAGTGAGAGCCTCTGTAAAGAGGTCCTTCCATGAGGGCACCAGAAAAGGCAGGATAAGCTGTTTTAGGGAACGGGAAGATAAGCTGTCCCAACCTTGAGACACTGGTAACCTGCACTGACAGAAATTTCTCTGGATCAGGACATGTCCCCTCCGAAATGCACTCAGGGGGACTTGTTAAAGGAACACCTCTATGAGTGATAAAGGGAAGTGATGCAATCTGTACCATGAGAACAAATGGGTAATTTCTTGAACTCCACAAGAGGAATTTACTTTGGCCATAATGACCTCCCCCTTCCTGAGATCAAGGGCTGATTTTTACTACTTGAATAAGAGAATCACTTTCTTTAGCCCTCTGCCTTTCTTCATTTTCTTGCTGTATCTTATTATGTTTGGGATAAGTAGATATTCCTGGGCTGTCCTAGAACATAGACCTTTCCCCAAAATGCAACCAAGATCCACTGTGAGGATCTGGCCATAAATCTGGCCATATGGGTGTATGTAGCCTCTCCTGCACATCCCCTGTACTTGCTTTGTGTTTGTTTCACCCAACACTTGAACTTCACCCAAACTGCTCAGGGAGACACAAACACCCTAGGCATGAGGTCCTCAAAGTCTTCTCCTATCCTTTCTTCTTACAGGAATGCAGTTGCCACTCAGAGACCACTGCTGTGGGTCTCAATTTTCTGACCCAGGCCACAGGTAAACTTTTCCACATTCCATAGCTTATACTAAATATTGTCACAGTCAAGCTGTGATAAAAGTGAGAAGTGACAGGTCCTCTCAGCAACCATTACAAAGATCCCTGTCTGATACTGGATACAGGAGGAATTCTAGCACATTAAAGCCAAATTAAATTTTAAAATCTGAAATCCTTATCTCCTGAGTTCTACAATCTCCTCCAATCCCCAAAATCTTATACAGACTCCCCAACAATTAACTCTGTTCACCTTCAATGTTCCCTGCATAAAGCAACTGCAAAGAGAATCCAGAAGAACATTGTGGGGAGGGAGGGAAGGTAAAGAAACTGTTTACTTATAACCACTTCTGTCTCTCTTCACTGCCTTCCTTCTCTTTGTCAGCAAAATGGGTCAGACAAGATAACAGAAAGGAGAGGAAGAAACGCAGAGGAGACACACCCCCTCCAAGCTGCAAGGAAATTGAAAGATAAACAACTTCCCTCAACAGAAGGATTTACCTCTAAGTCTTCCTGCACAGGCCAGCCCAGGAGTGCAAAAAGAAGAATACAAGACCTTGCCAAAATAATAAGACTTAGAGGGGAAAACATAACACGTGGCTGGAAAATGCTCCAAGGTCAGCAGGACAGCCTCCTTCAGTGATAAAGGAAGTCCCTTCTTAGAGTGCTGACCCTTCCCCAAACCCAGATGTCCTGAACAGACAGATTACATCTGATGCTTGCTGGAACAAGGGCTGGTGTGGGCACACATTCTCTGCAGGAGTTGAGGGGGTGCCTGGGGAAGGCCACCCAGGACAATCTGCCATGGGCAGAGCATCCAGCTCCTGCATTTCCCACGGCCCTTGCCCTGACACATGACTGGGCACGCACCCATCCTGTGATGGGGAAAGGATCAGGATGTCTGCAAAGGTGCCTACCAGGCACAAGCTGCTGTCACAGCCAGATTTGCTTCCAGTGTGCTTCCAGAAGTGTTTAGGAAAACATCCCAAACCCACTGACCACAGAGAATCCACAGACAGCCAGTAATCTCCCTAATGGCCAAGGCAGGAGACGACCCATGGATTTTTCCTTTCTGCATCCTTCACTGCTTTGGCAGACAGAACACAGTAGAACCATTCCTCTGCTGGACAAAGGACACACTGATTTCATACTACCAGAGACACACAAGGCACAGCATCCTTATGCATGCACACCCAGCTACCTCTGCCAGGAAGAGCACATGCAATTTATTCCCCCATTGAAAAATCAATTTCTACAGAATGTAAAGACTACTCACTACTGGGGAGAACATCTTCAGAGCATATTATGAGGATTTTTTGGAGGAAGAATACTGGGGAAGATATTCCAACCTCTTCAGGAAATGAAATAGCCACCCATCCTTCCACATACAGCCCCTTCCTCTGCCCATCACCAAAAATGACAGTGGTTCCCAAAAAAAAAAGATCACAAATATTTGATTTCATTTAAGTACATGGTATATACAAGCACATTAATTCCCTCAAGAGAAAATATACACTCAATAGATTGAAAGGAGTGCTGTAAGAGAACAACCACCACCACCAGATCCTGTGAGTGACTCTAGCATGTGCAGGAAGAGTCTGGACACTGGGTGAGATCTGTTTAGCAAGTGCCAATGCCCCTGCACTTGTGTGGTGGCAGGTACACTCATCCATTTACAGTGCATTTCCTCACCCAGATCTTCCAAATGAAACTCCATCCTGACTTGATGACTTCTGGAGATTGAGACATCCTGATTTTCCTTAATACTTATAAGCATCTTTCTAATGTCTCCAGTGGTTAATCACATTCACTGTTAACAATCTGTGCCTCTTTCCTAATTTGAAATAATCTTTTTAACTTCCAGGCACTGGCTGCTATTGTATCTTTTCCCATTAAATTAAAGAGCCTTTGGTACACAGCCTATTCTGCCCAAAGAAAATTGAGAAACTTTTAAATACCTTCTGATAAGCTAAACCGATTGAGCAGTTCAAGAAAAAGTTTTATAATGAGCAGTTTAATCCCTGAAATAACATTGAACACTACATCTTTCTTGTCTTTGAACATCTCTTTAAAAACACCAACATTAAACCTTGTCAAAATACTCTGCAACTGATTTCACCTCTCTGTCCTCATTCAGTATTTCCTGTTATTATAAATGTACGTTAGTATTTAAAAATTAATTAGCTTATTTTAAGCTCTGAGGACTCACTGCCATATATCTGCTCTTCTCCTGCCATCCTTTCCAAGGTCACTGGTTTCTGGAAGCACAATTCTGTATTCTAAACCTACAGCCTCCAGTCTTTCCCATAACATGCATAACATGCCCCAGCTCTATAAAAACATTTGGCCATATTAAACCCAGTTACCCAAACAACTCAGAGGACACTGTACAGCTGCTGCTCCTTCTTCATGCTTCACCACTCAGGCACAACCTTTACATAATCCACAAATTTGAATAGCTCTAATTTCATGTTTTCTTCCAGGCCACTGACAAAATTACTACAAAGCTCTGGACCTACTATAAATCCCTGAAAAAATCTTCCATTCACATTCTATTTTCCACATCCACTGTTTTTAATCCAGTTGTTGACTCATAGATCACACATGAAACTGTATCTGTTGAACAACATTCACTTTTCAACAACACCCTCACTGACTGAAGCAGTCATGGGAATACAATTACCACACAAATCCCATTTGTAAGTATGTGTTTGATACAAGAGATTTAATTAGAATTTTTTGATCTTCCAGAGCACTGCTACTCCCCAGCCACGTAACAAAGTCTCTTTTGCTTCACTAATTTTGAGTAAATCCCACCAGCAGCCCTCCTCAATCAATTCCTTTTGGAACAACATTCCATTTCCCATGTTGACTCAGCAGGCAGCTGGAGCACCTGTGCTCCACTATCCACTCCCAGGCTTGGACAGGTGCACAGATTTTGCTTGGTTTGGGGTTTGGTTTGTTGTTGTTGTATCAGCAACAAACAGCTAGAGCAATTCACATAAGATCAATACATTTTAACAACCTATTTATTCTGGATTCAACAACTCCAAATATAATAACCCACATTTCACTGATGCTGATGTTCTGGGTAAGACTGGAGAAAATCTTTGATTGAATTACCATGTCTCTAAAATGTCATTTCCCTAGTTCTGTTGGGCTAGAAAAGTTCTCTTCACAAGAATTTTAGATAAAAACCTTCACTGTGAAGAGAAGATAGTACAAGTCAAAATTATGGTACTTCTACTGTGTTTAAATTCCTTCTTATCCTGTGGTTGCCCTACAAGCCCCTTCTACCCGACCAGCCAGGTTCTGCATTTCTGCTGGTCAATTCTGCCCTTGCACAGCTCCACTTCTTGGGTAATTAGATCAAGCTGGTTTGACACAGAGAACACCAGAGTAAAGTTTTCTGCCAAATCACTACAAAACCCCTTTAATTGCTTTTATAAGTTTAGTGCCTCTCTTATATAAAGCATGTTGTTTTGCACTTGAGTCGACCAAAGTCCTCCTGGTTTGGTGTAAGTTTCAATGTATTTGTAACCCAGGAAAGCACGTGGGCATGGTGAGCTTTTCCACCTTTGCTTTTCTACTTATCTGCCATCCACCAGCATAGAAACAGTTACAGTGGCAGAAGAGAAATTTTGCTAATATGCTCAATTCTTGGCTAGCTCCTACCAGTACCATTGTGTGTCCCTGTGAAGAAAAGGAGGAGAGAGTAATTAAAGTCATACCAGCAAGCAGCTAGTTCATCTCATCAACTCTCCTCTGCTTCAAAGAGGTGCCCAAGAAGCAAATGGTAGTTGCACTTTGCAGCTCAGAAATTCCTCTTAGGATTTAGGGCAGGAGTATAGGGCACAGTCTGTATGGTCTGAATGCTGCACTCTGTGTTCATACCACAAGCTGCACTGATTGCATCAAACAGATTTCTTCAGCCTGGTTTCAAAGCAACTGGCTAAAGGTCTTCCCCTAAAGATTTCTGCATCTTTGAATGAGATCTTTAGTCATGAAGTTATGCAGCACTTTTCCCCAGCACAAGGATCAATATTTCCTCCAGACAAGTGCCTACCAGCCTTTACATCTTTCCCAATGCTTGAATAACTGACTGTCACTAACACCAAACTTGGATCATTCTTCCTTTCTTTCTTTGTGCATTCCAACTTGCAGATACACCTTCAGAACAGCAGCTTTGGGACAAGCTGACAGGCCACCCCAGAGGGCTTCAAATCACTGCTCCCACTTGCAGGTTTTAGAGCACAATGAAAAAGCTGCTATGAGCTCTAAGTGATGGATGTAACACTTCAAGTGAGTCACAGACACCTTTGAAATGCCACAAGATTTTTGGAGGTGTCAGACTGACCCCAACTCCAGCATTACCACTGAGTAAGAGCAAGATTTCAATTACTGCAGCTGCTCTGAGATTGCAATAGCACTGAATCAGCCTTGCTCACAGGAATGCACAGAAATGCTGCTACTCCACATCAGGCAGAAATTGAGTCAATAGTGCATCTGACCTTTAAGAATTTCTGAAAGGTTATTTTCTATACCTTGAGATATTTTTCTAAGTAACAAATCTTATTGATATTCTTATGTAGTTTTACATCTGCATGAATGAAAGCAATATATACTTTTTTCACCTTTCTATTCCCCCTCAAAATTTGTTTCAACTTCAGGTATACCAATTTTCAGCAAATGTGCAGTTGGCATTTGCTGGTTATCACATACAAAATACTGATCAATAACTCACTATTATTTAGAATGGCATGCCACCAGCCAGCTGGTTCTAAAACATGATAACTTAAAAAAAACAAACAACAAAACAATACCACCACATTCTCAGAAACTCAACCAGCTTTTAAAGGTTCCTATTCAACAAATTTTACCTTCTCATACCAGCAAGAAGCTAGGTCCTGTAATTCCACCTTCTTTCTTCTCCCACCATATAATGACACTTGATTTCATCAGCTAATTCTGTCCCTTTCTCAAACAACAAAGGATTATTTATTATTTCATCATTCCCCTTCCTCTTTAAGATTGTTTCTTAATAAGCATAAAGCCCTAAAAATTAAAGGTGAGGTTTCTAAAAGTTAACAAAAAACACAATTTTCACTCATTGTTTCAAAATGCGAAAATATCAGATTCTACACAAGTCTTCTTCTGTGCTGGCAAAATTACTCAATAAGCACTGATTTGGGTGGCAGAGCTCTCTATACCCCAGCTCTCTGTAAATTATTTTCATATGGCTAAAATACTGCTCAAACACAACAAATTCTTGTCTTGAGATGAGCACTCTCTGAAACAATTTCAGCTGTAATAAACTCAACAATCAGGTAAATATAATGCAGAAATTACTTCGTGTAAGCAGAAAACATGTCTCAAAACTATATTTGTACCAAGGATCTAGGAATAGTAAACAGTACTTAACCTCTGCAGGAGCTAAGTTCTGGAGAACTGGGTTTAAAATAAGAGACTTTGTTAGCAGAGAATATTATCCCACAGGGTATTGTCTCCCAAAAACTTCTGGCACCTGATGGAAACAAATCCAGAGAAATTACAGGAACATTGTTGTATGGTAACTAACAGCATTCTTAAAAACCTTGTACCCAACTTTCATTCAACTGATACCCATTTTCACCATGTTTGAAAGCACACCTCCTGCACTGTTACATTCTGGATTTGATCACAAGGATTCAACTCCATCCCCATGGGAAAAGCTTGCCACTCCCATCCTAGCTCAGTGACTGGATACATCTTCAAGAAGTGTTTCAAAGGACAAAATCCTGAGAAACAAAGTGAAGGCAAGGCAACAGGCCTGTCAGCTGGGAACTCAGGATACCTGTGACAACAGAAGACCTAAGAAAGGGAGCCAGGGAGCCAAGAGTCGTACTAGTGACAACTGGAACATGTGGAGAAGGATGGAACAAGTGCTGCTCAGTGCTGCAGGGGGTGTGATGTGATGTGACATGTGTGTACCCACGAATGAGGCTTGCAGAGCTGTGTGGCAGCAGGGTGAGGGACATCAGTGCTACAAATACATCCCTGCACACAGGAGATGAAGCACTGGGCTGTACCAGCAGGAGCACAGCCCCCTGACCCAGGGAAACCAGGGCTCCCTGGCACTCAGCACTTTTCAGAGCCACTGCAAACAGCACAGGCAGTTCTGGGCACCCCCAGTACATACCAGGCACTGATCAACCAGAGTGGGCTTGGTGGAGGGGCACAGAGATGCTCAGAGGGACAAAGCTGTGTGAGGAGAGGCTGTGGGAGATCCAGACTGCACAAGAAAAGGCTCTGGGGAGCTGACAGCAGATCTGCTGGACCTCCAGGGGGTCTGTGCACAGGGGCACACAGCAGGACAGCAGACACAAACTGCAATGGTGCAGGTGTGACCTGACCCAGAGAAAAGGCCTTTCCTTTCCTGGTGAGGACAGTCAAGCACCAGAGCAAGGACACAGAAACTGACAAACCTTTGTCTTCAGAGGGTTTAAGACCTGAATGAACAAAGTCCTGGTCTGAGCTTGGTGTACATCTCACTTTAGGCAGCAGGTTGGAGTAGACACCTCCTGAGGCCCTTTCCAGTCAGAATTATTTCCCAATGTCAACTTGGATCCCAGAGAACACCACAATGTCCTGCTACAGATTTACTATGCCAGGTTATACCTTTCAAATCTTCATTAAAATGCTACCACTGTTGAGAGGAGATAAAACCCTTGCTGTTTGGTTCATCTCCTCACAAGAGCACAGGTTCCCGCCCAGGATCCGCAATCGCCTTGAGTATCTAATCTGGAATTCCAAGAGATTGTAGAGGTCAGAAGTTACCACTGAGTGCAGAACAAGTGGAACCCAGTGCCTAAACATTCAGAGCTTTTTTAGGAGAAGGTGGTGTTTACTCCGAGGTAGAAAATGTCACATATTCACAACAGCTCTTCCTTAAAGTAGCAACTGTCTATTTCTTGAAAATTTCACATTCAGCACCTGCGCTTAAGGAACAACCCCTACATTCTGATGCTGCTAAGGCACAGGGTGAGAAGCTGTGTTGTTCTCTCTGTATATTCAGAGTCTACAGCTCCACACCTGGGAAAAAAAGCCAGCAAACCAAAACCATGGCAGCTCCCACCAGGAGCACCTGCAGTGGTCTAAGCAGACTGCTTTGTTTTTATTCTTCTGCTGGGTGCTGCTGCCCCTAGAGCAGAGCTACTTAAACAAAGGCTGTTACTCTAAATTAATTGATTCTGCATTGAAGCACCTAGAGACCACTGACAAGGCCCATTACTCTAAGTCAGGAAGGGGAGCTACCACCTTCAACCAGGCAGCAGAACATCTCAAACCAACACAGAAGTTTCTGCAGTGATTTCCTACAGGCTAAGTGATTATTCACCAAGTATGATGCTTGCATAACCATACAAAGGATATCCAATGTTAACAGTTATAAAGACAAGCAAATGTAACCATCTTATTAGCATTAAAAAAAAAAAAAAAAGGAAAAAAGAACTATTACTTCCTTTTACTGTTTGGATTTTTCCTGTTTAGTGTTTTGGGTTTGGAGTTTTTCTTTTTGGTTTTTTAAATCAAAATTCCCCCACCTGCACACAGACTGGAGGGATGTAGTAAACTTTTTAAGGCACCAGTTTTGTACCAATCGACTAAGAGACAGGAGGGGATTTCAATGGAGTTTGCAAGCATCTCTCAAATGCGAGCACTGAAACATACAGCCACCCAAAACCCATCCTCGGAGGGAGCAAGTTAAAAAGCTGGAGGCGGGATCCGGACAGGAGAGGTAACAGGATCAGCAGCACCAGCTCGGCACACCGAGCCTTCCCCTTCCATGGCTCACGAACAAGTCTCACGCAGACAATAAATTATGACTTTGCACGACTGTTTAGCAGTCCCACGGACCGTGTTTACCACTCCCACAGATCGCTGGGCCACAGCAGAGCGTGACAGCGGCCGTGCCCGGGCTCCGCCAGGCCCCTCCGTGTGAGCACGGCGCTGCCGGCACGGGCGGACCCCCGGGAGCCCCGGCACCCCACGGGGGGCGAGCGCACCCCCGGCCGGCTCCCCCACAGCCACAGCCCCGCTCAGGCCCCGAAGCTCGGTCGGGTGCGCCCCGGGCCGGCCGCCCCGCTCCCGGCGGCGGCTGCAGCCTCAGCCCCGGGCCCGGCCCCGCAGCCCCCGGCTCCTCGCCCCGCACCGGGACCCGCCCCCCGGGCGGCCCGGCAGCACCGCCCCTCCGCCCTCCCACCCCCGCGTCGCTCCCGGCCCCTCGGACCGCGGCGGCCGCTGCCCCGCCGCCCCCAGCCGGCGCCCACCGCGGGCCGGGCGGGCACCCCGCGCACACCCCCGGCGGGGCGGGCGGGCCTTCGCCGGCGTGCCCTGCCCGGCCCGCTCCGCTCCCATTGTGGCGGCGGCCCCGCAGCGCTGCGCTCTCACCTGGGCGGCGGGCGGGGGCTGCGGCCCGGCGGCCCCGGGAGCTGCGGCCGCCCCGGGAGCTCCGGGAGCTGCGGCCGCCCCGCCGCCTCCTCCCGCCTCCGCCGCTCCTCGGGCTCCGCCGCCGCTCGGGGCCGCCCCCCGTCGCAGCGCCCGCCTCGTCCCCCGGGCAGCAACAGGCGCCTCCGCCGCGAAGGTTCCGCAGGGCGCAGAAAGGTTCCCCCCGGCCCGCGGGGTCCCGGGGCTGGAGCGAAATGGGGCGGGATGAGGGGCCCCGGCTGCTGCTGCCCCTGCCATGGGCTGTGAGGAGAGAGACTGCAAAGGGCAACCCCCCACCGCCCGCGGAAAGCGGCTAATTAGCCACAGGGACCCGTGGTCATTAAGGCTCCAGACAGGGACAATGAGGAGCTTAGCTTAGCTCCGGGCCTTGGCCCCTCAGGGTTACTGCCCTCCACATGCATAAAAACCCATCTCGCTCCGAGCCCCTGCTCTAGCCTGGGTTCTTCACAGGAGGGAACTTTATTTCTCGTACTCAGTGATACAGGACCCATTTATGTTCACCCTGTTCTCCTGCCAGAGCCTGGCTCTGCTGCCTCCCAACCCTGCCCACAGGCACTGGCAACCCTCGCTGAGCCCATCCAAACCTTCTCCAGCTCCACATTCCCACTTCCCTCAGCCTGTTAAACCCTAACCTTTCTGCAGCCTCCCCAAGGTTCTTTGCAATTCAAAGCCTCACATAACAGGGGTATCCAGAAGTGGAGGCAGCATTTCAGATATGAGGGCTGAGGAAAAGGTGAGTTCCTTGCTCATCTCCATGGGCTGGCTATGGTCCCACAGAGTGAGAGCCCAGTGTGCCCATGGCCTCTGTCACTGCCAGGACACCCTGCTGACACCACACCAAGATGCTCAGCCTGCACAGCAGCCTGAGTTCTGTGTTTACATCTGTTACAGGGAGCAAAAAGCACAAGTCCAACAGAGAAAGTGCCTGTCTGGTTCCCCCACCCTCAAATACCCAGAGCAAGAAAAATACAAGTGGGAGACTGGCATCTGGGCCTGGGTATGTACTGGCAACCTGAGCATCATCAGTGTAACTCAACTGTGAGTCCTTCAGGGGCCTCCTGGGTTTTGGGGAAGCCAGAGCTGATCCAAAATAAAAAGGACACAGCACCCACCATCTCACAAACAGTGTGCCCCAGGGTACTTGGCAAAGGCATGAAGGGATCACCGTAAACCTTCGCCTTTCTGCCCATCTAGACATATCCAAATCCTCTATGGGACCTTCTACTGTTAAACCTGATATCAAAGTCCATATTTTCCTTCCCTGCCTCAGCCTGTCACACAGGGGAGGCCTTCAGAGAGAAGGATGGTGGCAGAGACCTCAGAAGCAACAGAACAAGTCCAAGTTAAAGCAGGCAGAATGCCCCCAGCAGAGCAGGGAAGAGTTTTTATGGGATTTTAATGTGTTATGCTTCGGGCATTTGCCCCACAGCAACATGGACAAGCACAGCCCAGGTGAGGGTGGTTGCTTCATAGGCCAGTACTCTGAGCACTCCAGCAGCTAAGCACCTTCTCCTTATTTCTAAAAGAAAACAGCCTAGAAAGTTATTCTTGGTTTCTGTAGATGTACAACCACAAGATACCATGCATCTTTCACAGCCAACAAATCTTTGCAGTGGGACATTCATGTTTTCTGCTGGAGACCTTGGGCTGGGTCTGCAGAGCTCATCCCTTCACAGCTCCACATCTGCCACACTTCCCCAGCAGGCAGCTCATGCTGCAGCCTCAGTCCTCCCACTGATGCCACCCAAAGCACTCAGTCCCAGCAGTAAGTGGGGTTATGACTGCTGGTTTGCAACGCTGAGGCTGGAGTTGCACCATCCAGAGAGAACCGGGGTAACAAAGTCAGGTGTTATTTCTTAAGGAAATACCTTCAAGTCCCACCACATACAACAGGTCTGGCTCCTTAAGCAGGTACCAGCTGTCCTTTACTATCTCTGGTGGAGGATTGGTTTGTAGCAATGACTCCTCCCAGAATAAGCAAATAAAGAAATGGTCAGAAATCTTCCAGGTGGGATCAGTGGTTGCCCCATAACATCAGTGGAGCAGCCACCTACACAACCCCCCAAGTGCTTTTGCAGCCTTTCACACATCAGCCATCAACAAAAGAGCTCTACAAAGAGCCACAGGACAGTGGCTGGTTGCTCACAACAACCTGTGACCTCTGCCCTTCCCTCATGTCCTATGTCTCAGCTGAATAGGACAGGGCACCTGCAGCAGACTTTACTCTGAGCTGGGCAGGCATCCAAGTATTGGGAAATTCCTGTAGCTGGGTGTTGGGAAGCACCAAAGCAAAGGGACATGGAGCACTCCTCCTGCTTTGCCAGGCTCTGTTTCAGTCTCAGAGTTGACACTCAGCTTTTTAAACCCAACCAGTGCACAGACCCAAGGGGAGACCCATAAGATCTGAAGAGCAGTTGATTTTGGCCTGCAGATCAGGATGTGGGGGTGGAATATGTGAACAGCTACAGAACAATCCCCACCTGGGTCCCTGGCTGTCTAGAACACCCCACTGCACTGGGTCTCCTTTGGAGATCCCTGCGCATATCCAAGGAACAGCACAGCCACACCTCTAGGGTGAATCAAGCTGACTGATTGATGCCCTACAACTGGATCCCAAAAGAGCAAAGCAGACATTGTCTTAATACAGGAAAGGCCATCAGATTTCAAAGCAAGAGCTTCAACTTCTGACTCTTTAAATGCTCATATCATTTACAGTCTGAATGGGGTTCTTGGGCAGTATCAGTTACATGGATTAGGAGCTGTAGAGGACATAAGTACAATTCCTCTTCCTGAGTTTTTTACAGCTTAATGGACAGGAAGCATTGTTGATGAGCCTCCAGCTTCTTACACTATGACCAGAATCTCCCCATCTTCCCTTTGTGATTTTCTGTCCTAGAATCACTCTCAATTAACAGTACAAAAATAAAACCCATGTCATCCATCTCTCCTAAGCTGCACATGCATTATTCATCACCATGCCCTAATTGATTCTCTTATAACCATGAGCACTTCTGCACTTGGCTGTGTTCTTCTTGTCCAGCAGAGCACAATTTATGAAGTTTTATTCCACTTGGAAAAGGCACTTTCAAAGTGGTGCCTTCCATGACTTTTCTGATGAGAACACCAGGTTTGATCTCAATGCATACAGACTTCAGTTCTGAGTTTTGTGCCCAGATAAAAGTGTCAGTCAAGTGGCTCTGGTGCACTGATGCTCAGTGTCCTGACTGGGAGGTCAGTACTGTTCCAGATACTCTGGGCCCTCTTCCCCATAGCAGGATCTATAAAAGAGGTAAAAGGAAAGATTTGAAAAGGGCTCCACAGCCCTGATTAAATGCTCTGAAATGTGTAATCTATAAAACATGTAGGGAGCTAAAATGCCCTTGCAACAGCTTTCCATGGAAGTTAGAGAAGCATCTCCTGAACTACTCAGCCAGAGGACAAGATTCTCTGGAGGCTCCCTCTAGAGCAAGAGAAAAATACATATCCCATTTACATGAGGATAACTCAGCTTTGCCTTCAGCACCCTGACATTAGAATACCTCTGTATTCTTTCATCCTAAGATTTGACCAGGTTTTCTGGGAACTGAAAGCCTGTGACAAAAAGCTTAGAAACAGCACATTTTATCAATGTGCAGTCCAGACACTCAGTGAGATGAGCGGGTCTGAATTTCACTCTGCAACCCAAGCAAATACAAGTCATCATATGACACCATATACAAAGCAATTAATAAATTAAACCTCACCATTGGCACAAATATGTTAGCTTTGATGGGACCATATATCACAGCAATTTCTTCTCAATTTCCTCTCTAGTGACAGCACAATTCCTCCTACTGGTGGAGGAAGATCCTTCTCTTTGATCCTTCTATTTCAAATGTGGGGTCTAACCTGTTATGTCAACTGCCACTGAATGGACACAGACATCAGTATGCCATGGTGACACCGCTTGTGCTCCCTGAAGACCTTCTGTGGCCAGGGCTGTCACACAGTGCTCTGCCTCACCACCATTCACCATTAACCTCATCTGAGTTGCCTCCATTTCCTCATGCCTTTACAAGTCTCTGGTATTCCTCATTTCTCCATTTGCTGCTTGTTCCAGGTGCTATTTACTGGTCCCTTTGCTTGCTGCTGCACTGTTCCAGTGTGAAAGAAAGGGGGACGCTCCAGCCAGTCCCTCACAGGGAGCCCATCCCAGCTACAGGATGGGAAACCTGACAGTGCTGCCAAGCTGTTTTCATTCATCCTGAGAGAAGTGAAAAACCAGAAACAGAAGTTCAGTCAGTTTCTAATATCCCAAGGTATCGTTGAGCTTTGTGCTGAAGGATTTGGTCAAGGAGCCACGAGGGAGCCCCGGCTCAGAGCAGCCTGCTGGGTTTGTGGTGCCCAGCCCCAAGGGCATTAATCAGCGGCACGATGGCTGAATTTCACCCGCACTGCCACACTCAGCCTGCAGCCTCCTCTTCCCCCGCTAGAAGGGGCTGAGAACCAGCCACGGCAGGGCAGGGAGTGAAACAAGGGAGTTTCATCATGGGCAAGCTCAAGACACACGAAACAACTCGAACACTTTCACCACACGAAACAACTCGAACACTTCCTCTGCCTCTCTGCACTAGCCCAAGCCAGAAAGGATTCAGGGTCCCGACAAAGCAGGATCTCTCTGCTTGAAAAGTCGGCACTTTGGTTTCTGAACCCTCTGGTGAGCTGCTCTGGGGAGGATTTCAGTACTGAAACACTGTAATGTCAGTGCATAACTCAGCACAGCACTGCTCACCTGAAACAGTCTTCAGCCTTCAACACTCCATTTTCAAACACTGGGTGCAGAAGGTGAAACAAGGCACCACTTCTTCCAGACAAAGCTGGAAGAGTTTATGGTTTTAGGAGAGTAAAAAAAATAGCAAAGATGTGATGGTATAACAGGAGGAAGAAAGATCAAGATAGAGTGTTTTGCTCATAGAAGAGGCAGTTTTATACTTAAAGAATTAAAAGTAACAAGTTTACAAATGAATACAAGGCAATATCTTATTAGAAAAGGTCACACAGCTGCTCCTGGCAATACCCAGAGCAGGGTGCTGGCTAAAACCCGGCTTACTCTGCATAATCACCCACTCCAGCAGTGATGTCTATGAGGCCAGCAGTGAACCCCCAGACTCCCACAGTGCTCACAACTCCCACAGAGGGGGGCAAAGTTAAACCCACAGCTCCAGCAGATGTAGATGCATCATTTAACTACCCTGTGCTGGCCCATTAGCCAATTCACAGCAGGCAGCTCTCGGCTGATCCTTATTAGGGGCACAACCAACTCTACAATACTCCAAGGAGACAAGGCAGCCTCCTGCCAGGAGAAGAGCTGGGTCACAGACCTGCAGGTGGCTGCTGTTCTCTGCCTATAGCCAGCTCTACTTTTCTCCATCAGCTGTGGGGCAGGGAAGGTGACAAAATGCACAACCAATGTGAGCAGGTTTTTACTGCCAGTGCTCTGCCAATGCCTCCTTTTCAATGCTACAGGGAGCTTTTCCCCCAGGAATTAACTTTGATAACAGTTCATAGAAGGAGATTTTTCCCCTGTGTGACAACACTGTCCCTGTTGGGCTGCAGATGCCAGGGCCACAGCGTCCCTAATGCTCTGACCAGCCTCACCTGGGACTTCCACCCACACACCCAGCCCTGCTCTTTAGCACAGGGGCTCAATTTAAACTCAACTCTGGGCACTTAGTCTTGGTCTATGTTTGCTTTGTTTTTCTGGGTCTGGGATGCAGTCTATTTTTTTCCCCCTTTAACTTTCACTGTGCCTTATTGCCATGAGCTTCTCTGGTGACCTGGATCCTTGGTGGTGCTGCTTGCTGTTCCTCAGCCTGCCTGGCTCTTCTAACTGACTGGGGAGACCCCTGCCCTGCAGCTCCTGGGATCTCCTTGGCTCCTGCTTTCTTGTACCTTTAAAGAGCAGAAGGTATTTGCTATTCATGGAGAAGTGAGGGACTATTCAGCCTCTGCTCTTCTCCCCATGGTTAAACCTGCTGACCTCCACCCTCAGAGTGTGGAGGTCCTGCGGCTTACCAGGGACAGGGAAGAAGGCTATAGATTTCTTAGGCAGTGAGATTTTTGATTTTTTTTTTTTTTTTTTTTTTTTTTTTGTTTTGGTTTGCTCATTTCACAACTGCACTTTAATTGATTAGTCTGAAATTTATCCTTACACAAGGATGGCACAAAAAGGAGGGGTTTTTAGGAGATGAGAAGGATATGTGCAATTAAATGACTAATAATAAAAGACATTTTGGTTTTGAGTAGATATGCAACAGACATAAGGACTATGAATGGATTATCAAGATTTGGGAAGATAATTTAGTGTACTTTTCATATTAATGCTGGTAAGACCTACATTTGTTTCTTCAATCTGTAGATTCATCCAGGATTTATTATTAATCTGCAGCCATAAAACAAGGTAGAGAACTTTCCTCTGCTTTTCAATACACTTTCTACTCTCGTTCCTTATATAAGAGCTATTCTTTTGTTTATTGGAACAGTTGTAATCCTGCAAATTCTTTAAGCAGCCCATATGTAGGGTTAGTGTTGATTTCACTTTTAATTTATTAGCAGTAACACTTCTTTTTAGTATCCTCATTCTGAAACAATGTACCAGGGAGTGAGACTCCCTGGTCACACACATGGTTGTTAAGGCAAAGAGTGGCACCAGAGCTGCTCCTTTCCCTACACCCCCTGGTATCCAAGGCTGGCTCCCACCCGGATCCCGGCAGGCATTGCCCACTATCCACCATGCAGAGCCAGTTGTTCTGGAGGGATGGAATCACACTAATGGTAAAGACTGGTGTGCTTGAAAGGCACAATTCATTATGCTGCTCATCCCAGCACCTCTTGTGCTTGGGAATTATTTCTGTTTGTTCACTCAGTGCGAACACACTGGTGTAATTCAGTTCTCCCTGCAGCCTGCTTGCCTGCAGTGGGTGGTATCTGAGTTTTGAAATAGGCAAACACCATTGTAGTTTGTTTTTCCTCCACAACAGGTGAATTCACTCATTTGAAAAGCAGTCCCTGAACAACAACTGTTTAAACTTTAAAATTTTCTCTTTCATTGACTCTTCTGGCTTTACAGTTGTTTCTGAGCTTTAGGAGCCCAAGGAAGTTTCTGTTTCAAAAGCCCATTTTCATTCCTGCAAGGCTCAATCTCTGGGGCATGACTTAACTAGATAGTTTTGATGGTGGATGTGTTTAAGTAGGGAACTTATCAAACTGCATGAATGAAGGAGGTAATTTGGGGCTGCCTGTATGGATAAAATGTCCTCATACATAAAATGAGAAGCACCATTAACATGTGATTTCTCCACCAGCATGGCTGGAGCTATGGTCAGTGACCTTCCTTGCTCAAATACAAGATCTACCAGCTAGGCCAATGCAGCAGGGAGGGGAGGACGATGCAATCAAGAGGCTGGACAATTATTTTTGGAAACTTACTGTTTACAGATGAAAATAGCAGTTAAGGTGACAACATACCTGTTGTAAGAGCTTTGGAAACTGTACTGGGCTCCCTTTCAGGTTTACCAAAGTGTTATGAAACATCAAATAGTTCTTTTTATAGTGCAGGGACATGTGTTCAGCATGTGGGGAATCAAGACTCAGATCCTCCCCTTTCTCCAGCTTCTGGTAGAGGAAGCAGCCTCTGGGATTCCCCTCATCAGCCTGTGTGGTGACCCAGCACAGGACCCATGGACATGTCCAAATACACTGTCTGATTTTCAGCTGCTTCCCTGCCCCTCACTACCCCCCTTATGGCCCTGGTGAGGACAAAAGTGGGAGGTAAATTGAGCCATACAGTTTGTATTCCTGTCTGCACTCTGGTCTAGACCACATAAAGGATAGTTTTGAAACAGATTAATTTGCTGAAGTTAATTGGCATCAGGAGAGGAAAGGTATAAGTAACAGCTTTATTTTATTTCCAAGCATTTAAAATAACTATACAAACAAAAAAGCAAATCAATCAGCAAAGTATCCTCACTGCAGCCAAGCTGCACACACCCATGGAGAGGGTTTGTTACAGGCAGCTGAGCCTGCAAACCCTGCATAGCAACCAGAATTACATGAAGTATTAGGGCAAAACTAAAGGAAAACCACACAAGAATAGACAGAAGAAGGCAGACAATGGCAGGACTGTAGATGCAGAGGGTCAGAAATCAGCCAAGTGATAGGAGTGAAGTTCACCCAGACATATTTGTGTGTACCTGCCACCAACTTCCACAGCCCTGGTGTGCTCTGCCATGGAGTCACAAATGGACAGGATGTGGGCAGAGGAGCTGACAGCCCTGCTTGCTCCTTGCACAGCCCCTGCTCCACAGGAGTGAAGAGCAGTGGGCAGAGCAGGTTTTTCCACTGACAGAGCCTCCTGGAAGACCAGCAGCCAGAGGAGGCGTTTTGGCACATCTGCTGGCAGATGAGCTGGAGGCAGGGACTCTGGCTCTCAGGGTGCCTCAATGTTATCAGATCTGTGCCTCTCTCAGGGCTTTGCAGGAGAATTGCAGAGCTCTTCAGCTGTTTCAGGCTGGAGATGATTCCACAGCAAGCACACAAGCTTGTTTTTCTTAGTCATCTTTCATTTTCTTAGTCATTTTCAGCTAGTCCACACCCTGGATTTAAAATTGCTTGTGTACAGTCTGGGTGCAGAGCTGAGCAGGAATGGATTGCTCCCAGCTGGTGTCTGCATGGGAAGGAGACTGCAGAATTCCCAAGAGATGTTTGGGACACAAGTACTCCCAGCAACTCCCCAGCACCAAGATGGGATTTGAGATAGGATGAGAGGCACAGATCAGACCTGGCAGATCTGGGTGCTGTGACTGTGGCTGAAGCACAGGGTGAAGTCAGAGTCCTTCCAGAAAGAAACCACTCAGGGATGTGGATGCTGCACCTGACACTTACATGGGGAAGAGAGGAGCCTTCCCTCCAGCAAATCCTCCTCAGCCAGTGCTGAATCCCTCCTGGAGGTTATTCCTAACTGAGCAAAGTCCCCTGCCTCAGACACTGTTTCCTTAGGAAGGAAGATACAAGCTCTGGAATTTGGTAGTGTCTGCAGGCTGACATATTCTCCTATGTGCAGGGTAAGGGGTACAACTTCACCAACTACAAAATCTATGTGTTACTAAAGTCTTGGCAAAGGTTCAGCCAGAGAGGACCAAGAGAGAAAAGTTGCATTAGAAATAGGAGTAAAAACTTTTCTTTGTAAGTGTCGGTGTCTGCAACCAGTCCAGCAAGACAAAAGGGTTTTGTGAACCTGCTTACAAGAAAGCTGCTTTGTTCCTCCTCCTTTCCCATTTTCCGAGGAGACTGATGCTGATCAAGTCCAGGCGAAGAGGGAACTGGTTCAGAAGAGCTGCAGCTGTGAGACCTCAGCACTCCCTTTTCTCTTGGTGAAAAGGAGAGATGGGGAGTTGCATGGTTGGATCTGGAAATGCTGCTCTAAAGCAAACACTGAATATTCACCATCTGGATGGTGGGTAACCGCAGCTCGCTTGTAAAACTTTCCACAGCAGGCAATGTTGTTCCCTGGAGCTCTCCCTTGGGGATGCATCTTCCAGGGGATTCTCTCCTCCCCCGTGGCAGCTTTCTGTGCCCCAGGAGAATGTAACAGTAGTTAACAGTGAGTAGTGGGAGGAGGCTGTGTCTCAAGGAGCTCATCTGGCCTGCTGCACCTCTCTGCTACAAAACAGGCTGGGAACAATCCCAGCCAGCCTGCTGGGAGAGGCTGGGATGAAAAGAATTCAAAATGTCTATGGTGAAATCTGGCCTTTATTATCCTAGTCACTAACATCCCACATATTTCAAGGAGACCAGCATTTTACTCCCACGATCCAAAGACAAAGCAAAACAAATCTTGGTACTCTCAGCCATAGTGCAAAATTCTGATTTATAGAAAATAGCATCCTAGCCTTGAAGAGTGGCTAAACACACCTCCTTCCTCCTTCCTGGCTTAAAGCTTTGCATCCCTATTGCTAAAATCTCCTGTGAGCTCTGCTGTCCAAACAGCCTGTA
Organism: Ammospiza nelsoni; assembly: GCF_027579445.1. Classification (NCBI taxonomy): domain Eukaryota; kingdom Metazoa; phylum Chordata; class Aves; order Passeriformes; family Passerellidae; genus Ammospiza; species Ammospiza nelsoni. Next base: position 16,613,375 of record NC_080643.1, on the reverse strand, counting down.
AAAGCCATAAATACTTCTCATTGTGTCCTCCCATCTTTTTATTTCTCTTCAGGCTAAAGCATTGTTTTCCTTGCAGACTACACTGAAGACTGCTGCTCAGGTACTACATTAAATGTAATGAAATTATGATAAGCATGCAAGTGTTACATTAAACACAAATATAGACTGTGAAATAAGGTAATACAGGGAAAATTCCAGTTGATCCTATCCAGTTGTACTGGTGATTTGGTGTGTCCAATAGCTGAAAATTGTCTTTTTTCTCTGGAGAGGACTTGATGAAAAGAGAGGCAAGATAATCTTGAGGGGGAAAAAATTTCTTAACTGGGGTATGGCAAAAAGATTCCTCCAAAATGTCTCTATTTCATAATTAGTAGCTTTTAATTGCAATTTAACAGTCACATTGCAGCAGGTAGGGACAAACACGTAGCTGTAAATGCACACTGCAATATTGTGAATCAAGTGCCCTCCCAGGCAGAGAATGGCATCCACGTCTCCGTAACTGCTGACTGGTGACATTGGTTTTGGATAGTTTGTTGTTCCTTTGCACCCAGAAGTGGTAATAATGTGTCTTTCTCAGAAACCTCTCACATCATAGGGAGGGGGTGGGTGTGTTACACATAGGACTGGTGCTCAAACTGAATGGAAATGCAGAGCTTTGCATCACCCATTTATTGCCATTTGCAGCCATCACTGCACACCTGAGCTGCCCTTACACCCCAGCTCCAGAAGCAGAGAGGACATTCAGGTATTCTTCTGGTTATCATTTATCAATGCTGGTTTTAGAATAAGGATAAGGATACAGTACTTATCTACATCCCAAAAGGAAAAAAACCCTACTATATAAAATACCCTGCACTCCTACAAATGCAGCTAAATGTTCACAAACAAGGTTCCCTGGAGACCAAAGCCCATGAGGATGTCCCTGCAGTTGCTAACAGAGCGTGCTGTGCCCTGGGAGGCACTGGGATTTTTCTCCCTTGTGGGTTGGCATCCAATTTGATTCCTAAAAATTCAGTGTTTTCCCTTCCCTTCCTCCATATTGTCAGGTACTTTTGATTTATTTGGGCAAAGAAAATTTATGAAGCTTCATTCTTGCCCTATTCCCTCTCCACTGACTGGGGATATGAAGCTCTTGGAAGGAAGAAAAGACACTCTCATCTACATGAGGGAACTAGTGGAAGAGGGAAGGGAAAAGCCTCAAGCTGGTGCTGCTGTCTGGTTGTGGGAGTTCAGCAGCAGAACCAGAACTTTTTAAAGTCACCATGATGTCAGAAATCTGGATCTGCACCAGTAACAACATGCCCCAAGGCCCACCCAATTAGGATTTCCTATGATGAACCCCACATAGTTGTTATTAAGACCCTTGGTGGAATCCCTCCATAATAAAACAACTCATAAACACAAAATCGCCATCTGCACATGTGCCTGCCACCATTATAGCCCACTCTCACCAACTTGCTTATTGTTTCCATGTGCATCAAAACTGAGACATAAATACACTTGACCTAATTAACTCCTATAGAGAGATGTCATGAGGAAAGCAGATGTAAAATCTGCACTTAAGGCCTGATAAAAAGGAAAAAAAGAAAAAAAAAAAAAAAAAGAAAAACCAGAAAAAAACCCAAAAACTCTCCCCTTAAAAAGGCTAGTAGTCTTAAAATGGTACTTTCCCCTGGTTCTGTTTAGTCTTTGTTTTTTAAAGTTGCTATTGTTGCAAGCAATCCCTAAGATCCTTGTTGCTGGAAAACATAAGGAAGAATTTGTTTGTATTCCCAGTGTGTGTCTTGCAGGCATTTCACAGTGTGCTGTGCAAAGTCTTTTCTTGCTTCCTTCTGTACGAAGAGTTTCCTTTGCTGGTTGTTTCCTAGAGTAACAAAACAGATTAAAAAAGGGAAAACCCTTGTTAAACCACAAAAACTAGCAAGGGATTTTGTGTAGTGACTGAAATGAACTTTTAACATTCCCCATTTAGAGAAATGAGTTTAGTCAGGAAATGATGTCTTGTTGCCATGATATCACTTTCTGTGTACTAACTGCCCCCAACTTTTCTCATGTTCTCCCTTGTATATTCTCTGTGCATGGTTTATCTGTCCACTTCCAGTCTCCCAAAGGCTTTTTCCTTTCATAGCCTCATACCTCTGCATAGCTCATATATCACAGGACACACCAATAACCCCATTTTTTCAGTAATTTAGGAAAAAGGGGAGGTATGAAAATCTGCCTGAAGTTGCTCTGTGTGTGTGCGAGAAGATGAGCACAAAGCTCTGAGCAAGACTGCAGCAGCAGAGTGGTCAGGATTTGGGGGCCATGCTGCTGCAAGCCAGAGGTGCATGGCAGTGTATACTTCATGCAACAGTGATCACTTTGTACTATTGAACTTTTTTGTTGACTTTCAGCCTCCAAACGCAGATGTGCTGTCACTCAGATGCTCAGCTAGGCAGAGTTATGTGCTCTTGGCATCACACTGACTGTCTGAATGGAGAGTTTTGGCACCAGCCTGTTTGGAAGAGAGCTTTTTGCCTGCTCATGTTCTCATTAGTATCTGAGCTGATGAACGACATTCTTCTGCATTTCCATGCTCCTAGATACAGATCTGGCTTCTGTCTCAGTCTGGGTTAAACGCTCAGGGGGAGCTGGCTGGGCAGCCTGTGTCTGCACTGCTGAATCCCTACAAACACAGGAGAGCTGGGGAGCACCTGCCTGATGGGGATCCTGCAGATCCTGTCAGTGTCCAGAAGAGTTAGTGCAGGTGGCCATGGGAAGGTCCTTGATGCTTTCAAGAGTGATCTGCTTCTACTCATCTACAGTAGTTAAACAAGACAAAGCTGTAGCTCTGCCAAAATGTAGGTGTCTTCCTGGCCCCTCCTCATAAATAGCTTAGCTGGTTTTAGTTTGTGATGCTGTTTTAGCTTTTTAGCTCCAGCCCAGAGAAAGCCTGCCCCAGAAGTGTTGCTCTCAGTCTTCTATCACTCTTTCCTCTCCCCACAAGCACCCACCCTTGAAATCCTCTTCCAGCAGGAGCCATCAGCCTGCTGTCACTGTTCCCCTGTCATTGTATCTCTGTGAGAAACTTCTTCTTAAGCTTTGCTTGGCCTTTTCTTCTGGAAGGAAACCCCAAATGCTCTCTCCACACACAAGAGCAGGCATAATTCTCAGAATAGGTGGCAACTCCATTCCCTGGATCAGCGCCCGCCTCTGCTGCCCTCCGTGTGTTTCCTCTTTGCATCCCATTGATGAGCGAGCCTCCCCTGCCTTTCCCACCGTCACTCAGAAATAGCAAAAGAGCACAGGCACAATTCCATTGAATGAACACATTTCGCCTGCCCTTTTACATATGATGTCTCTCTCCAGTTGTTGGGTGGTTTTGCTCTGCGTGTGTGAGTACACAGATGGCTCCTCTAAGCACCTCGGCCCCGGATGATTGCTTGTTAATTTTTGCTTTGGGCTATTTTGAGCTTTTTCCTCTCTTACCGAGAGGACTTTGGTGTGGTGCGATGATGCCGGTGTGCCACCTAGTGATTGAGCTATTCCCTTGTCGCACATCATTGATCGGAACACTCGGTGCACGGATTCTGCCCCATTTGCTCACCTGGATCTCAGGTAACCTGCGGCAATGCCTGCAGCCCCTTGCTCTGCTCAGTCTGTCCAGGCAGAGGGGATCCCACTGAACTGCTTTTCCCTGCTTATTTCACTTTGTACCTTTTTCCCTCCCTTTGTACCTCTTTCTACTGTATTACCTGCAGTCTCTGTGAAGCGGACAAGAAATGGGAGAACATTTGAGGGGTGCCAGCTTGCAGGTCACCCATGGCCATAATTAATCCATCAGGCAATATATTTTGTACAACATGAAAATTTAGCACTAGATACATGTCAATCAGATGCTCTGGGGAAGTCTAGACAGTATTTAAAGCCCTTTAGGCATGAGGGGTATCATTGCAGATATTTATCTGCTTCACACCTCATAAACCCACTTCTGAACTATTTGGGCAGATCCAGGCTGGGAGAGCAATAGATGGGGTTGGAACTGAGGCCTTTTTGTCAGGGTTTTGTGCCTGCTGGCCACTCCCAGATTCCCAAAGGCACCCAGGAGACTGGCAGGGTGGGAGGGGGAAGGCACTGGGCACAGAGGTGCATCGCAGCCCGCTGGCCTCCAATGCCGCCCTGGCAGTGAGCTCTGCTCCAGGTGCAGCTCCCCAGACTGTCAGACCTCCTGCCCCCCGGGGCATGGGCGTTGCACAGAAACTCCCTCAGCTCAGAGCAGCTGAGCAGAGCAGGTTCAGACCCTGCCAAAGGCTCACGTCCCGGCATTGTACCCTTCCCTGGATGCTGCTGGGAGATCCAGCATTGTACCCTTCCCTGGATGCTGCTGGGAGATCCAGCATTGTACCCTTCCCTGGATGTTGCTGGGAAATCCAGCATTGTACCCTTCCCTGGATGCTGCTGGGAGATCCAGCATTGTACCCTTCCCTGGATGCTGCTGGGAGATCCAGCATTGTACCCTTTCCTGGATGCTGCTGGGAGATCCAGCATTGTACCCTTCCCTGGATGTTGCTGGGAAATCCAGCATTGTACCCTTCCCTGGATGCTGCTGGGAGATCCAGCATTGTACCCTTCCCTGGATGCTGCTGGGAGATCCAGCATTGTACCCTTTCCTGGATGCTGCTGGGAGATCCAGCCGGCTGCTGGGTGCAGCTGCAGAGGGATCCAGAGTGCTGGGAAGGGACTGAACTCTATTCCTGAGCTCACTGCTCACATGCCATGAGTCACACAGCAAAACTGTGCTGCAGAGGCTGGTTCTGCTGGGTCAGTGAGCACTGTCACAGCTGCCCTTCAATAGGAGCTCAGCTGCAGGGAGAAACACGGTGACAAGCAAACTGAGACCTGCAGGAGGATGGGGAAATTAGTGACAGGTTAAGTGTAGGAAGTCAACAAACTTTGTCACTGTAGATCTGTGTTGGAGGTCAAGGTGAGCAATTACTCCTAAAAGCCTAAAGAATCCATCCTGTCCTCTCCTCGTAGGGCAGCTGTGGTGAGGTGTCTCTGAATGTTGTGATTTTTTTGATAATGACCTTTTTCTCATTCTCAGAGTAAAGGTCTGTTCAGGCAGAAGGTGAAGTTGCAGCCTGGGTCTGGGGCTCTCTGCCTTTGCCAGCAGCTGTGAGAGTTGAAGCATTCCAGACAATTTTCCACCCCTGTCTGTACTCAAGGCATCCTTTGGAAACACAATTTGTGTCTTCCTGGCCTCTCCCACAGTGCTGCTCCTCCTCTGATCCCACAGCTAATTGTCCTTAAGTCTAGAAGATTATTAGGGCCCCATGAAATGGGTTTATCCTCTCCTGTAAACCACAGTGTTGAGGTGATCTGGGATGTGACAGCAGTGGGGAGAAGTGGTTCCTTTGTTTAAGGAGCCTCAAGCTGTGACTCAGCCATAAGTCATTGTTGCTGTCAGGTGGCTATCCCATGGAATATGTTGTTCTTCTGGCTGGGGAGCTCAAGGAGCTGAACCTTCCCTTCCTTGCACACCACAGGTCTCTCTCTCAGCTACAAGATCCCACAGGGCAAGAGGTGCCAGCTCACTGCTGACCTCTCATTTTTATTGCTCTGCAATCCACATCCATATTTTGCATTTCTTTTGTGGCTTTTTCCCCTTCAATTGCATCATTAAGGTGAAGTGTTGTTGTGAGGGTGGGGGCTCACTCACTGCATCCAATGCTGCAGGATTCCCACTCATTATCCTGGAGTTAATCAAGACTGACAGTCAAATGTTGCAAGTGTGGTAGCAGAATCTCTACCTGTGCAAACACTGCCCAGGGCGGGGATTTATGCAGTTGCAGTGCAAGAAAGTGGATTAATGTGGACACTGTGGGGCATCTTAGACAGGAATGGTGCTTATGAAGCTTTTCCTTGAGAGGGAGGGCTCTCTTTCCCCTTGTTTACTCAATTTTTATTCATAATTATTATTCCATGAGAAAGACTTCTGCCAGTACCTGGACAATTACTAGAGCACAGCAGCATAAACTGGGATTTCATTGCTTCCATGCTGTTTTGTTCCTGACAGGTGAGCCAGCAGGACTCCCACCTGCCCTGTGGGAAACAAGAATGTTAGACTGAATCCTTCCCAAACATCTTTGAGATGTGGAAATGCAGGAGCTGGAGGCCTGAGCATTTCAGGCAGTTTGTGAGGAGGCTGTGGCAGAGCTAGGGGCTGGCTGCAAGCTGTGCCCTGTGCCAGCAACGTGCCAGGCCCTGGCAATGAGCAGCAGGCTCTGACTCTCCTCACCTGCTCAGGTGAGCTGGGAACTGAACACCAATTTCTGTGAGAAGTGACCCTTTCTCCAGTGCACCATGGATATGGCAGGAACTGGAAACCTTAATTTTGCTCTCAGCCCTTTGAACGTGGAGATGAGCAGGGGAATGCTGACCTCTGCAGCTCCTGCTGAACAGCCCCACGGCTGCCTCGAGGCTCCCAGGTGCCATGCAGGGGAGGGAAGGTGCAACTGTGGATGTGATGATCTTTTCTAGATAATACCGCTGCAGGCAGGTCTGACACTTTTGAGACTGCAGCCAGCCAAGAGGGCCTGGGTGAGGAGTGTGCTTTTCCAGACTTTCCTTCCCCTCAGCAGAGGTAACTTCGCTGAGAGCACGTGGATCATCACTCCATCCAGCAGGGCAAGGGACTGTGCCGAGTGACAGCTCGTTGCCACTGTAAAGCACACAGAGCAGGGGTACTCTCACTGTGGAACCAACAAAGAAAAGCAATCCCAGAGGAGCAGGACGTGGAAGGCACCCAGGGATGGGCTGTGCAGAGCTGAAGGGTTTCTTTGCACACAGACTCTTCCATGGCAGGCAGGTGCATAACTTCTGCAGCGACGGAGGGAAGGACAGGGAGGTGGAGGAGCTCTCCGAGCTCATAATGAGCAGCTGCAGGGAGGGTGGGAACGTGGGAAGAGGAGTCTCCTCTTCCTCCTTTGTTATGGTCCAGGGCAGGGAGGAGGTGGGTGCTCAGTTCCGCTGTGGGGTTTAACCACAGCTGCCAAAACCAGCGCTGGTTTAAGTGTGGAGCAGCAGGACGCGACTCCTTTCCAAGCTGGAAATAGGAGGAATCACTCTGGGGCAGGAGCCGAGCTCTCCTGCAAGCTCCCCTCCCTGTGGAACATCTCGCTGTCCAGCTGGAGGTGAACACCACAGCGAACAATGTCCAGCCTTGGGAAAGGAGGAGCAGGCGCAGCTGGTGATGTCCCGCCTTGGGGCTGTAGAGCGGATGGCGGCGTGCCCAGCAACGCGCCGCTATCGGGGCGGACACGCAGGTATCGGGGCCGACAGCTGCTGCTTGGCGGCTCCTCCGTGTCACGCCGGGCCGCGGAGCCAACAGCCTCGCCCCTCACCCGGAGTGCAACTGGTGGAGCACCTATCGCTCCGCCCGGAGCCACCGTGCCGGGCAATGGCGGCGCGCCGAGAACTACAACTCCCAGCACCCCCTGCGGCGGCAGCTCCGGAGGACGCGCATGCGCCCGGCGCGAACTCCCTTTCCCGGCAGGCCGGCCGAGCGCGCGGCCCCCGCCCCTCTCCCTCAGGGCCGTGACGCGCTCGCCGTGACGCAGCGCGGTGACGCAAAAAAGTGTGCGCCCTCCAGAGCGATCGCGGCCGCCGCGGGGTGCGCGGGGCCGGCAGCAGGGGCCGGGGGCGGCGGCGGCACCGCGGGGCAGCGCTCAGGTACCGGGGCCGGGGTGGGCGGGACGCGCCGCCGCCGCCGCCGCTGCCGCCGCTTCCCCGGAGCCTCGCCGGGCCGGGCCGGTTGGCGGCCGCGGCCTCCGCGCCGGGCAGGGGCAGCGGCGCGGGGTGTAGGGGGGGCGCCTGAGGGGCGCGGGGTCGGCTGCGGGTCCGCCCCCGCGCTAGGGGGCGCCCTCGGGGCGGGGGGCCCGGTGGGCCCGGCCCGGCCTGGCCTGGCCTGTCCCGCCCGGCCTGGCCTGGCCTGTCCCCCCCGTCCCGTCCCGTCCCCCCCGGCGGGACCGGGCCTGCGCCGCCCCGCCCGGCCCGGCCCGCCCCCTGCGCCGGCTCTTCCTCCTGCGCCGGGCCCGCTGGGGCGGGCGGATCTCTGGCCCTTCGCTCCCCCGCTCTGGTCTCTGCCGAGCTCTAAACGTTGGGGCTGCCCGTGCGTCCCGCGGAGCCGGGCCGGGCCGTGCGGGACCCCCGGCAGCTGTCACCGGCCGCCCCCGCGAGGCGCGGCCCGCGTGTTTCCCCTTGCAGCCGCGCGAAGAGGAATTGGTGTTGAAACGGAGCGGAGCGGGGCTTTTTTTTTCTTTTTTTTTCTTTTTTTTTCCCCTTATTTTGTAGACAGCAGAAGTTTGTTCCTGTTTTTGGGCTTGTCGTGCCAGATCAGAACGTAGTTCTAAGTTTGTTTTGTAAAAGGAGAAATTTCAGGAAACTGAATAACCTTGTGGTTTTCCCTGTCCTTAAAATGCCTTAATTAAAAAAAAAAAAAAAGAAAGAAAAAAACCAAAACAACCGAGTTTTTAAGCAAATACTTAAAGGCAAGATTAGGGATATGTTCAGTATAACAGCCAGTTTGGAGCTCTGTCAAACAAGAAGTTGAACAAACGTAGACTTCCCTCAGTGTAGGAAGGACACCAAACCATGTTTTGTGCTCCAGAGATTCCGAGGCTTTTCTTACTTGGTGGTTTTGTTATTTCCACAAGTGAATTTCAGTGTTGACACTTTGTGATACTTTAACTTCCACGTGGTTATTTCAGGCTCAACATGTTTAGACAAATAGCTGTCAGGTGCCTCATCTCTTTAAAGGATATTTGTGATGGGAGGGAGAATTTTATTTTTTTCTTAAAGTAAGGAATTCTTTGTGTTAAAGCATTAACATAAATGAACCTACAAATGTACTGCTCAGCTTTGCTTGGCAATTAACTAGATTCCAACTCATTAGTGGCACATTATTACTTTAGTCTTCCCTACATTTTGTCCTCAGCCATACTTAGAATCAGTTTTGGGACCAATGTCAAACTGGACTATTTAAGCTGGCCCAAAGTGCAGTTATTGGAATCTGAGTTGCCCCTGTGCATGTGGAATTACAAATCTTCATGTAATTTTTGTCCTTTAATGTGCACATTAGTTTAAATGTGCAGTCTTTCTACAAAGTGATCTAAATTGTGGTTTTTGGGACATTTTTTTTTTGCTTGAGGTATAATTTTTTGTTTTATTATATAGCTCATTCATTTGGCATTTAAATTGCTAAGTTAGGCCTTTTGTGTTCATTTCCCAAATAACCAAACTGTTGGTTTTCAGATTTTACAAGTATATTTATATTCTCTAAGAGGTTTCATGCTTTAAAATGTTTATCTGTGAGGCGTCGGTGTGTTCAGAGCCTGCTGATCCTTTCCCTGAGCTCAGCATCAGTCAGGGAAGGAGCTGCAGTGGTGTTGCAGTTGGTGTGAGGCTTCACTGGACAGAAGGGTGGAGCTGAATTGCTCCAACTGTTCCAGGCACTCAGGCAAGGTTTGTGGTGAGAGGTCACTGGAATTTGATTACCTTGCTGTTCAGAGGTGTCTCACTGAGGTGACTCAAGTGTCAGAGGTTTCAAAAACATGAGAGCACCTTGAGGAATCTGTGTCTCGGTACTCTCCGAGTTTCCCTTTAGTGTCACATTCTTACAGCCAAGCTCAGAAGAGAGAAATGCCCATAAAGGTTTTGCTGTGGCACAGCAGTGCCAGGCAGTGTTTGGCATTACAGCCTTTGCTGTGGCACAGCAGTGCCAGGCAGTGTTTGGCATTACAGCCTTTGCTGTGGCACAGCAGTGCCAGGCAGTGTTTGGCATTACAGCCTTTGCTGTGGCACAGCAGTGCCAGGCAGTGTTTGGCCTTACAGCCTTTGCTGTGGCACAGCAGTGCCAGGCAGTGTTTGGCATTACAGCCTTTGCTGTGGCACAGCAGTGCCAGGCAGTGTTTGGCATTACAGCAATGCCAGGCAGTGTCTGCCATTACCACAGTGCCAGGAGCACCAGGCACAGTGTGCTGCAACAGCCACATCTGAGTTTGCAGTGGCCACCAAGGTGGTTGAGACTGCAAATATTTGTCTTTCAAAGTCAAATCCTTTGAGTAAGTGCTTTATGTTTTGTTAATATTGATTCTAAATATATTTTGGCAATAACACTGTTTGGGATAAAATCCCATTCCTTAGATTATTAGATGTTCAAAGTGAAATCTGTAGTAGGCTGTGATTTTCAAAACTTATTAAGAGAAAAAAATTACATCCCTCTGCCCCCTTCTCTCCCCGAATTTAAATCTGATGGGTTTTGCTGGTTCTTGGAGAGCAATTTAAGATTGGATTTTTTCAGCAACTTGTGCTGAAAGGGGAAGTAGTGCAAGTCAGAGCTGTTCTCCCAGGTTTCCTCTCCATCAGGCCAGGTGTGTTGCTGACAGTTACAGGTTGGTTCATTTCATTTATGTTCTTGTCTTCTCTGCAGAGCTCTTCACTTTGGTTTAAGCTGTAATTCCTGAAAAAAGTGAGCACAGTAGGAGTTTCTGTGGTGCCATCTAAAATAATTGTATTTATTTGAATAGATTGGAATGGATAAGCCTGTGGAAGGGAGGAGGTGCCTTGGCAAGACATTCATTGTCACTGCTGAGTCCCAGTAGAAAGGGTGGCATTTCTATGCTATAACTTAATTTTAGGAAAACAGCTCTCTGTCAGCACCAGTTCTTTAGACCAATAATGAGCTTTATTGAGGCAGGTTTTAGGGATAACTGGGATTTTTCACTTGGTTTTGGGGTAGCACAAGGTGTCCCAGAGGGCAGTGAGCAGTTCCTGTGGTGTTCTGGCTGGGACTTTGTTGACCTGTTGCAGGTACTGCTGAACCTTTTCTGTTTTCCAGCAGGAGCAGTAGAGGGTTGTTAGAAGAAGTAAATTGTTTTCCAGATTGCAGGGGAGCCTGCACAGGCCCTGAACAAGCTCTGAGGTCACAGGGCCCTTTTTGCTGTATCCCTTGAGTACAGAATGGAGATGGGGGTGTCTGAATGTGGATTCTGTTACAGCACTTGGGTTCTGAGGCCCAGAGTGGATTTGTCTGAATGTTTTTCTGTGATATTTAAAAGCTCTGAAGAGCTACTGGCAAGTGGTGTTCAGTTAATGAAAAAGGAAATGGAACTTAATGAGCTTGGAGTAGTTTTTATTTTTGAAGGTGTTTTGGAAGTGTGTCTGTGTGTACAATCTCATTATGTTTTTACCTGCATCTAGGTAGTGTTTCTTCCTAAGCAATTTATGCATTTGCATTGAATTTCCTGATGTAGTTCTGAAATGAATGAATGAATAATGAGTGCCCTAGATAAAATCATAATTACTTGTGATTTAGGAAGCATTATCTTTCGTCATGCTTAGGTAGTTTTTTTGTTAGCATATGTCCAGTGCATATAGTACTTAACAAAATGGTATTCTAGTAGTCACAGGTTTATCTTTTCATTGTCTTTGGCTGATAACTTCTGTGCAGTTTCTACTGGTTTAATCTTCAGCCAGTGTTCTTAACTTCATGTTTCCCATTTAACTAACCAGTCACAGTACATTAAATTCAGGAGCACCTATGGGACAAGAGGTAGAACTGTAGGATTGTTCATCCATTCCCTGAGTGAGGAGAAGTTTTAAACCAATTGGAGGTGTCCAGCACACAGTTAAATTGTGGGGATGTTTTTCAGGGACAGCTTGGGCTATAAATGCATATATAATCTCTGCTATGGCTGCCTTTAGTCTGCCATTTGACTGGCACCTGAACATGTATTTCAGGAGCTGATGTGTATGTCACTGTCTTAAACACTTCTGTATTTTACACTGGTTTGAAAGCTTCTTTCTCTGGGTCAGTTATGACAAATGGGTATTTAATCTCATGACAGATGGGTATTGGCTATGTTATGGCTAATGAAATGCTGGAAACCTTTGTGTGTTTTTGGATGTGAAGAAATCTGTTTTGCTTGGTGTACTCTCCCCTACATCCAATACCAAGTCAGTTTATAAATTATGTTTGGGTATTCCTTCCTCCAGAAATTACAACTCTTCACAGCAATCACAGTCTGTCAGGTTGGAAACTACGGCATGGCAATACCTTGAGACAGATTTTGTTCTAGTTGAAGCTGTTAATATTTCTAGTAGGTTTTTATCAGTTCGACAAAAGCTGACACCTGGAAATTTAAAGGCTTAAACAGAACCTACAGTGATAGTTCCCTTCATTAAATGATACTTCAACAAGTCACTCAGTGCTGTAGGAGTTTCTCACTTTTGAGGATGGGAAGATAAATCTTCTGTCAGCTGCTGTCATGCAAGTAAAGGCTGATAAATCTGAAGTAATTGCTCCAGTGCTCCCTCCTGTGATCATCCTCCCTTCCTCCTGGAGCCACTGGCTGTTCTTGGGAGCCCTGGAGGAGCTATGGAGGCCCTGAGGGAGCAGTGGAAGCCCTGGGGAAGCGGTTCAGACCCTGAGGGAGCAGTGGAAGCCCTGGAGGAGCTGTGCAGGCCCTGAGGGAGCAGTGGAAGCCCTGGAGGAGCTGTGCAGGCCCTGAGGGAGCAGTGGAAGCCCTGGAGGAGCTGTGCAGGCCCTGAGGGAGCAGTGCCCCCCTCTTTGCCACCACGGCTGCCCTGGGGCTGCTCCCACTGCCCGCAGCACTCAGGGGCTGCCTCTGCTCCTCAGCACTGTGGGCCCCAGGAGTTTGTTGGCACCTCCAGTGCTGCCTGCAGGGCATTAAAATGGGATGAGGACACTGATCACAATCTTGCTGTCCTGGCTGGGTTGGTTCTTGAGTAAATCACCACAAAGGGTAACTCAGGTCTGCTCCTGGAGTTGAGGTAGAGCTTTTGAAAGGCTCAGGCAGTGAACACAGTGTGGTGAGCTGTGCATTCCAGACAGCCTGGTCAGGGCTGGGGAGCACCAGTCAGGACTTGTGTTCAGAGGTGCACATGTTCTTTAGTCTGCAGGCAAAGGACCGGAAAGAAACTTTCACATTTGAAAGCACTGTTCTGTCACTTTGTCTTCTCACTCCTTTTTGCTGAGTATTATTTGCCTCTTTCAAATGACTTCTAATATTTGATTTAGATTGTTTCAAAGAATAAAAGAGTGGGATTTCTTGCTCATTTTTATGCCTTTTTTTGTCCTGGTTGTTACCTCTGCCTTAGGCTAAGCCATGACTTCAGGATCTGGGCATGTGGACTCCAAGGCTGAGCTCACTACTTTGCTTGAGCAATGGGAGAAAGAGCATGGCAGTGGGCAAGACATGGTCCCTATCCTCACCAGGTAAGATCTATTGAGCAAATCCCTAAGGCTGAATGGCTGAAGTTACATGACAGCAGCTTTTACCTTGTTTTTTCTTGAGGCGTTCACATACCTGATAATCTGTAATTCATTTTCTTGGTCTAGAAAATGAACCGTTAGTGTGGTATTTAAATAAAAACTTTTAATGACATCTTACACTGTCTCTACAAATTCCCTGAAATAGTAGAAGTCAGGAGCATCATTAAATGTTTGAAATAACTTTGATATCTTTACTTGAAGCTTGTAAAACATTCATTGTGGTGGGAAGCAAGGTGTGAGAGGTTTGAGATTGCAGTGATGTTGATCAGATTAAATGAAAGGGTGAGAGTAGGGTGAGTAGGAGGAGCTATATTGAGAAGGTATTAGTGAAGCTCATAGGGCATGTTTAAAGTGAAATTTTAAAACCTGATTGTTTTTTAAGCTGTGTGATGGTCGAGTGGCATTGTGTTGTGAGAAAAATGCCCCGGTCCAGTAAATTATTTGGGGTTGTTTAGGTAACACCATTAATTATAAGACAGTATCTAGTACAAAAGAAAGATTTGAATGATCAGTTGCATTTGTGTTTTCCCAAGCCAGGCTTCATTTGGGTAAACTGACATTACTCCTGCTTTAAGGGGAGATTTGCAGAAATTCCCCCAGTTCCTCACAGCTCTGCTGGCAGATCCATGGCCTGCCTCACGTGTGCAGGACTCAACTGCTCTGCAGTTCAGGAGCAGTCCAGGTGTCTCTTCTGCCTTGTTGGGTCAGACAAGTCAGTGCACAGAGCTGGAGCTGGCACTGTGTGGAAGTAACAGGAATCTGCTGGAGGTTCTTTGCTTAGGTCTGTGCTGTGCCTCACCCACTGGGCACAACTTCTTTGCTGTTCTTACTGCTTTTTAAAAATAGCAGCATAGGAGGAGGAGATGAGCAACAGAAAGCCAATCCTAAACACTTGAAAATTAGTGGGTCTCTTGAAAATCATGAGACTGGTTTTGGTGTATCTCAGTGTGTTGTCTGAAGGAAATCTGTGCTATTTCAAGGCTTTTTCTTGTGGGCATAACCAGAAATTTACTGTATTCGAAGAAATTTAAAGACATTTGAACTAAATGTATTTTTTTGTGCTTATAGCAGTCTGGCACTTCTTGCTCCCTCTCAGCTCCTGGAGCTCCCTATATTATTTATGCTCAGACAAGTCTGATAACTTTGTTGGTTCTCAAGGTTTCTGTGCAGCAGGCAGAGTGGTTATGAATGGTGAAGACTTGGGTATTTTTGCTTTAGTGGAGATAGTACAGATTTATTTAAGGTAGCTGGGGATTTCACCAGAAGTTAAAATCAGAAATTAGATTTACAGTGCTTCAGTTATCAATGAGAGCTATGTTTCTGTCTGTAGGAGAGAGTTTTAGCTATTTAGATGTTTAGAGTTGCTGGTAGAGATGCTCCTGAGCAATCTTCACCAACTGTAGCTTGCAGTGCCAATCTCCTGAGGCAGAGCAATGCCCTTGCATATTGGTTTGGTCTTAGGGCAGAGGGAGCTGTGGTCATACTTGTTGGTGAGTGATATTTCTCTACTTCCTTCCTCCTTGTGAGCTAAATGAAAGAAAACTTCCCTTTGTGGATGGGAGTCTGTTGAATGTGATGCTGAGGCAGCACAGGGGGGAGTGCAGTAACAGGACAAGGACAGCAACAGTTACAGCACCAGTTGCAGACGACAGCTGAGCTGTCACTTCCAAAAAGCTGGATTTACAAACACTTGAGTGTTAGAAGGTATGGACTAAAGAAATTGCTTGGAAAGCCTATCAGCAAAAAACAGATATGTAATATACATGGTTTTCAAAACTACTGTAAATTGAAATGATCCCGTAATAGTCTTTCTTCATAGATGCAAATCATGTTCAACCAATCAGGCAAATTGTGACTCAGATAATTTATTGTGTCCCAGGAGCCTCCTTCATCAAGGGAATAAATCAGCAGTTTAACATTGTAACTTCATCTCCACAAACCAGCTGTATTGTGGTGTGGGATGCTAGAGCACCTTATGCTCTGGCAATCTGCTGTAAAGGCTCAGGTTGGTCATTAATGCCAGGTGATGACACAAAGCAGGATTAGGGTGGCTTTGTTGTTCCATCTGGATCACTGGGGGCCTTGCAGAGTTGACAAACTTTTCTGTATACCCCTGCTCCCAAGGTGAGCTCAGTTTGTGGCAAGTGGAAATGAGGATCTGACTAACTTTCCAAACACAGTTGTAAAGAGAAAAAAAAAAATAGAAGTAAAAGGCTCAGTGTAAATCCTACATCTTGTCTGCAGACTTGGAAATGGCTGCTGAACCAGTACAATGCCAAGTGAATGAAGGAAATCTTGAAACTTGAATAAAAGTTCTGTGGTTTTGTGAACTGTGTTTTGTTACAGCCCTGTATACCAGGTGCTATGTTAGAAGGCAGAAATGAGCTTTGGTAGTTATTTGACACTCGGTTGCTTCAATTGAGAATTGACAAAGCTGTTGGATCTAGATAGATTTATCTAAGTCAAGTCACAAACCACCTTTGTATGTGTTAGTTAAAAGAAGGGCATTGTAAGCAAGCTTGATTTTTCTCCTTTTTTCTTTTTTGAAAGTAAATTTCAAAGAGGCAATGTTTGTGTGGGGTTTTTTTTTTTTTTTTTTTTTTTTCTAATTTTGGTCAAACAGTTGTGAATAATTGTCTCAAAACCCTCCATAATTAGTGATTCACATTTGTCTTTCTTTGAGCCTGTGATAATGTTGTTGTCCCTGGAAGCACTGGGAGCTGGCTCGCTGCTTGGCTGCCTACCCAGACAGGATGCACTGGCCAGAGTGTTGTGCTCACTTTCCATGCTGCTTGTCTGTCCTTCCTGGCACATCACCAAAATGCTAATTATCACCTCAAAAGACCTGACAAGGCGAGAGTGCTGCTTCCCAGCTCCCCATTTGTCTGAGTTTTCTGTCAGCAGACATCCCTCAAGCTATTAGTTCTCATGGAAAAAAATGAGGAGCTGGCAGTGGAGTATTTAAGTGACTTGCTTGTGCCAGAATTTCTTGAGAGCTCAAGCTGTGCCTCCTATTATTAACAAGGGACACAATTTGCATCCTTTCACAATCAGGCTTATAAAAGTAAATATTGGAACCCCACAAGATCAACAGCTTGTTGAAAGATAATTGTTAGATCAAAGGCAAGCAAGAAAGTTCTCTGCTTATTTCCAATGAGCTAATTTGCTGTTCCTGGAATCTGGCAGGAGTCATCCTCTGTCACACTGGCAAGTGTAGCTCACAGAGGCAGGACTAAGAACATTTTTGCCTCTAGTCATGCTTGGGAGCACTGGGTATTTTCTGGAAAGTAACAGGCACGGAATAGAAGTCAGCAGTGTTCTGTAAGGGAAATCCTCTGTGAAAGACAAATATTTTTCCAGGGATTACTGCAGCCTTCCAGCAGTTTTCCCTCCCCTGTGATAAACTCTGCCTAGATAACTACTGTGAGGTATTAAGACCTTGTTTTAAAATGCTGTGCTGCGCATAGATGCTGCCTCCCACTCTGAACCTCTGTAGAGGGGAAGGAATCATGTCTTATACCAAGGAAATGAGATTTAATTTCCTAATGTTTTTTCAGTTGAATTGAGTGCTCTTTATCTCACCTCAAACTGCGTGGAGAAGGACAATGAATGACTATGGAATTATTTATTCCTTGACCATGAGATAATTTTCCTCTTCTTGATTTTGTGTAAATAAAAATAATAATTAATTCTCTTACTGCTCATTCTAAATGAGTTAGAGTGTAGGATTTCTTATTTCTGCTGAGGCTGCTTCTAAGTTTAGGGGAGGGATAGCACCAAAACAACTCAATTTTGTGTTTTTGATAGAGAGGAGCATTTAATGTATTTTGAGGATCTGTGAGCAGGGAGCTGGCTGAGTTTCTCCTTGTCTTATCCATGGTGGTAGTTGACGCATGGTAAAAAGTTGATAACTGAATAGAGGTTACACAGCACTTAATAAAGCTATTTAATATTTGTTAAATATTCATATTTATATTTAATTCTCCAACACAATTGAAATTTAATGTGCAGAATAACAAAAAACTATGCAGGCAGTTTGAGCAGCTGCCCCTGCACAGACTGAGCAAAGGGGAGGAATAAGTTACCTGTTCAGGACTTGCTCTGCTGCAGAAGAAAGACACTGTGGTGGTATGAGGTACTGCTCAAGCCCTTTATTGGCTCTAGTTCTCTACACTGTGTGTAGAACATCACAAGGAGTCTAACATGAGTAAATAAAAGGTGTTAGCCCTTCAGAGTGTCAAAGTTTATACATCTCTGGGATGTCACTATGGGTTCAGTGCATTTTGGAGCTAAAAATGAGATGAGATAGTAGAGGCCAGTGTTTTCTCTCCCCCCTGTTGTGGCCAGTCAGAAATCCTCTGGTGGCACTGAACACTGGTGAAAGCTGATGGGCTGGTTTGCAGTGCTCTGCCAGGTGTGTGACTGTGAGGAGCTGTGCTGCAGCAGTGTGAGTGCTGCTCACTTTGTGCTGTTCCGGCTGCAGGATGTCCGAGCTGATCGAGAAGGAGACTGAAGAGTACCGCAAAGGGGACCCTGACCCGTTCGATGACCGACACCCAGGTAAGGAGTCCTGGCAGCACCAGCTGTGCCCCAGTGCTTACTGGTAGCTCATATTCAAAGGTAAGCAGCTTCTAGCCTGGATGTGCCAATTCTGATCGAGGTCTGACTGCTTTCGCACTAGGGAGTTGTGCTCTGTAGTGCTGACTCTGGAGCGTCCCCAGGCAGTTTGAAGGTAGCAGTTCAGTATTAATGTTGGCATATTGAGGTAGGAAGGTGAGTGTTGAGTGTTTTCCTGTGTTCCTGTTTGTCCTACAGGTCGGGCAGACCCTGAGTGCATGCTTGGTCACTTACTGAGGATACTCTTCAAGAATGATGATTTCATGAATGCGGTAAGTTTGCTCTGAGAACTTTCTCTGTCAGTTCTTCACACCACCTTACTGCTTTTATTTCCTCTGTGCTGGTTGGCCTTGTTAGTTGTTTAATATTTATTTTAGTGGTGTCAGAATTCTCTTTTCCATAATACTGGATTTTAAGATGGGTTTAAGAGCAACTCTTTTGCCACTATTGGAGTCACTCAGGTAAAGGGGAGTTCATGAGCTGTTGGAATGTGTGTAGCAACAACTGAATTAGTTGTTTTCAAGGTGTATCAATCTCTTTAAAGAAAATGGGGCTTCTTTAATACAAGTCCAAAAACATAATTTCTTTCTATAATGAAGATAATGCCACTAATTCTAGTGCCTTGTTTCTGAGTGCTTGGAACTACTGGGCTGCCTGCAGGAACAGAAGAGCATGTCAGCTCTAGAAGACTCAGGCAGAGAATCAGGAGGCAAGAGTCTGCCTTTCCACTTGTACTGCTAAACTCTAACATGACTTAATAGCTAGAATTTTGTGACCTTTGCATGCCTGCAAACACCTATATCAGTACACATTGCTGGAAGGATTCTGACAGATTGCTTGCATGTCTCTCTCTGTCAAACTGCAAGTGATAAGGAAATACATGTGCAGTTAAAAATGTGCAATTTCTTATGTTAATTTTTTCATTACCTTTTAATGTTTGTTCTGTTAGTTTTTCAAGGCATTTGTGTTTATAGATCTTTAGTCAGTAAACAGCAGATCAGAGGCTCTCTGGTTCTCTGAGAAGTAGTTTTGACTTCCAAGGCACTGAGGGAGCAGGCTAAAGGCTGGACATGTTGAGATCCAGGGCTTAGAATGGCATTCCTTACTTTATTATTTTCCTGCCATGGGAGCTGTAAGGCTTTCACTGCTCTAGGTTTGGTCAGAGTTGAATTTCAAACCTGTGCTGTTCCTGATCTTCTCCAGCTAGTGAATGCTTATGTGATGACAAGCAGAGAACCTCCACTAAACACTGCAGCCTGCAGACTCCTGCTGGACATCATGCCGGGACTGGAAACAGCTGTTGTCTTCCAGGAAAAGGTATCACCTGCACTAAAACTTGGGTTTATAGCTTGCTTTATTTTGTACTCCAATAAGACTTCCCAAAGGAGAAGCCACTAAAAAGCCATATTGAAATCCTGTGTCTGGGAGCCAATCTGTTCAGCCTCACTAATGGTCTGGGGCTTTTTGCTCTTGGCATGTTCAATTAATAAAATCTTGGGTATTTCATAGCTTTTTAAAGTGTGATGTGACTGACTGAAACAGAGGAGCTGGAATTTAATGTAATGTTTTGGGAATTGTTGCTTTATAGGCCTGTGAATGGAGCAGGCTGTGCAGAACATGGAGAACTTGCCCAGTAATCCCCAGCTCTGGCAGAGCAATAGCTTTCCTAGAGCTAAGTGATAAGCAAGTCATACTTTAACTAAGCAGTCTAAAATCCACAAGCTTTGTGAGCATTATCTGGAGCTCTGATAGACAGCTGAGTCAGACTTCACATGTTGACAGATGAGTTGTTCTGAAGGAATGCACACAGAGTGGAAATTGAGGAGAAAGTGAATTTCACTCAAGCCATAGTTTCCTTGTCTGTAAGAATTAATATTTTTCTGAAGTTTGGAAATGAGGCAGTGCTGTATATAAAAGTTCTAAATTAATTTCTCTACTATTGGAAATATGCAGATGAATTCTAAAGCATAATAAAAGATAATAATGTGCTCCCTTTGTGAAAGATTTAATTTAATTTGAGCTCTTTGTGATTTGTCCAAAAGCTGAGGCTGGGAAGCCTTGATCAAAAAACAATTTAAAACCAAAACAGTAATTCCCCATTTGAGGAGAATATAGCTATTTCCAGAGATAAAAGCTTTCTGTAAACTGAAATGAAATTAAGTTTTGCACTGAGGGACTTTTTTCCTTTTGACTTGAGAATATCTAGAGCTCTGTTCTGGCACTTAGGGCTCCTGTATATAGGAGGCTTTGGGAAGAGGGTGTTGTTCTTGTCACAAAGAGGCCCTCTAGCGACCAAGGGATTTCACAGCTCATCAGTTAGACTTTTTTTTTTTTATTACATAAGAGCAATAATAATGCAATTGTCTTTAAGTATATAACAGGCAATAAAAATCTGTGAGCTGAGAGTTCCTGTTAAAATGTCTCTTCATTATTACTTTTCACTGATTTTCTATTGTATTGTACCTGTAATTCAAATAATGTGCAAGATTTCTGTCACGATAATTGTTGTTGATGTTTCTAAATCCAGTGGCAATTTAGAGGAAACAAATTGATCTTTCATTCCAAACCGTTGTCTTTCTAATTGTCTGTTTTAAATCTGGCCAAATTTCATTTTATTTGATATAAGTTCAACACAGCTTATTTGAAATTTGCTAAATTGCTGGAGATTTTTATTAGTGAAACTGATCAGAACTTTGGGCTTCTTCATTTGGACTGATTCATACCTGTAGTGTTTTGCTGCCTCCTAGGAAATACCTTCACTGGCCACTTTTTGCATTTGTGCAGATCCAGGTATCTGATGCCTGGGAATAGCTTCGTGCCACTTAAAGATTTAGGAGTGGGGTTTTTTTTGTGTGTTGTTTTTTTTGTTTTTTTTTTTTTGTTTTTTTTTTTGTTTTTTTTTTTTTTTTTTTTTTTTTTGTTTTTTTTGTTTTTTTTGTTTTTGGGGGGGGGGGGGGTTTGATTGCAGCAGGTATTTTTATTCATTCCATGCTTGGTGGGAAATCCAGCCTGGTCATTACTGCAATAAGAGAGAATTCTTCCCAAAAGATGCTTTCACTGGGACTGAGAAGCTGAAGATGAAATGTAACTGTTAGAACTGGTTTCTTGTTTCCTCCCTTCTAGGAAGGCATAGTTGAAAATCTCTTTAAGTGGGCACGAGAAGCTGATCAGCCACTAAGGACATATGCAACAGGACTGTTGGGAGGAGCTATGGAAAACCAGGATATTGCTGCAAATTACAGGGATGAGAACTCCCAGTTGGTAATGATCTCTCAATCACTTTCCCTTTGTGGAGTACAGTTACCTCTTTATAATTTTTATTCATGGGGAGCTCACATTCTTGGGTTAATGTATGAGTCTTACAGTGGTTGTAGTGCTGTCTGTAAGGGTCATGGTTTCCATCCTTTCCTGCCTGAGTTGGAGCATGCAGTCTGATATTCTGTTAACAGCAGTTGTATTCCAAATGCCAATGGAAGCCTAAGAAGTCAAATACTTTTTAATGAGCTCATATTCATACTTTCCTTAAATAACAACTTTCAGAAGCTCTACATCTGTAACTATTGCACATTGTGGTTTGCCCACCAGACAGAGGTTTTAAAATGAAAGGTGAGTCAACATGGAGACAGCTATGACTTCTCTTCTAAACATTAAAAGTAAAAGCATGACCTTTGGTTTTGTGGAACTGCAATTTACCAAAGCTGCTGCTTCCAAAGGGAATGTTACCTTTATTTCAGGCTGGGCAGAGATGGTGGAAGGATGCTGCAATCTGGTATGTGGCTCTGTTAGCACCACTATAGCTCATCTGCTCTTAATGGCTTTCCAGCTACTTCCTTCTCACATGGGAGACACGGTGCTGATATTTTAGAATGAGAGTTGCTGTAGCAAAATGGATTTGAGTTCTCTCAGTCACTTTGAAGTTGTTATGTCTCTGGGCAAATGTACACAGCAACGTACTCTGACCTGTATGCTGTGGAGGGGTTATATGATGATAACTAAAAATATGGCTGAGGTGAGTTGCATGATCAAAGCAAGGACTGTATTCTCATGAGTGCTGCTGCTTCTCTGAACCAGGTGGCTCTGGTGCTCCGTCGGCTGCGAGAGTTGCAGGTCACTGAAATGACCACAAAACAGGAAAACAAGCGCCCCAGTCCTCGGAAAGTGCCCTCAGATCCTCTGCTGCCCCTCGATGAAGAGGCTGTGGATATGGATTATGGGGAGATGACAGTAGATGGAGAGCAAGAAGAAGTTTCTGCTGATATGGAGATCTCCTTTCATCTTGATTCAAGTCATAAGACCAGCAGCAGAGTAAACTCTGCTACCAAGCTGGATGATGGGGGACTGAGAAGAAGCAAATCAGGGAAGCAGCACGAAAGAGACGGCTTCCGCAAGGCCAAGCAGAAGCTGGGCTTCTCCACCTCGGAGCCAGAGCGGATGTTTGTGGAGCTGTCCAACAGCAGCTGGTCAGAAATGTCCCCGTGGGTGATTGGCACCAATTACACGCTTTACCCCTTGACTCCTGCCATAGAGCAGAGGCTGATTCTTCAGTACCTGACTCCCTTGGGGGAGTACCAGGAGGTGAGCATATGAAGGTGGGAGGAAGCACTCTGTGCTCTAATTCTCTGTACAAAGCTGAGTGGAATTGTGGGGGGAAATTGGCAGAACTGCTCTATCACGCTCTGGTATTTCTTGTCATGATTAAGACTGATAACTTTTCATGAGTTGTTGATGACTTCTAAACTGATGAAGTCATTAGTTTGAATATTACTTGGTGGGTAATACTCAAACCTGAACCTAGCAGATGTGTGGTCTGGAAGTTGGAGCATGGCCCTGGGGATTTTGTCCCATGTTCCTGCTAAATTTAGTGCTTGGAAGCTTTGTTTGAAATGCAGACATTTCCTGTTTCCTATGGTGGATATAATAGAGTCCTGCAAATAAAAGTCTGAGGAAATAATCAACTTGAAATTCTAAATGAAGTGGTTTGTGTAATCTCTGTAGTAGCTCTGAGGAGAAGTGACAGGGCCTATGTTATGCAGATGCTTTTGATAACTGGTAGTACTTAAATGGACAAAATAATGTGACTGTGTCAGGTTTACCAAAGAGTGTTTCCTTTTTTTTTTTTTTTTAAATTTTTTTGTGGTTTACCTAATTAGTAACAGAACAAAGCAACACAAGTTTTGCTTTGTGGTGGATGTTGTGTGTGCACATGTGTGCCTTGTTTCTGTGAGACCCAGTGAAACCATTACCCCCTAACACCCTGCATGCAGACTGGATTGCTTCATATGCCAGCAATAATAGGCAATAAAAATAGGAATTACTAGCATAAAGGTGTTACAAAGAATGATGCAAAGGGTTTTGGTCTGTTGCCCTGCTCTCCTGTTTTTTCTGTTCAGTTGTTGGGTAGTTGTCTTTGCACAGATGGAAGGTGGAGCCTCTCTCCAGGGTGGTATCTGTGTCTTCCATAGCTGCACTTGGAGGAGAGTCTTAAGATTTCCGTGTGGCAGCTGCCATGCACCTTGCTGCAGTCAGCAGATGTAATACAAGAGGTCTGTTAACCTTTATTGCTTCCTATGGATGGAGCTGGTTACCTCTGACCTCTCATAACAGGTATCTGCTAATAAGGGAAAACTGGGGGTTTGAGAGAGTATAAACCAAGAGAGACCTTGTAATTCCCATGAAACATTCAGCTAGTGTCCCATTTTTGTTTTCTCAGCTGCTCCCCATCTTTATGCAGCTGGGATCAAGGGAGCTGATGATGTACTACATTGATTTGAAGCGAACCAACGATGTGCTGCTCACTTTTGAAGCCCTTAAGGTAAGCTTCTTTCAAAGTATATAAAATATACCATAAATATTGTAAAAAAATGGAATATATGCTTGCTATGTGTCAAAGGCAAGTGCTCATCTTCTTTAGGCTGATGTCTTGCAGCATTCCCTTGGATTGGAAGTGCTTTTCACTCAAGCTGAATGTACTGCAGTTTTGATTTTTGAGGTGTCAAGCACTTAAAATGAAAAAACAGGAAAGGAAGGAGGGAATAAAAAGATCTTAATTGTGCAGGAAGGGCCATTAAGTTCATCTTTCAGCTACCTATTTGAAGATGATAAAAATTCCTCTTTCTGTCAAATGATTGTGTTCCTGCTGCCCTTAGATGGCATTCCTGAGTTATTCCACTGCCTGCTATCTCAAAGGACACTTGTGAGGGGTGAGGAGCATAAACATCTTATTTCCCAGAAGCTCCAGCATGACATCTCTGATCTCAGTGGTTCAAGTACTAGTTTGGTGTGAGTAGTCTTTAGGGTTACCTCCCCAAGGTAAAAAGCCACACAAAAGAACCTTATTCAAGCCAAACCTGCAGTGCAGCAGCACAAGTTAAACTCTTCTGTGCGTTCTTTCCCTCTTTCACAATAACTTCTCTGCCTCTGATCCTCCAGAGTCTTCCTCTCTGTATCTTTGTCATTTGCCTGAGAATTTATTTTGAAGAAGCAGTGTTCCTACAGTAGCTCATGGTTACTTCAGCTGGGAGTAGAGTGGGGTGTACAGTGGCTCTTACTGTTTGCTCTTAAGGTGTGGGTAATACAGAAAAGCAGTGCAGCTGCAGGCTTCCCTTTAACTGTCTTTACACCTCATTTTGTAAAATTCCTTCCATCAGCAAGATGTCATAATCAATATATGAATGGAAATTTAAATAGTTAGTAGTGATAATACAAAGTGAGTGAATTTGAAGACAATAAAAAGACCTTAAGGTGGCCTGTTGGATAATTTCTGAGTTGCTCTGCTTTTCTAGTATTTTTTTTTTTTTGCAAAATGTGTAAAAAAAAATGGTAGTGCCTCTTTTGGTTTTGTTATTGGGATAAATACTGCATTGTGGATTAAATGTAATGGGAGGAGGAAGTGAGGTGCACAAAGCACAGAGCAGTTACTTTTTCTGCTGTCTGTTTTTCTATGGGGTGGGGATGCAACTGATGGCAGTTTCAAGAATCCTAGTCTAATCTGCTTTTATGATTCCTTAGCATTTGGCATCATTGCTGCTGCACAACAAGTTTGCTACAGAGTTTGTTGCTCATGGAGGAGTGCAGAAGTTGCTGGAGATTCCTCGTCCTTCCATGGCAGCCACAGGAGTGTCCATGTGTTTGTATTACTTGTCATACAATCAAGATGCTATGGAGAGGGTAAGAGCTGTTCTTGTGCTGTAACTGCAGTCATTCCCATAATTTCTCAGTGTTTCTACCTGTGTTCAGACACTGAATAAGCATCTTCTAAGCTTAAAAGCAAATTTATATGGATGGTTAATTGATATATGCAGAGGCTTTAGGAGGTGTTTGAATAATAGTGTATTGTTTCAAGGTGTGTATATGAATAACAGTGTTTTGTTTTAAGGGTGTGGATTTCAGTTCCTAGGGAATTAACTGAAGACCTTGTCAGCATTGTCTTAATACTTTAATCACCCTTTTCATTCTATTCTTTCCCACACAAAATCCCAACAGAAAACTCCTTCATTCTCATTTGCCTTTCTTTTCCTGTCTGTTCCAATGGACTGCTACACCTGAGATTGTTTTTCTCCATGGATGGTTCCAGATGTTCTGCCAGATGTTATCCCCAGTATATTCAGATACCAGGTAGAGGAGGAGTCTGTGGTACATTTTGGATTTCAGAGGAAGCCACCTTCAGGGTACAGTCATTTGTCAGGTAGTCCATGCTAGACCTCAGGTCTGAAGCTGGTAGCACTGTATTCTTTGAGTGTATCCAACACCAGCAGAGAAGAGATGGAAAACTCTGCTAACTTGGCACACAGCAGCTGGTGCCAGCACTTCAGTTCCTCTTGTCACTGACCCTGACAGAGGGTTCCCAGTTCCTCCTCAGTGGAAGTAAATAGGCAAATGCAAAAGTGCAGTTCTGAGTGCATGGTCTGCACATCTTGGAGGCGCAGCCTGAGAACAGGAAAAGACCAGCTCAGTTGTCTGTTTCCAGAGAAAAGTCAGGCTTTAGACTTGGATTTGACAATCCTTGCAGTTCCCCTAAGCTTCAGTGCTGCTAGAGTTTGGTAGTACCTTAACATAGGACATGGTACTTGGTTTCACTGAGCAGAATTTGTGTTTCTTCAGTGGAAACCTGTTGGCCTCTAGCAAAGCATTCTTTGGATATGTGGAAATGGTATGGAGAAGGACTGGAATCATACTACACCAAGACTGCTGTATTCATTGTGCTTTACTCTGGGAATGGCCAATTTCTAGTCCTACATTGCCAAATCATACTCTTTATTGGTCTTTATTAGTCAGCAGCTTTTTTTACCGGTCTAGAAATGGGACTTCTTATTTCATGTCAGATGTCTGAAGTCAAGCTGAGAATAGCTGATACTTGTCCTCTGCTTCTCAAAGAGTATTCATTCTCCTTGGACCAAATCTCTTAAGCAATCTGTTTGAAGTCTTCATCAAGAATGTTCTTTTGCTTTCCAGGTCTGCATGCACCCCCACAATGTGCTTTCAGATGTGGTGAACTACACCTTGTGGCTGATGGAGTGCTCCCATGCCTCGGGCTGCTGCCATGCCACCATGTTCTTCTCCATCTGCTTCTCCTTCCGTGCTGTGCTGGAGCTCTTTGATAGGCACGATGGGCTGCGGCGTCTGGTGAACCTGGTAAGGACTGTGGCTTTTTAGGGGACAGGGGCTTAGTGGCAGGTTTTGCACCCTGTAAATGCAACTGTGTAGAGTTTTGTTCTTTTGTTTGGTTTTGTTTGGAGTTCTTCCTCCTCAGTTCCCAAGAGATGGAGGGGTGGGTTGAGTTTTCTAAGCAACACTTGCATGCATCCTTTTATCTTTATTATTTTTATTATTATGATTATTGTCTAGAGACTTAATACCCTTTGGGAGCTTTTTTGTGCAACTCCTGGGTTAAGCAATACTCATTCAAACAGTGGTGGCTTAGTGGTAGTCCAGATATTTGTTGCCACTCCACATAGATGTGCACCCTGTTGGATGTGGATCAGTGCAGCCTTGTTCCAGGAGAGGAATGGCTGTGTGCATGCTGCAGGAACTGTAGTACCTTCTGGGCACAAGTTCAAGACATTGTTCATATAGAAAAGCTGCAATGCCTGCAGGGTGTGGCTGTGCACTCCTGCAGCTTGGGCCCTGTCTAACTCAGGGGCATTAGCGCTGCAGGGTGCCAGCACACCTTGTGGTGCCATATTTTGCTTAAGAGTACTGAGCACAACACTGCCTCGAGACCTACACTGATGTAATTTCTTTAGCCTGGAAAAAAGGAGGCTCAGGGGTGACCTTGTCACTCTCTACAACTATCTAGTCAGGTGGGGGTTGGTCTCATCTCCCAGGCAGTGAGTGACAGAATGAGAGGACGCAGTCTTAAGCTATGCCATAAGACGTTTAGGTTGGACATCAGAAAAAAATTCATTGAAAGAGTGATTGGGCACTGGAATTGTCTGCCCAGGGAGGGGAAACATGTCTCTGGACATGTTTGAAAAAAGACTGGATGTGGCACTCAGTGCCATGGTTTAGTTGATGAGGAGGTGTTAGGTCATAGGTTGGAGCTGATGATCTCAAAGGTCTTTTCCAACCTAGTTCATTCTGTGATCCTGTGATTTCTGTCTTCATGGATAGTGAAGGAGAGGGCATGGTTCAGTTTTGGCTGTTTACCCACACAAAGACCCTTTTCTGTTCAGACAGCCTTTCTCAGCTCTCAGTGTGCTTCTATGTCCTGTACAGCAAAGGCAGTGTTAGGGTTTGGTGTGAGAGCAGCTGAGAGTTGTAGATGCTTTTTTTTCCTGAAGACTGAGCTGATGAACCATTTTTTCCCATACCCAACTTCTTTCTGAAGATAAGCACTCTGGAGATCTTAAACCTGGAAGACCAAGGAGCCCTGCTGAGTGATGATGAGATCTTTGCCAGCCGGCAGACGGGGAAGCACACCTGCATGGCGCTGCGCCGCTACTTCGAGGCGCACCTTGCCATCAAACTGGAGCAGGTGAAGCAGTCGCTGCAGCGCACCGAGGGCGGCATCCTGGTCCACCCACAGCCCCCCTACAAGGTGAGGAGCACATGGCAGGCTTCAGCTTTTCACCAGGTTGTTGCATTTCTCAGTTGAATCCAAGCTGCAGACATGTGCAGATCCCTTTGAAGCCAGTGCAATAACTAGGCAGGCTGCAGTTGTTGTATTTGTACCTTTTTCCTGTCGTGTGGAATGGCATTGTAATAGGGAAATACAGAGGCTTGTCTGAATGACATTTGATGAGGGTTCCTGCTCATGTGCTGTGGTTCCCTTTCCATCTCTCAGAAACTCAAAGGCAGGTTGTTTTTGGTATTTGTATTTGATACAAATATCAAATATTTGTTTGTATTTGATATTTGTATTTTCTGTGCTGTGAATCTCTGAAAGAACAAAATTTGTATATGTATAGAGGTCCTTAATGCTGAAAAACTCAGAAATACCTTTAATTTGATAATAACTGAAATGTCTTTTGAACACAACTGTTTTTAGAAATGACCCATGAGATTCAGATAGATAATAATCATAGTCTTGGCCATGATTTTTTTTCCCTGATTTCTCCCTGCAAAGCTGGTTTTGTTGATTTTTTGGGGTTTGTTTGTTTGTTAGGTTTTTATAAAACTAGATTGTAGGGCTGCTGGTTTTGAGAAAGTACATTCACCTGTGGTTCCTGATTTAATTTATGGTAGTTCTCTGGAGGAACTGAAGTAAGAAAATATAAGGGAGCTTTTGCTTCTGCAGAAATCACTTTTGTTCTGTAACTAAAAATGTATATAAAATGTTGCTTTCTCATGTAATTAAAAATATTGAAAGGCAGACTTTCTAGGAATTTTTTAAAATTCAGTATGCTTTATAGTCAACACTTAGAAACTGTAATTGAATATTTTTAGCAACCTTTTTAGTATTTTATCATAAATGTATATTGAATGATGGTGTAGTAACTACTAGATTAGTAGCTTAAAAGCAGAGTAGAATTGTAATTTAATGTAACTTTTCTTAAATTTGCCTTAGCTTTCTGAGACTGTAAAGAAACTTTAAGGATATTATCCTTAAGCTTATTATTGTGTATTATAGTGACAGTTGCTATATTCTTTTGTAACTGGGGAATAAACCAGAAAGTAAATACTTAATCTGCAAGACACAGAGTAGTTTAATCTTATAGATGCAGTTTTCAGTTAAATCCCAGCAGTGAGGGATTTGATGTGCAAATTTGTAACCCTTGTGATGTAATGGTGTCCCTTGGACCCTGCAGGCCTGCTCCTATACTCATGAGCAGATTGTGGAGATGATGGAGTTCCTGATCGAGTATGGTCCAGCACAGCTTTACTGGGAGCCAGCAGAGGTTTTTCTCAAGCTGTCTTGTGTCCAGCTCATGCTTCAGCTCATTTCCATTGCCTGCAACTGGAAGACGTACTATGCAAGGTGAGCTCTTTGCTGTAGTGCTCTGTTTGATAGGCAGGATGTTACATTTCCAGATTTTCTACCCTGATATTGTTTAAAACAGGCACGTGCTGGTTAGTGCTGTTAGGGCCTGTGCTGTGGCCACACAGTGCTTATCAAAGCTAACTCTGGGGAAAGCAGGACTAAAATTTTAAGGTAGAGAGAGGGATGCCAAGAAATTTCTGAAGAGCCAAAATCCCTCAGGCCTTTGATTAGTATGACACTGATTTCTCAGAAAAGCTTCATCACAGTTCTGTGCCTCTTTCTAGCTGTCTCAACATTTGTTTACCTTTTTGTTAAGAGAAAGCCTAGAAAATGATCCAAGAAGAAGGTGAAATCAAGGCGTACCTTAATCCTGGAATGAGGTGGGCCAGGACTCCCTTCTTATTTCTGCTGCCTACAGGAGCTCCTTGCCTAACTTAAATTGAAAGCCTTTGAAATCTGTTTTTGCTTCTGCAGTTCCCTGCCTCCCTCCCACTCTCAGGTTGCACTCTCCTGCCTGGGTAGTTTGTGTTCTCCTGTTTCTTTCCTTCTGCAGCTGTTTCCTAATTGCTCTCTGGTTAACTCCTACCTTTCCACACAGGTTAAAAATCTCCTCTTTTTTGCATTTTTCTGCTCTCTCACCTCTTGCTGAACATCCCTTTTCATCTTCCACAAACCTGCATCTTCCTTAGGCTGGAGCCTAAGTTGGTGTCTTTTTGACTATCAGAGTTGTCTGGTTTACTGCTGAACAGTTTCCCTTGATTTAAGATAAACTTCCTTGCTAGTTAACTGGTGACAGAGTATTTTTGATAGCACTGTTTCCCTGCTAAGATGTAGAGTTAGATTAAATTTAGCAGCTTAATTTAGAATGGTTTCTTTAGTAAGTCCTAACATTCTTATTTTTATAAATACAGAATTACCATGCTTTTAGGAGCCTGTGAGCCATGTGGGATAAATGCTGGCAGACTGCAGGCAGTGGTGTGCATGTGAGCACTGCCTTCTATGGAGACCAGCCCTTTTCATTCTAAAATCAAAAGGCACCATCAAATGCAGCAGATGTGGCTGATTTGCTTCCATTTCTTGGAGCAGAGTAAATGGAATACTATTTTATGCTATTGAAACAACTCTGTACATAGAATTCTAAGAAGTCCATCTGTTGCTGTCTTCCAGGAATGACACGGTACGATATGCTTTGGATGTGCTGGCCATCCTGACTGTAGTACCTAAAATCCAGTTGCAACTGGCAGAACCTGTGGATGTGTTAGATGAAGCTGGGTCTACTGTTTCCACTGTGGGTAAGCAGAATATGGTCCTAATGACTTACACATTTATCAGTTGTCTCCTGCTACATGGGTTTTGGCTGGCTGTTCCTCACCTGCAGTGAGACAAGGGTTAAAGTAATTAATGTAGTCAGAGTTACTGTCAAGGATGCAAATAAATGGGAGAGTGCACTGTGGTTAAAATTGTGTCATGATTAGCACTGAGGTTGGGTTACAAATTTAGAGGCAGGTCTTTCTCTTGCACTTGTTTTCAAGAGCTCATTAAATACAGGTAGAGGCAAATATACTTTTGTAATGGGACTATTAGGTTTCCTCAGTTTGTCAGAAATTTAGGTCTCCTGAGGATATGACATCTGGGAGTAAGGGAGAGGAACAATTATTGCTGTGTTAATTATGCTCTACCTGGTTACCTCCAGGTTCAGCATATAAATGACTGAGATGTGCCTGGATCAGATCCAAGGCTTCTGCTTTAACTGGAGCCTCACTTTTCTTTATAAGAAAATAAAAATAAAGGCAGACGCAATACTAGATATAGGCAAAAGACAATTCCTTTTGCACTAAACGTCCTAGGCAAACAGCAATTCTGTGAGGGTTTTGATATTCTGAAGCAGATGTGAAACTAACAGGAATTCTGTGGGGGAAAATAGTCGCCCTAAAGTTTTTTTTTTTGCCTGATTCCTTTTGGAAGTTGTGATATGATTATTTTGTCCTCAGTGACTTGGTCCCCTTCCTTCCTCTTAGTATTTACTTTGTTAGTGTTTGTACAAGGGTTGCTCTATGCAGTAGGAATCAGAGCATGTCTGTGCATCTTGCTCTGTCCAGATACTGGCCTGTGCTTGATCACCACATCTAAGAGTTTGTGTGACATTACGTACTGATGATGATGTGGAGTACCAGCAGGGCAGGAGAATATTTTGCTAGGGAGGTAGAAGAATATGTCTTAGACTAGTTAGCAGAACTTCAGGAATTTCTGGAATTAAGTGAAGTACCTATTTTCTTCAAATTCGCTGGAAGACTCCTTTACTTGTCTGATCAACTTGTGTGAGATACATGTTAGAGTAATAAAGAAACTATTTCTTTCCCTCACTAGGTATTAGTATCATCCTTGGGGTTGCTGAGGGTGAGTTTTTCATCCACGATGCTGAGATTCAGAAATCAGCCCTTCAGATCATCATCAATTGCGTGTGCGGCCCAGATAATCGGATCTCCAGCATCGGGAAATTCATCTCTGGGACTCCTCGTCGAAAGCTCCCTCAGGCCCCCAAGAGCAGCGAGCACACGTTGGCCAAGATGTGGAATGTGGTGCAGTCCAACAACGGCATCAAGGTGCTGCTGTCGCTGCTGTCTGTGAAGATGCCGATCACTGACGCAGATCAGATCCGGGCCCTGGCCTGCAAAGCCCTGGTGGGGCTGTCGCGCAGCAGCACCGTCCGGCAGATCATCAGCAAGCTGCCCCTGTTCAGCAGCTGCCAGATCCAGCAGCTGATGAAGGAGCCGGTGCTGCAGGACAAGCGCAGCGAGCACGTCAAGTTCTGCAAGTACGCGGCCGAGCTCATCGAGCGCGTCTCGGGGAAGCCGCTGCTCATCGGCACCGACGTCTCGCTGGCACGCCTGCAGAAGGCCGACGTGGTGGCCCAGTCCAGGATCACTTTTCCTGAGAAGGAGCTGCTGCTGCTGATTCGGAACCACCTCATCTCGAAGGGCCTCGGGGAAACGGCGTCTGTCCTTACGAAAGAGGCTGACCTGCCCATGACTGCAGCATCCCACTCTTCTGCCTTCACCCCTGTTGCAGCCGCTGCCTCTCCGGTGACTCTGCCTCGCACTCCTCGCATAGCTAACGGCATCTCAGCCCGTTTGAGTAGCCACACT
Organism: Ammospiza nelsoni; assembly: GCF_027579445.1. NCBI lineage: Eukaryota > Metazoa > Chordata > Aves > Passeriformes > Passerellidae > Ammospiza > Ammospiza nelsoni. Next base: position 16,580,857 of record NC_080643.1, on the reverse strand, counting down.
GCTGTAGGTTCCACTGCCACCTCTGTCCATGCTCAGGCAAGGCCGTCTGCATCCCAAGGTCCACCTGCCCTTCCAGGCCCTTCTTATGCTAGCAGCTCTCCTCTGATTGGCAGGATTAGTTTTGTCAGGGAGAGGCCGTCTCCCTGCAACGGCAGGAAAATCAGAGTGTTGCGACAAAAATCGGACCATGGCGCCTACAGCCAGAGCCCAGCTATCAAAAAGCAGCTGGACAGACACCTTCCTTCCCCACCCACGCTGGACAGTATAATCACAGAGTACCTTAGGGAGCAGCACGCCCGCTGCAAGAACCCTGTTGCCACCTGTCCCCCTTTCTCTCTCTTTACTCCCCACCAGTGTCCTGAGCCAAAACAGAGGCGCCAGGCGCCCACTAACTTTACCTCACGGCTGACCCGCAGGGCGGCCTTTCCGAAGTACGGAGGGGTGGATGGTGGCTGCTTTGATAGACACCTTATATTTAGCAGGTAAGGAAGAACACTGTGTTGTGATCTCTCTCAAGATGTACCCTGTGCCAAAAGCCTTACCTGGATTCAGGCTGTGCAGTCCCACGGTGGACTATCCTTAGAGACAAAAGAATTTTCATTCACCGTGACAGTGAGAGATCCTTGAAAGGCATTTTTAGTAGTTGTTCTCTTTGTCTTGTCCTTAGTGCTGACCCTTAGTACACAAAGCACACTTTATTTTCAGTAGCAACATTGACTAATGAAGCTGGTAGCTCTTTGTTCTCCTTTGGAAGGTGAGTATGCAGCACCAATTCTATGAAAATGTAACATAGCCTTGAGGATGGTTGGCTGACAGATGCAGGACAGTGAAATCTGTATTTTGTTCTTGCAACTGAATCACCAGCACCACCAGTGGCCTTTCCTGAGGTTAAACTGGAAGGTGATGTAAAGTTTATTAAAACAAAGGTGACATGTTCATGAGGGTGTCTTCACAGTGAAAGCAGTGTCACTGTGGGAAGTTATGATGCCAGGATGTTGTTTAGCTCATGTGACATCCTCTTGTGCTAAGCGTTTCAGAACTGTTAGGAATTTTTTTGCTAGCTCTCTGTATTTACCCAGGTGTTGACATTACAGGTTTTCCATCAATCCAGCTTTGAAGATGGAGTCCAAGTGCTTCAGCTTAATGATATGCTTTAACAGAAGTACCACATAGTGGAAAACAAACCCTGAAAGATTGCAAACACTGTTGTAATACTCAAGCACTAGTCTTCAAACCGATACTTGGCTTACTCTAGAGAAAGTTATAACTTGTACCTGTGTAATCTTTAAGGGCTTTATTTAATATCACACAGCATTTCAGTTTTGCTTCTCTCCTTTGGGTTACCCATGTGTTTTTGCCTTCTCTAGGTTCCGTCCAATTTCTGTGTTCAGGGAAGCAAATGAGGATGAGAGTGGCTTTACCTGTTGTGCATTTTCTGCAAGAGAACGATTCCTAATGCTGGGTACTTGCACGGGGCAGCTGAAGCTCTATAACGTGTTCAGTGGACAGGAGGAGGCCAGTTACAACTGCCATAACTCTGCCATCACGCACCTTGAGCCATCCCGGGTAAGGAACCACAGACCTGTTCTGATCTTTAGCAGTTCTCACTGCCTGAGCCCTGGCATGTTTTGGGCCCATCTGGGTTTGTACATCTGAAGTGCACCCACTGGCTGGCCTGCAGTGCCTGTTGATGAAGTACTTTTAATAGTTGCATATTGCCACTCTTATGAGTTCTACATGTAAGGCTTTTTCTTCCCAATATAGTAAAGAAGATACACAGTGGCTGTGTGCTTTCTTAAGAAATTAATATATATGTCTGCAAGTGGAAAAATGCTTAGACTCACTATTACACATTTATTTATGTGTGAGATAAGATATCAGAGTTTATATATCTTTGCTGGAGAAAGAAACCTTTCAGGAGATCATTCTAGGAAGAAAGAAAAGATTATAAGCAGAGTGGACTCCCCTCACAGGGCATCAGAGTTCAGCTGTGGATTATCCTGATTTTATCTGCTGTTAACATCATAGATTGTTCCTATTCTTACCTGTAAACTTTGTCTACTTTGGGCTCTTTGTTATACACAGTGTTAGATACTTGGATTTTATTCCTATAGGAGTAGTATTAAGCACAAAAGTGTCTGCTCTGCAGTTTCCAAATTGATCTTGTAAGTTAAAAGTGTACAGGTAAAATGATAACCTCTGTTTTCCCTGGTGTTTTTTTCCTTTCCTCTGTGCCTATCTGGAAACTCAGGATGGATCTTTATTGCTGACATCTGCTACATGGAGCCAGCCTCTGTCTGCGTTGTGGGGAATGAAGTCTGTCTTTGATATGAAGTAGGTACACTCTTATTCAGTTATGGGGTGTGCTGCAGTTGAAAGAATCATTTGATACATGAATAAACTCTTAAACAGAATAGCACAGACCTCAAAATGTTCTTGTGAAAAATAAAATGTGGTCCCTTTCCTATGTTGGTAATTACCCTATTTTATTTGATAGAGAACAAATTCTAAGTTCTACCTGAAGTCCTGTTTCATACAAGATATATCACTAAAGTCACTGTTACTCCTGAGGGCAAAAAAACATGTTTGTGTTTTTATTCTCATGTTGTAAATTACCTTGTTGATCTTTCTGTATCCAGTTCAGAATTTGACTAGCATGGTGGTTTGCATGGCGCAATTGTCAGACCTGAACTGCAAACTTTAAAATCTATTGCAGTATTTACAACTGTTCCTTCCCATAAAAAAGTCTGTGCAAAACTCTTCATTTTAAAAGGTTTGGTTGTTGTCTACTTTAGTTGCTAACAACTGTTTTGGCGTAACCTGCATGGGGTCAGGCTTTTCTTCAGAGGAAAGGTTTGACTCCCTAAGGTGCATGTGTCAATGTCCATAATTCACTGCTGACTTCTCCAAAGTATTGCATTTGTGGCAGGCTCTGTTGATGGCAGATCTGAATTTGTTACTGCAGGATAATGTGATCAGTGGTAAAGGAGAGGGTTTTCTACATCTTTTCTCTATTGTTGAAACCTGTGCTGGAGATGTTGGGGTTGTTTGGGTCAAGTAGAATCTGCAATTCCTTGATTTCTTTACTGGCTGTATCTGCAGGCATTCCTTCCCTGATGACCACTATGTGGAGTTCAGCAAGCACTCTCAGGACAGGGTCATTGGCACAAAGGGAGACATTGCACATGTAAGTACCAGGAAAGCTGATGGCTGTGAAGCTCTGGCAGAAATATAATTCTCCATAGGATGGCTGTTAATTGATGTGAGTGCTTTGATGCTCTGTATAGCTGATGAGCTTCAGAGGAAAGCTTTGAAAGTGTCAAGTGACTTCTCCTTGTTCTTGAGGGTATAAACTTGACCATCACAAGCAGTGTGTTGCCTCTGGGCAAGGATCCTGGGCAATTTTAGAGTCTGCTTTGTTTTATTAATTTGAGAGAGATCATGCGGGATTTTTTTTTCCTCTGAAGATGTTTTCTTAGTGTTGCTCTTTAGTAATAATAATAAAGTTCCACTGTAAACAGTAGCTCAGTTAACAGCTGTGGAAATGACCTATTAGAAATGTCCTCCTTCTGCCCCCCACAAATTTGCAGCCTACTTTTGGGTGATTTAACTTTAGCACTGTATCTTCAGAGAGTATTGTAGTGCTTTGCATGAATTCCTGCAAGGTGGACAGACAAGACTTCAGAGACCTTCTGCTGCTTTGCAGTGCTAATTTGCATTTGTTTAGGCCCTGTCTCTCTTAAAAGAAAATTTGCATAAAAATTTTCCATGAAATATAACTTATTCAAATGACTTATAATTTCACATGTTACTCTGATTTGTTTAATTAAGCTCTCTATTCCTGCCCAGTTTTAACTTGGATTTAGCTAGAAGTTTGTTTATTGTGTTTATCTGGTAAATGGATTTGTTTTCCAGTTCTAGAGAATATTTTCCTCTGTAAGTTTGAACAAGCGCTAGGCTCTGGGGGATGTTACAGATGAGATTTATCTGAGGACATGATCACAAACCCTTTGTACTAGTTTAAAGGCCTTTTTATATTCCAAAGGTTTCTTGTGCCAAAGCTCAAATTTGCTTTTCTATGTAAATGCCAGGAATTTTAACTAATTTTCTATAGTTTCTGGCTTTTTTCCCCCTCACTGTGTGCTTTGGAGTTTTAATGTTTGTAAATACCATCTGCTCTGAAAGCAGTTCCATTTCTGAAATAGTTTCTGGCTAAGTGGTACCTTGTGATTGCAGCTTCCCAGTCCACTCCTCATAGTGAGGTTATTTTATTTGGAATTCATCCTGATTGTAGTGAAATGTGTCAGTGAACCTGCAGTAAGCCAAGCACTGGCCAAAATTTGTTGTGAGGCTTGGTTCCAGCTGTGAAAAACTATTAAAGGGCTGGTAGGAAAGGTTATTTAAGGAATGCTGTCACCTGAAATGCAAAAATGAAATGGAGAATGGGGTGGTTCTGTAAGCAATCTAGGAAGGGGAATGGGAAGATTTTAGGCACAGGTATATTACAAATTGTGACTAATCTTTCTTTTTCTTTTTAATCTAAAAGATCTATGATATTCAGACTGGCAACAAGCTATTGACTCTGTTTAACCCAGATCTTGCCAACAACTACAAGAAGAACTGTGCCACCTTTAACCCCACTGATGACCTTGTCCTAAATGATGGTGTCCTCTGGGATGTCAGATCAGCACAAGCCATCCACAAGTTTGACAAATTCAACATGACTATCAGTGGTGTTTTCCATCCCAATGGGCTGGAGGTCATTGTCAACACTGAAATTGTATCCTTTGGGCCACTGTGCTAGCTGGTACTGGGAGCTCAAGAGCTGCTATGGATGAACAAGTGGCTGTTTGCAGAGTTGTATTCATGGTCTTCTGTGCTACTTGTTCTGTGTGGTAACAGGAGCTTCTACCTGTGAATCAAGGAAGAGTAGGGGCTGTTAGGTAGCTAATTTAAATCTAGATTTGCCTCTGATGCAGTCTGGAGAAAATACTTAATACAGAGAGAGAGCAAGAGAGATTTTCCTCTCTGATAACACTCCATAGCACCTCAGCTCTCTTCCTATGTTTTATTGAGAGCAGCCTTGAAGGTACTGCAGTCACTTCTCATGTCTGGGAATGGCATTTTGAGTAAGAGCTTTCTTATTTTGAACACATGGAATGGATTGTAGAGCAAGTGTCCACCCCTGCTTTAATCATATTTGCAAGACAGATGCAATGAGGTTTTTTGAATGCAGTTAGCCAGTTCTTTATCACTCCATTGAAAAGGAAATAGAAATTTTTGGTTGTTTGTTGCTCCTTAGCCTGTGCTTTTTCAGTGGGACCTCCGAACTTTCCATTTGTTACACACAGTACCTGCACTGGATCAGTGCCGTGTGGTCTTCAACTATACTGGCACAGTGATGTATGGAGGTAGGACTTCTCCCCTTCCATAACTCTCCTGGGTCACCTCCTGTGAGATAAGTGGCTGCTTGTTCAGTGAAATGGGAAGCTTCAGAGACTCTGTAACTCTAGGCCTTTCTGGCATATGTGACCTGAATTTTTTCCAGGATGTTCATGCTGCATGTATTGCTGACAAAGACAGTTTTCTGTAACATCAGCAATATCACAACTAATTAGTGAGATTGAAAAGCAACCTATTGTATAATGGCAGATCCAGTGATGCTTGAGAAAATAATTTTGTCCTCTGTATTAAGTTTTGATGATCTGTACTATCAATAAAGGCATCTCTGGAAGAGTAGATATTAAATGGGTCTTGCCAAGCTTTTAAATATAAAGAAAATTCATGTCAGAGTCTCATTTGATCTGAAGTTGATTAATGGTAGTGACTAATGGAAGGCAGATTTTGGAATAATCTTTCCTTGGTTCAGCTATGTTGCAGGCAGATGATGAGGATGACCTTCTGGAGGAGAGAATGAGAAGTCCCTTTGGCTCTTCTTTCAGGACATTTAATGCAACTGATTATAAACCTATAGGTAAGAGTAAGAGGCACCAATAGCTTTGTCTGGAGGTTTAAAGATTTTTTAAAAGTTTGCTTAGTAACATTGACTTCTCTCTTTGCACGTGTGAGAAAACAAACTGCAACATCCTGTTCTGGAGGAAGCACAGGAGTTGGGTTTAACACTGACATAATTTTAAGTATCGTATCCCATTCAGTGTGTGACTGCCTTACTTGCTCCTGTTCAGCAGTTCTGCCTTTATTTCCTCTCTTCTTTCCAAGTAAGGCATAATCTGAGACAGTAGGTCACTTGGCCAGGATGGCATTGCTCTCATTTCACACGGGGCTCTTTTTTTAGCTCAAGGAGCTAAGCTAATTGCTGCTGTGGACATGTACAAATGTGGCTTTTGCTGTTGAAGGGAGGCATAGGTCACAACTCAGTCCCTTTGTTGCCACCTATTATGGAGGATGTGGTGGTGTTTATGGTGCTTAGGAAAACCAATAAAGGTATTATCAAGGGAGGAGGCACCATGCAGAGCAGGTTAAGAGCTTACTTGACTGTTTTTTACAATGGTCTCCAACATCTCTATTCTTTATTAGTACAAACATTCATTTCACTAGTTTCAGCTGTTTTTTCTTGACCCAAAACTGTATTATTTGGTTTTAGACACTTTTTTCAGTGAGCATTAAGTAACCTGCAGTTAACTATTGACTATTGTGATGTTTTCCAGCTACCATAGATGTAAAGCGGAATATCTTTGACTTGTGCACAGACAGCAAGGACTGCTATCTGGCTGTCATTGAGGTAAAGCTGCTAAAATAAGCCCTGGTCTCTGTAGCTGTGGTTTGAATGCACTGCTTGTTGTTTCTTTTTTGGAGCTCCTGCTGTTAAATTCATGTCCTAAGCAGTGGTGGTGTTTTGATGGTGCTAAAGATGCTGTTTGTTTTTTATTCTGCACCCCCTACAGTTTTGTTTTGCTGCCTCTTATTCCTTAAATTTCCAAACACATTTGCTTCTCTTCTTCAAACTCTTCCCACTTCAATATGTACAGAGATTTTCTTTCTCATGAACATAAAGAAAAATGTGCTTTTTTCTTATTTATAGCAATTATTTCCTTTTGCAAATTAAAATGTGTATCAAATAACTGGGAAATGCAATCTTTCGGAGGCTTCCCACAGAGCTTTTCTGTGAATCACTCTCACTGTTCCTTTTACACTTGTCTTCCTAGCAAAATCTCAGAAGCTAAGGATTTGAAGCAAAAATTACTGAGCTAAACTTCTGGTTTGTTAGGGATGCAGTTCTTTGCTCCATAATATGTTTCAGAACCCAATTTCATGCAGCCTGATTGTGCATGTGTAGTGAGTAATGTAAAGTCCTGTCAGCTTTATACTCTGTGTGTGAATCACTGATCCCTATAGACCACAAAAGGATTTTTAGCAGGGCAAATTCCATGTCTAACTACTGAAGCTGGAGATGACAAGGGTTGTGAGACCAAGAAAATTTTCTTTAATAGGAGTCATTGGAAATGTTATTTCAGGGAACATGGCAGGTCTTGAAACCAAAGACTGATTTTAACTGCTAATTGTAGTGCTGCTGGTAAATGGGAGGGAAGGATTTTGGAAATGTTGCTGTGATTGAGGCCAGATGTAGCACTGAATGTACCAGCTGAGCTGAGTTCCTGGCATTAACTCCCATGTGGGCATCTCCCTGCAGAACCAGGGCAGCATGGATGCCATGAACATGGACACCGTGTGCAGGCTCTATGAAGTGGGCCGGCAGCGGCTGGCAGAAGATGAGGAGGATGAAGAAGAAGATCAGGTGAGAAACTTAGCAGTGATCTGAGTGTTCTAGAGTAGCTGTTAGCCCTCTACATGTGTTCATTTATTACCCAGAAAGTACAGAGGCCTCATTTGGCCTCACCTAATATGAAATAGGTCACTTTACTGTCAGTGTAAACTGAAACTGTCTGGTGCAGAACCTGTGGGAGCAGTAACTTTGTGCACTGTAAACTAACACAATCTAAACTAACACACTGTAAACTAAATAATAGTTTATTTATTAATTTATTTCAGAATTCAGTCTTGATCAGAAGCTTTGCTTTCTGTTCTGCTTTTTTTTAAGTATTTCAACCCCCAATATAGACAGTAGTCTAGCTTCAGGCTTGAGTCTTTCCTTTTTTTCAATTCCAATTCTCATATTTGGACTTAATTTATCACTAATTTATCGCTAATTTACCACTAAGAGATACAGCTTGTGACTAATACAGTGAAACTGCACAGTACTTCTACACAGTAAAAGGGTTAAAGAATTTTAAAGAGGGCTCTAGGTTTGAGCTGGGATATGTTGGTTTTCCTTTTCAGATCAGCTGTTTCACTTCTGGCAACTTGACAGAAGAGCTCAGAACTGCAGTAAGGGCTCCTCAGGGTGCAGCTGGTAGAATACACAGTAGCACAGAATGCTTACTGCAGTAAAGAGAGAACTAAAATTCAACAGAATCAGTTTGTAACTTTGTGGGTGTCAGGTGTTTTAGGTTTTTTTTTTTTTGGACAGGCAAAAACCTTATGCTTCAATTCTCTAAAGATTTAAAATGCATTATTCTTTGCTCTTTGGTGTCTGCATTCTAGTAAATCATACATTATTATATCCTGTGAGAAAAGCTGACTTCACCTTTTTCCAAAGAATGCCAGAAGCTGAAGGTGATACTTTGGTGGGGTTTTCCCCACTGTTTGGAAAGCTGGATTTATGCTACTTTTTCTATCTCTGAATCTTCCTGTTGTTAGGTTAGAACTTGTACTTTCTAGTTCAGGAGGCTGGAGAGCAGGTCTCAGGAAAGAGTAACTTTGCAGTGAGTAGTTGTTATTATGATTTCTCTGTAATTCTGAAGATAAAGCAGAAGTTCTCGTTTGGGTGTGAAGTGTGCTGTCCTGGCCACTCAGTGTGCTACAAGGTTGCTGTTGGAGTCTTGGCATTCTTTTGATATCTTTGGTCACTGTTTCTATCCCTAGATTGAATAGATTAGAAGAACAGAATTTCTTGGGAAGCAATGAAGAGGGAGGAAACATTATTGCTCTCTCCTTCCTTTCTGCATCCTAGCCATCCAGTGCTTGCCCTGGGCAATATTTACTATTTCTATCTCCACTTCCATTGTTTTTGTTCACTTTCACTATATTTTAATATTCATATTTTCTTCATTAGATCTCCAAGAATAGTTTGTAGCAGAAATAGCTCTTGCATTGCACAATGATTAACTAGGAGCTGTCAGGGCACTGCTTTGCAAAATGACTGGTAAGTGTTGACTTAAGGGAGATTTGTGTTTGTGCAAGGCAGTCAATGGTTCCAGGCTGTAACACCAGGTACCCAGCAGAGATAAGGGATCTGCCATCTATCAGATGTGACTGGGGACACTTTCTGTCTTACAAATAGAGGTGACCCCAGGCAGAATCTAAGTGTGCTAAAAGCTTTCCTGTGAAGCTGATGGAGTGTTCAAACAAGGCTGCTCCTGGATTGATTTGCAAGCTAAGAGTGATTAGTTGGTATTGCATAACTGCTGCTTTTTATTTCTCTGTTTCTGGGGTCTGTACATGTTCCTTAGACAGCAAGTTTTAGGGATTGTTACAACCAAGTTTCTTTAGTAGGAGAGATTTGGTTTTAATATAAGCAACACTTATGAACTCAAATTCAATTCAATGTACAATCTCGCCAAAGATAAACTAAGCCCCTTGCTCTTCATCCCACAGATGTTCTGTGCTTTTTCTTCAGGTTTTTTTTTTGTCTTAGGTTTAAGAAATAGAGGTTTTGTCTCTGTAGAAACATCCAGCATTGAGCTAGAATGAATAGAGGTTTTCCTGAATAAAGACAGAATCTCTTTGGTACACTTGTCTGTTGAGAGGTTCCCTGTTGGAAGGATTTTTGTTTGTGTGCATATCCATATCCTCACACATATGTGTTTAGTATTTGCCTAGTTAGTTTCTGTGATTTAGCTTTTGAAGAATTTGGTATAACATTTCAAAGTTGTTGGAACTTCTCACAGATAATTTAAAATCCTCTAAAAGAGGATGCTTTCTTGATCTTTGATGAAAGTGGTGGTGGGGGGAAATGCATATGAATCAACCTTTTTAGTCAAGGTTTGTGAAGGAGAAACGAGTCTGTTTGACCCCTACTTCTTCACACCTTGACTTGATGTATATTTGGGTTTTTATATCTAACCTACATGGGTCCATGAATACCTTTTTTGGCCTGTACAGAAGATAAAAAATGATGAATACTCAGTACAGAAAATACAAAATAATGAGTACTCAAATGCAAGGGTGGCTTACAGGCAAACCTTGCTCAAAAGTCATGTGTTGCACAATGAAATGGCTTTAAAATTTGTGCTAAGAGATAAGAACTATAAAGAAAAATATCTGCCTTTTTTTTTTTACCTTAAATTTTGATTCCTCACAATGTCAGTTCTGACAAATGTCAGCTGATGGCTCCATGACAGCTTTTTCAGAAAACAAAGAGTGAGAGTCTGTAAAATGAATCTAGCAGAAATGTTTGGTCTACAGATATCTTTCAGTTCCTTCTGTAATTTAAGAAACAAAACGTCTATGTTATTCCTCCTATCTCAATCTAACCTTGTAAGATCAACTGATCTGCTACACAAATTGCCCTCAAATTAAATGCTGGGGCTGATTCAGTGGCTTGAGCATGGGACTGCTGCAGTGAATGTTTGTGGGTTTGTTTGCAATGCTTGAGGACAGCACCATGGTGGCCTGGTTCCTCCCTGCTGCTGTAGCAGCCTGTCCAGTGAGATCCCTGGGAGGCTGTGTTTGCCTAGGAGTGGCCAGAGCTGTCAAGCCTTGTTAAACAGAACAAATGCCAGTAAATGGTGATGCTCTGTGCTCTGTACTTACTGTGCACTGAGGCAAAGTGAGGAGGGTGTAGCATGCTTAACAAGAGTCTGTTTGCAAGCTCTTTGGTTGGGTGGTTTACTCCAAAAATACCAGTGTTCCTGCCTTGAACTTCCACGAGTTTTGTGAATTATTTCACTGCAGGATGAGTATCCAAATGTGTCCATCAATAACCAGCAGTCTTACTCATAAGTATTTGCAAAACTGTGTTCAGCATTCAGGGAAATAGGTAAGGGTTTCCTGTTTTTCAGTCTGGCTATGAGATCTTCCTCTCTTTCCTCCTGTATTTGCCACTGTTCTGATATGCTCCTTCAGTTAGATTGTGAAGATATGTTGGGTGTCTGAGCTACTGGTACAGATCTCGGACCATCTTGTAGTTGTTAGCTTGCTTTATTCTTACTTATTTCTCTTTCTTGGCTGACTAGTATCCCCTGTTTCCCTGGTTAATCTGCTGTCTTCTGTAGTGAGGCAGATGAGGAATTTCAGAGGAAATGGCACATGGCAGCTGCCATGGGCTAGAAAAAGAGACTTCAGAAATATTACGTGCTCAGAAAAGCTGAAATCAAGGGAGAGTAGACTCAAAACTGTGAAACTGAAGTCTGGATGAGGTGATCTGAGTGGGTTTTAGGATTTTCAGGTTTAGGATTTTCATTTTTACTTCCCTATTTTAGCTTTGCTTTCCATATTACTTGCTTAAGGCCTGTTTTTCTCTCTGTGGTACATGTGGGTGATGTTGCATCTCTAAGGCCCTAGTAGTGTCCTCAGTTATTGTCATGTTCAGAGAGATTTATGGCTTCAGTAGCACATTGCTTCACCTAGCTGTCCCTGTCCTATAAAGTGTTCTACTTCTTTTGCCAGACCTGAAGAACTGTTAATTATCCTGCAGTGCTTCTGGCCTATCCAAATGGTGGATGGTAGGTGTGTAATTTGTCTTTTTGCATTGGTTTAGAAAATTCCAGGTGATGGGAAATAAGCTTTGTTGATAAGGCAATAACGACTCAAAAGACAATCACTATTCTAACATATGGTTTAGCCAGGGTGGAGAATGTTTTCCTCAGCTTTCTATGTCTTTCTGTGTCTATGTGATCCCAGTTTCCACTTTTATCTTAGGATTCTCCCCCTGTGTACCTGCAACAGTAATTGCAACAGCAATTCCACTGTACCTTATTGCTGTTATTTGATTTAGTTGGTTTGTTTTTTTCATGTGAATACTTACTTGCTGGGGAAAGACCCCCCCGCCCCAAACCTTAATCCATATTGGCATATTTGGGAATATTTGGGAATCATCAGACCATGGTGGTGCTTTGCCACTATAAGCTGACCAGAATGATTTTTGTCACCAGGGACCCTAAAGTAAGGGTTTGTTTTAGGAGCTGTTCCTGTAATATTTGAAGGTACAGTTTGATTTCAGATCTTACTCAGGAATAAAATGGTTTACAGAATAATAGCTGTGAATGGGTGTTTCCAGACAAATGTCTTAAATGATAATAAATATGTGTCCATTGCACACCTTCATAGAAATCTTTGAGGTTAGTTGCAGTTGGGAAGGCTGAGTAAAGAGTGGTTTCTATCAAAGACCTTTTTATATAACAGACACATCTTTTGAGCAGGCATCCTCCAAAACTGATATTTAAAAGAACAGTGCCTGTACTCTTTACCACATTTTTAGATTGTAGCAAATAACTGTGACTACTTTAGACTATCCTATTGTTTCAGAATCTATTTTCAGTAGCTCTCAGGCAGTGCAAACAGAGGAATTTCTTGGAAAGAGATAAGTATTTGGAGTTTCCAGAAGGACAGATTTAGTATTATGGAGTAAAACAGCTTCAGCAGAGATAAAAACATATTCTGCCTGTTCAGTGACATAAATCAAAGATTTCCTTTCTCTTGCCTAACACATCTTTCTAGAATTCCCACAGTAGCTGAGATCCAAGTAAATAAAAGCTGCCTCAGCTGTCATGAGAATGTCAGTCAGAGGCTTGAGAAAATAAAGTAATAAAATCTTCTCCATAGAAAGGGAGTTCATTTACCTGCCAAATTCTTAAATTCCTTTATGCAATATTGTTCTGTGTCATGGAATGAAAGAAATTAATTTATTTTTGTAAGTGAGAGTGTGAGATCAGTGAGAGAAAGGAAAAGAGGCATATTGAGAAATTCTGCCCAGTTCTGTACTCCTTACATTACCTCTGGGCCCTGCAGCACAGACAATATAATAAGTCACCTTAGAACCTTTATCCCAAGCATTAAGGGAGTTACCAGCTGTGAAATGGTGGCTTGCACATGCCTCAGAGGGCAGGGGCTGGAGCCAGGTTGATTATCATCAGCTGCAGACAGTTAGATTGAAATGGAAACATTTCACAGGCAAAACCTGAGTTTGCTCAAAAGGGCCCCATCTGAACCTCTGATCCATGTGAACCCCATTCCCTTAAAGCTTTTGTTTGTCTGTATCATGGATAGTTTGTCATTCATCACAGGTAAGTAGTCATTGTTAGACAAGCTAAACCTACTTATCCAGACTAAGAGATTAACTGCTTTTTATTTCTTCACTCCATGTTTTGCCTCTGTGACATTCTGTACGCTGTGTGCTGTTTCCTGTTTTAAATCTGCATATACCCACCTGCATAGCAGCCTATGGTAAGATTCCTTGCTTGTTATATATGGGAACTTCTGCACCTTCCCAGGCTTCTACATTTTTAGCTCTGTGACTAATGGCTAAGAGGAAGTAGAAATTCTAACCCTGAAGTAGCCAAGAAGATAAAAGTAGGTGCAGCCCTGTAGCATGAAGGAGATGAATACTTGGAATTGATTACTGGTGGATAACAGGAGTTAGGGGTTTGCTAGCTGAGGGGGGGATGGACAGGTAATCCAGGAGATGAAAATCCTTACATGCTTCACCAGGGAGTCTGTTGGCCACATTTAAGCTTTTTCCACTACCCATTGTCTGGGAGTGTTAAGAAGTGGCTGGGGGGAGGGAATTGGATAGAAACTCTAAAGTGACTGAAATGCAGACATTGTCACTCCTGGGAATTGCATTGCAAAGGCCCAGGAAGTACCAACATGGTACTCAGCAAGCAGTACAATTGTCAGAAGATATGACAAGGGGATTGTGTGTGGAGAAAGATAAATTACTAGAACAAGGAGAAAGCTTGCTCATCTGGGTGAAACATTGTTCAATACACTTGTATTTGAACAATGATCATCTGTCCTTTTTTATGAAAGCAAAGCCCCTTCCCAAGCTTGGCAATAGGGAGTAATTAAAATAATACTGATAATCTGGAAGGGATCTGATTGCTGAAGTTAAAAGTTTGCTCTAGGAGAAACTTGGGGAAGGAGAGTGAAGTAAACAAGTAGGCTGTTTCTTGCAAAAATTCTTTACAAATAAATTAACCAAAATAATGGGACTATGGGAAACATGAATTTCTTTAGAAAGAAAACCAACCTAGATGAAATAAACAACTGCTAGAAGCAGATAGTACCAGCAGATAATTTGACTTGTCTAAAAGTAGCCAGAAGTGAATTAAATATGAGCTGAAACATTTGAAGTAGTGGGAAGAGCTTTGCTAACATTGATTAGTTGTTCTGCAGATTGCAAAAAGATAGGTGAAAATAAGAATAGTCAGAGTAATACCATCTAGCATGATTCAAACTGAGAAGTGCAATAAAGATTGTGTTTTCAGAGGGAGGAAGTGTTGCTGGAAAGCAGCTGGAGGTGAGAGGTGCTGATGGAAGGAGAGGAAGAAAAAGTCAATGAGGTGCGAGACAAACAGATGAAGCTTTTTGTAACAGCTGAAACCATGTAAAACAAGCAAAAAATCAGTGACCTGTGGATCTCAAAACTGAAACAAAATTTCAAACCCAAATATCAACAATTGAAAAAGACCTGTGGGATCTTCCTGTGGCAACTAAAGGCCAGCCTAATGTAAATTTGAGAGATGGTGTAATCTGCATTGGAGAAGTTTCAAATTCTGGTCATGTGGTCATAAACTTTAGGATTCAAGAAATGTGAGAAAACTCTAAGAAAAATGTCTTGAGAGAATTTGAAAGCAGGCTGGTGTACTTTTATATACTGCAGATCTGCAGTGCTGCAAGTCGTACTTCCTGGAAGCACTTTGTACATACACTCATTTAATGTTAGAATACATTACAGAAATATGTTAAAATCAAAAAGTTCAAGTTCTGCTTAGCTAATGTGTATTTTGCATCAGTTTGAATAAGTGAAATGCTGGAGTTTTCCTGAGCCTTTGATTGATTCTTGAGAGATGAACACCAGTATGTCAAGTATCAATAAGATTTGCCACCCAAAAAGGACAAATTTGTGAATTTTGTATGTGCAAGATGGTTGGTAAAGGGGAGTGGTAAGAAAGTTGATGATGATGATGATGAAAGCTTATGAAGTGCATGTCAACAATCCTCAAAGGACAATATGGCAGCAAACACATAGTGCTTGAACAAGTGCAAAGGGTATTTACTAAGCTCTGAAAGGGCTGTAAAAACTGGTAATATAAAAAAATTTGGTCAAGTAGCTGTTTTTTATTCCTGTGCAGCCACCCCAATGTCTGCCATTCAATTAGGGGGTGTTGTTTAGTTTTTTCCTTTGGGGATTATAAATGGTAAATTAATTGAACCAAATCTACTTGGTTTTCTGGAAGCAAACTGGTAGTAAAGTTACCAGTAATTTGCTTTGAGATGATCTTGAGATAGTTCTTTGCTGTGTAATCTGTAAGTTTGTGTCCAGGTTTTCTTGTACTATTACATCTCTGTAAATGTTTCCTACACAAACCTGGATATGGTTTGGAATAGCTGTCTTGTCTTTTCTTGTGGCATGGCACAAGGCTTTTTTTCTGTGCTCTTACTCAGAGTGTTTGAGTCCCTGGGGCAGGTGTGCCATTCTCTCTGTGTAGGGATCCCTTTACATGAGACAGTTGTGGTGTCTCGTGAGAATTCATCTTGAATCCTCATGAACAGCCTGGATATCACTTACATGTGTTGGTGTTAGACTGCACCTGGCACTCCCTCACCCCTTTCTCAGCTGTGTCCCAGGGGCTGGGTTTGGAGCAGAAGCTCTGGTGCTTTGTTGGGAGAGCTGAGCTGTCCCCAGGCTCTGCTTGGAGCTCTCTGCTCCAGCTGGGAATGCTGAGCTGGCCCTGCAGAGCTGCTGCTTGGCTTGCCTCAGAAACTGAGACAGAATTTATTTGCCTATGGCTTAGCAGAAGTGTCAGAGTGTCCAAGTGGTGTTTGGCTTCTTTAGAACGTGGCAAGGTCCAGGTTTCCTCCTCACTGATGAAGATGCTCCTCAAGCCCTGTGAGGTGTCACCCCTCCAGCTCTGTAAGGATGTCACTGCATGTGTCACACTCACGTGCACGGGTGCCTTCTTGGAGCATGAGTTACAACCTGTTTTACCAAGGACAGGTATAATTTTGATCTCATCTTACTGTTCTTCGTTGGTTTTTACATGAATGTGACCTGGCCCTAATCACCAACTTCAGATTAAGTAATTTAAATGGTAGAAGTGGAAGCATTTCATTTTTTCTGTCTGTATTTTCACAAAGTATTTTTTCTTCACTGGTTGATATAACCCTTCAAAGTTAATTTGCAGCTAAATATACAACCTTTCTCTGTAATTTGGTTCTTACTCTTGTGACCCAGAAGGGATTGTTAGCTCTATACAACTGTATTCAATTTCATCCTGTATTTGAAGGGTGACATTGGTATAAGGGCCTTGCCTTAAGCTTGAATTTGAATGTTGATGAAACAGTAATTCAGTTTCCAATAATTGTTATTTATGAAACATAATCAGATTTAGTAGTTTTGACATTTTGAATTCTTGTGAACTAGATATTTAGGAAAAAATACTCTCAGAAATTCAAGATGTGTAGAAACACAGAGGGGACCTAACTCATTTCAGAATCCTTCAAGTTTTACCTACATGGACTCTAAATGGATCTTGGAGACAACATACTTGTTTTTCTTAATATCTACAGGTATGTCTCTGTCTCCAGAGACTGAGAAACTTGGTTTAATATCTCCAAGATTTTTTTAATAAATTGGTATTTCTTTTCTGCTTCAGAGTTGTTTGGACACTGGAAAAGGAAGATAAACTCTCCTGCCTTTTCAGTTTTTAATCAGCTTTTCAATTCTGAATAGAGTAATAAAATTTAAGACATTGGTCTCTGTGCAGATACTGCATAGAACAAAAAGAAATACAAATTATTAATGCAAAGCTTTTATACTCAATTCAGTGTGTGTTATGGGAAATTATACCCAGTATGGCACTGCATAAAACTGAACTGCAAGTAAGATGTTTCCTCTCCCAGTATGTATACAATTAAGTCTGTTTATCTGAGGACTCATTAACTCAAAGTGAAGTTGTAATTTCTTAAAATAAGCACAGACTTCAAAAGAGGTTGGTTTTAATTTTATATTTAATATAAACTCTTTCATAAAGGAAACTGTATGTAGCAAACCATTGCTGTTGTGCTGTAATCTGCATTTAAGAACATGGCACTTCTGGTCAGCAGTGAAGACTTGGCTGCCTTTTGCAAGTGAAGAAACAATACAATTTACTTTTGCCCGTGACAGATGTTGGATTTGTGTGGGTGTGGTGGTTTTTTATAGCACTGACTGAAGCAAAAGTAGGTTGGGGAGATGACAGTAGAGGACTTTCCTCTGTCCCTTTGGATCTGAAAATGCAGCAGTCTAAACAGTGGGAGTGTGGTGAGCTTGAGGACCAAAGGAACCCTTGAAGTGGGTTGTTAGATATCGATCTTAATTGCTTCCTAATTTTCAAAATGTGTCACCTCCCAAAACAAAGGGACAATTAGGACTGAATGAGCTGAGAACATTCTGTTAGAGAAACAGGCTGTGGCTGAGGAGAGGTGCAGGTGGATTGAAGCTTTTCTTTCAGCCCTGGAACACTCTGGAGCTTGGCTTGTGATGGCAGTTTGTCTGGGAGAAGGGTGGAACTGTTACAGCTCCTTCCCACTCAGTCTCATCCACTACACACAGATTTCTGGATTTTGCCTGTACAATGAGGAATTCAGTTGCTTTACTGAAGGCAAATTCTGATTTGATAAAGATCTTGATTCACAGGTAAATACCAAAGATGTGGCTCCTGAGCTGCCTTGAACAGTTCTGTCATCTGAAGCTGAGTGATTCAGGGACTGGCTTAGGCTAAAAGTATTTTTCCTACATTTTATACCTCATCTAAATGGCAGTGACAGAGACTGATGGTGCATGTGGTTTGGTGTCAAATGCAGCATTTGGTCCTGCTGAAACTTAAAGCAGTTTGCACAAGACAAGCAACAAAGCCATGGATTAACAGGTCTTACTGCATGTCCTTCTCAAGGGTGCATTGTGGTGCCATGTGTTGGTGGCCAGTCCTGGAGAGGAGGTTGAGCCAATGGTACCTGTTTGCACCAGCATTTTGCAGTTGAGATTTTTGCAGGCCTGCAGGTGATCTGGCATGTGGTATTCTGAAGCTTTGGAGAGAGTGCTTATATGGGTGATGGGAGAGTGTTTATAATGTCTAATGGCTGGATGTGGGGAGAAGTGAAAACTATAGGTTTTCTTTAGTTCCTGTTATTCCATTTTACATTTATCTTAATGTCTGCAATGGACTATTTTTGCTGTCTTTATAGGAGGAAGAGGAGCAAGAAGAAGAAGATGATGATGAAGATGATGATGACACAGATGACCTTGATGAGCTAGATACAGACCAGCTGCTGGAGGCTGAGCTGGAGGAGGATGAGAACAATGAGAATGCTGGTGAGGATGGAGAAAATGACTTTTCTCCCTCCGATGATGAGGAGATTGCCAACCTCCTGGAAGAGGGAGATGAGGGAGAAGATGAAGATTCTGATGCTGATGAGGAAGTTGAGCTGATTCTTGGAGATAGTAAGTGTGTGGCCGCCTTGGTGACCTTGTCCACTGCTTAAGGTCCTGACAAAGAGGTAACATCTAAATTCCCCCTGAAATGACTTAACTGACTTGTCCCTGGCTGGTATGAGTGACAGGCCATCATCACCTTGTTCACCTGGGGCATCTCTTAGTAATCTGCTGATAAAAACAGCTGTTCTGTGAGAGACCAACTGTGCATTCTGGGAAAGGAGGTATCTGCTTTCTTCAGGTGCTCCCAGGTGTGTGTATGTGTGAGAACTCTGTGTGAAGAAGCTTGGTATGATTGCTTGCCTATCCTGCCCTTCAAGGGGACACAGGTTTAACTCTTACCTCACCTGTCCTCTGTGCCTCTTGTGAGCCTGTAAGGACAGAGAAGCACTTTTGATCCTTGGTGCTGTTCTTTCTCTTTTGAAATTACCTAAAGTGCAAAGCCAACATGGCATTTCTGACTTCACTTCCTTTATTAGACTGTTCTGAAGCTAACAAAACTTTTGGGATACAATTTAAATAGTTCTCTTTTTTGGGCATTCTGCAAATACAGTGATTTGAAAATACAAAGTGTGTGTGTATGTATGTGTGCATAGAAAGGTCTGAACTTCTAATGTAGCAATAAAGTTTGGAAGAATGCTTCACAAGAAAGGTGAGTAGGATAGCATGAGGCTTGGGATTTGTGACATCAGATTCTTTTCCCTCTTTTGCAGCACATTTTTTGAGTATGTGCAACCAAACCACTTAGTTATTTTTAATTTTCAAGCTGTAAAAATGGACATAATATTGTTACCTTAAGTTAAAAGGTTGGTAAGGGTGAGTAATGACAGTGTGCAAGGTGTTTGAAGTCCTGCAGTGATAGATGGATTCCCATCTCAGCTCTCCCATCACTGTTCCCTGGCAGTGAGCTGGAGGATGAAGCATGCCAGGCCCCTCTGGGGCAGTGATGTGGCTGGCAGGCTCATCCATGTCTTCTGTGGCAATGTAGCTCAGTCATTTTTAAGGACATGGCCACACGAGGTTGCCAGAGTTATTCTGTGGGGTCACTCTGCTGTTCTCTAGAAGGAAATAGGTTTATACTGTAGGGCCATATAAGATATTTGCACAGCTCAGTTATTAATGGCATCTTGCAGTGCAACATTTTGGGGTTACAGGGAACCTCTGTCCTAGTAGTGGACAGGATCTTTGTGACACAACTCCACTTGTTTTTCCTCAGGGAATGCAGAGCCAAAAGCTCTTCAGAGAGCACCTGGTGTGCTGTACCTTCAATTGTCCAAGGGGCAGCCTGGCCAGGATGTTCAGGCCATCTCAATAACTCTTCCTGGAACAAACCAGGGGCTACTTGACAGAAATTTCAGGCGTGCTCTGCAGAGCACTGTTATGAAGTGGCCACATCTGTACCTCATTTATAGATAGAGCTACTTGAGCAGACCTTGGATCTGTATGGCTGTGGAGCTGCAGCCAGCCCATCCTGTGGCTGTTGGGTTGCTTAGCAGCAATTTCAGGAACTCAGAGCAGGAAGTGCTGCTCTGCCAGGCTGGCCCTTGATGGGTTTGATGAGTGGGGTTCTGTGGCAGCTTTTCTGTGACTTAATCTGACTTCTTTTTGTTTCCCACCCAGAAAAGAGCAATTAAATTTTTCTTTTGCTTATGCTTGTTCCAGAATTAAAAGTTGGAATGGCACTGCCAGTGTAGAGAGTACTGGCATGGGGTGCATTTAGAGTGTTCCCTGCTGCAGATTCTTGCTGTATTGTGAGTGAACCTCCATAACATAGAGTGAGTGTTGTCAAAGCAAAATAATTCAGAGAGCAATTGAAATAGAGGAGTGAGTAGCATTGATCTCTTGTGCTTTAGAAGAGGTTCTAATTCCTTTTTTAAAATAATCCATGGAGAACCTGAATTTGTTTTCCTCCCCTTTGTTACCACCTTGGGGACATTAGATCTGTTTGTCAAACCAGTTCATGCATTGTGCAGGACTTCGAAGAGCTTCTTCCTGGGCCAGGTGGGTGTAATTTTTGAAATGTGTATGTGATATAGGATGGGAGAAATATATAGAATTCTCACCAGCAGCCTGACTGAATTGATTCTGATTCCTCTTTTCTTCCATAATCCAAAATGGCAACTTCCAGGCAGGTCTGTGCAAACTAATTATACCAAGCAGTTAACTGCAGTCAGCTTTACTTACAGAGCTCAGAACTGGAAGGTTGTGTGGTGAACTGGGGAATAGTGAGGAGATCCTTTCTCAAAGCTTTCCTCTGAGTTAAAAAAAAAAACAAACCAGCAAACCCCCCCTAAAACTCCAACTTTTTCAGCTTTGCTTCTCAAAGGTTTCTGGATTTTTATCTTGCTTGTGCTTCTTTCCCTCTTGCTGTGTAAGTGTAGCTGCTGCAGCACTGGCTGGTGTTTTCTAACTCCCCAATGTGGCTGTGGCTGTTCTGGGAGCACTGATGACCCCTCAGCTTAGGCTCAGTCTGGTGGATGGTGAGATGGAGCATCCCTTGCTGATCACAGTGGAAAGGCAGCTGGCTGATCTTCAAGGAAGAGGGTTGGGGAAAAGCTTTGTGCCCTCTCTGCTTGCCTGTGATTTTTTTTCCCTAAGGATCTGACAAGGGGTGAACCTTCCAGAAGGTCTTTCTACCTTAACAGGCATTTAGAGATCCACCATTTCTGAGATGGCTAAGTGGAAGTCTTGGTGTCTTTTTTTTTTTCTTTTAAACTATTTTTAACACCCAGTTATCTGCTGCATCCAATGAATTCGCATAAGAAAAAGAGCCAACATCACCTCTAAGGTAAGGCAGGAGCCCTCTTGCTGCCAGAGCTGCTACCACTTCCCTCTTGCACAGCTGAGGAAAGAGAGATCTTGTGTTTCAAGATAAAAAGCAAGTGTGTGTGTGTGTGACTGCTTCTGGTAAATCCCTTTGTGTCTTCATTCTGTACCACAGTGAAGAAAATCAGGAAAAGCACAATTTGCAGGTCACATTTAGAGGGTGACCTGTAGTTAAATTCATTACAGAAACCTCTGAGTTACTAGAGGAAGGTTCTAACTGGGAGTGTGTGGATTGCTTCCACCTTTGGGGTCCAGCTCACTCCATAAGGAATTACCTGGTGCACATCATACAGGGGCTAGGCTGGTGGAGCTGTCCAGCTTGAGGAACGACTGCCACATCTGTCCAGCCCCTGGTGTGAAGAGCTGTTGCCCTTTTTTGTGCACAGGAAGTTGTGCAGGCAGCTCTGCTGGTGTCCTCCCTACCTTGTTGGGGAAAAACCTGCCAGCTCATAGGAACTGCACTTGCTAAAGCTGCTCTTCTTGAGCCTCTGTTGTAAGCAGGGAAGGAAGGCTCTGGTGCAGATTTCCTGGCTGCATTTGAGCACTTTGGAGCACTGATGGTGCAGGGCAGGGGTGACCATCTCCCATGTCACAAACCCAGCATAACCCACGTGTCTCCTTTGCAGCTGACAGCTCCGATAACTCAGACCTGGAGGACGACATTATCCTGTCCCTGAACGAGTGAGCAGCGGCTGGGGCGGGGTGTGGGCAGGAGGAGATGCTCCCTTCCCACAGGAGAGACCAGAGACCAAATTGGAAAGCGACTGAGCACCCCAGCCCTGCTTTTCTGGAGAGCCTGGGGATCTCCTGCCGATCCGCTCTGTTGGTTTGAGTCGCTTCGAGGCTCGGGGCTAAGTCTCAATAAAGAGACCTGGGGCTAGGCCTCATTTCTCTCTGCCTTTTTTTTTTTTTTTTATTTTTCATTTTAGGCTGAGATGACTCTTCAAGGAAACTTCTGAAGATATTTCACAATATATTTTCTTTGTATAAAGTTCTTTCCTAAAGAACAGAAATAGTTTTATAAAAAAAAAAAAAAAAAAAAAAAGAAAAAAAGAAAAAAAGGCAAGCGTTCTAGTAAAGAGGGGAGACCTTTGTATTCCTGTAGTACCTTGTACCATGGGGTAGGTTTGGGGAGAAAAATTGTTTAAAATTAAAAGAAAATTTATGCAACTACTAAGTGAAATAAGAGGATCATGGTTTCTAATATCGTTGAGGAGTGAGAATATTTTTATTTTAAATATGATTTTATTTTTAAAAAAGAAGATCTACAGGTGTTATACCTGCTAATGCACCAGTGTGTTCAAGATGCTTTTGTCCTCCAGGGAAGAGCTCCTGGGGTGTTTGCCAATGTCAATTTGTGCTGTGGTACCAGCTATAGTGGGAGGCTGAAATCCTGGCTGGGCCTAGTCAGAGCCTGGTATTCCTGAAGACATGGGAATCTGGGATTGAAGTTTGAGCCCTTTTTCTCCCCTCTACCCTTTGTGGTTCAAGTTTTTTAATCTTTATTTTTTTCTTTGTGTTTTTTTTTCTTTTTTTTTTTTTTTTCCTCTTGCCCTCTGTGTGGAAACTGCAAATTGAAGGCCTTTTTCTTTAATGTAAAGTGTATTTATTAAAAAATTAAATACAAATCCTGTCTGTGTCTATGGCTGTGAATTGTAGCCATGCAAAAGCAGTGCTTCTTGTGCCTGCAGGGCTTGGCTGAGAGCAGTCAGGTGTAGCTGGAACCTCTCTGTAGTAAGGAAGGGCAAAGTAAACAAAAAGGGGATTTGGGAGTGCAGCATGGCCATAGCACAGCAGCTGTGGGTTCCAGTCTGATCCCTTGGGTGGCCTGACAGCCTGGAATTCTCAGTGGCATGCTCACCACACTGAGTGGGGGCTAGATGATGCCACTGCTGCTGGGCTGTTCTTGTGTGGGGAGGTGCTCTGGAGCATCCACTCTGCAGCTCAGGCAGGGAATTCCACATCTCCCAGGATGTGCCAGGAGCTGGGAGCAGCACCTGCTTCCTCCTGTGCTTTGGCATTGCCCAGGCTGCCCTGTGGCTGTCAGGGCACAGGGAAAATCAGGTTGGGGTGTGACAAGAGGCCCTGCCCTCAGAACAGGAGGCAGAACTGGCAGTGGAGTGTTTGAGTTCCCAGAGCAGCACCCACTGCCCAGCTCGGGCCTCTGCTCAGCTGCAGGGACATGGGCTCACTGCTTGCCTGGCCAAGGCCATGGCTGTGCTGTTTATTCCCATCCACTCACCTTTTAACCCTCTCTCTGTTTTGGCCACTTGCAGAATAGGGTTTAAGGCAGAACAGGGAACTGGAGACTTCTCACTCCTTGACACTAGAACCACTTTTCCACCAAGAACTGCTCATTTCAGCTAAGGCTCAAAGTCACTGCTTGAAGAGGAAGGATATCCTTTTGAACTGAAAGAAGGGATAGCTTTTTTCCCTCCAGCATTGCATCTACTTAATGCACTTACCCTGGGCTGCTTGTTAATAATTAAAAAGAAAGGTTCTGCTGCAACTTGTAATGGATAATTGTACCCTACACATTTGATAAAGATGAACAAGTGACTACTACAGCATTTAAGACCAGCAATTGGAGCAGCATTCTGATTAAATGAGGGGATTGAAAACTGGATCTGCCACCCAACAGCTGTGGAAGTAGCCTCTACCTTATCAGAAACCATCCCACTCAACTTCACCATAGAATATGTGCAGCTCAGGAGGAGGAAAAAATAAAGCATGTACTCAGCTACTACCCTCAGGGAGATGCAGTGCCAGATGTCCATCTCTTGTTCTGGCATTAAACCCCAGCTGTAATTGACTGCATCTGTGGCTGTTTCAGAGGCATTTGCCAGTTTTGTGAGACAGAACCAAAACACCTGGGCTGGAGCTCCTGTGTGTGCATTTGACTTGGAGCTGAGATGCTGTGAGTATATGAGCCTCCCTGCCCTCCCATACCTGCCCCAGCTGCACTGAACAGAGCCAAAGGAGTGGGTTTGGGCCTCACCCTGTGGGCCTGCAGGCCACCCCCCAAAACTGCTGAAGCAGCCTCCCCTGCCCCTGTCCTGGGCAGACCTGGCTCCTCTGAAGTTAAATACTCACCTGGGGAAGCTGCCTGCACTCCATGCCACTGCCTGAGTTCTGGGGCTCTCACCGAGCAGTTCTGGGGAACAGGTGACTGCACCAGCCTGGGTGCAAAGTGGAGTTCAGAACTGGGGACTAGCAGGGATTATTTTGTTTTTGTCAGGCCTTCATAATTCTGCAGCTGCTTGGGATGGGGAGAATTCTCAGCATTTGGAAAATCACCTGCCACCCTGGCATCATGATTTAATCTATTTAAAAGCATGTTGCTTGGAAAGAATCCTATAATCTTCTGGAATATGCACAGCACGTGGCTGATGTGCCATACAGTATTTCTTCTATGCAGCAGTCACAGACCCTGGCTTAGGGGATGGAAGGAGATTTAAATGTCCTGCCAGCTGGCTCAGACATGCTCCTACCTCTGCAGCAGAGGGGAGCAGGGAGGTGCTGTTTCCTCCCAGGGTGTGAGCAGACAGGCCCAGGACAGCCTGTGCCCTCCTGTCAGTGTGGTCCCCAGTGCACAGGACCCGAGTAGCTGCCTGGCCCAAGGGTGCCCTGCAGCACCCTTCCATGGAGCACAGCCTGGGGAATGCCCTGCCAGCACCGTGACAGAGAGCAGCACATCCCTGCAGGGCTGGGCTTCAAAAACCTCCCCCAGGCCAAGGCTGGCAGAGCAGGGTACAAACCTCACCAAGTGGAGCTGAGGGAAATCACTGAGGCTCCTCAGCGCTGCTCAGAGCACCTCCAGGGCTCTCAGCCCTGTCTCAGTAAGAAGGACAGCCAGCAACTGCTGTTCAAGAGGCCTTGTAAGACAGAATGTTTGCTGAATGGGTGCTTAAAGATGGGGCACCTCAGGCTAAGCAGGAACACTCTCAGACCAGCCCATCCACCACCTCACACCCTGTGCCCCCTTTGAGCTTCAGATCACCCCGAGGAGCCAGACACCATTACCCTGCCATGATCACCCTGCTGCCCCCCTGCACTGAGCTGAAAGGCTCCACCCTCCCAAACCCAACCCCCAGCACTGCCTTACCCAGCCCCTTCCAGCATCACTGAGGGGCCCAGGCCTCCCACCCCTGCACCTTCTCCCAGCACTGCTGCCCAGCCCAGTGCAGGGCCCAAGTCTTTGATGCTGCAAGATCCAGATGCTGAGTTACTTTGCTGTAACTGCCAACCCTTCTCCAGGCCTGTTTCTCTTGGAATCAGCCTGGATGCATCTGTGAAGGGAAGGGATGGTGGACACAGGTCCAGGATGGGGCCTTTGGCCTTGGCACAGGCTGTTAAAGCCGTGGTGTGGCTCCCTTGCCTGCTGGGGAGCAGGGAAGGCTCAGGTCATCGTGTCACATTGATGCTGCTGCTTCTCTCCCAGGTGTTTTTTCCATAGCTTTCCAACTTCTCATTTACAACTATTAATTTTGGTAGGAGAGAGATTGTTGGTCTCCCATGCTTAAAACCATCAGCCACCTCTCTGGGAAGAAAAATCCCATCATTCAAATCTCACCCAACCTTTGTCTTCTAAACAACCCTGCATTATTATTTACTTATTTCACAAGGAAAGTGGGAGAAGGGGGATTTGGGGCTGTTCCTTGGCTTTGTCAGCAAACAGTTGCAGCTTTTATAATTTAGTGAATCTTTTTTTCCTTCTCCTTCCTAACAGTCACTCATCATAGCATACACAAAGCCATGGCCAAGAGCTGCACCTCCCTGCCACCATCAGCCAGGTGGGCACTTGTCCTGCCACCACCTCGCTGCCTCCAGCTGCCTGGACACCTCCAAGGCAGGACACTCCCACAAAAGGCTCTAATCGCTCTAGGACTGGCCCCCAGGGGTATTTACCAGCCCTTGGTTTCAGATAACACCGAACCGTTACAATTGCTGACATTTGGCACCGTCTGCGTTAGGGCAGCACTGGGGACCCGGTCAGGAGGGCGGAGTCGGTGTCCCTGTAATCGTGTGGGTGTCCCTATAACCGTGTGAAACCGGGCCAGCCTGGCTGCTCGGGCACTGGAGCTGCTCCTCGCTCCCACAGCACATTCCCAGCTCCCTGCTGTCCCAGTGGAGCATTCAGCTCCCCTTTGATCCGTGCCTTCACGGAAGATGCATCAAGTGAAAGGCAACCCCTCCCTCCAGCCCAACAAACCAACCCACACTTGTTGATATTAATAATCCATCATCAGCTGATGATGTCCCTGCAGGGTTAAAAAGTGAAAAATAACATCATCATTAGGCTGAGTTACGCTCCCTGCTTAGTAGGTTGTGACACCAATCATACCTGAGAGGAGTTTTAGAAGGGTTTTTGGCAACCCTCAGCAAGTGAGCTGCTGGGTCACAGAGACTGGTGCGAGACAAATCTCCCAGGAATTTGTTCACTTGCTTACTAAGAGAACAACGACAAAGAAACCACCTGCAAATCTAAAGAAACTTTAAAACGTAGCATTTTTAATCCCACACAATTTTCTGTAAGTCTCCTAAAATCTACAGGCATCATTTTAAAAAATAAAAATATCCCCAAACAGAACAGTGTGGATTTTAACTCCAGCTTGGACTCGTTACCACGTCCTTACGCTGCTGAGCACTCAAAGGGTCTGGCTCCCAACCAACCACCTCATAAATACAGCAAAGGTGATACATCCCTTTGAGAGCTCAGATTTTGATCTCCAGTGGTTCCTCTGTTACAGGTCACCTGTGGTAACAGAAGATATTCTCAGCCAGACAGACACGTTTCTGTGTGTTTTTGTAAGCCTGCAAACAAATTTAAACCTTAGGAAAAAAAATTAGCCATTTATCCTTCAATAAAGGATTCCAGGTAGTACAACATGATTGACTGCAAATGGGCACCTCCAGCTCACCAAACAACTTTGTGCCCCTAGCTTGTCCACATCTAATATGAGCCCAAGGGGGTTCCCCCTTAAATCACCTTTTTTTTCCTTCTGCTTGTTTTGCCTTTTATAAAAATTGGTAATGTGTCAAACCTTTGTTTTATTCAAGAACTTCTATGACTGAGACATATGCCAGGTGGTCTCAAACCTCACCAACTTGAATACAGCATCCATTCCTCAGCAGCAAACTTTTTGCCAAGTATCAACTAATTTTTTGGTGTGAATGAAAAACACTTTTATTCTTGATCAGGATTTGCTTCCTTGGTTGCTGGCTTCCTGGGAAGCTTCTATTCTCAAATAGAGACTCAACAGCAAAGCATCCAGACTCAAATTTTTGAAATAAAAAGCAAACAGGACAAAAAAAATAGAGAACCAACCTTTCAATCTTTGATACAGCACTAAGAACCTCCCTTCCCCTCCCACCTTGAAGGACACATAAAGATGAATGCGGTGCTCAAGGTTGGGATCTGAGAACTGAACTGGGCTGGGGCCTGGCCTGGCCTGGCTGCTCCTGCAGCACAGGGAGCTCATCCTTCCTTCCTGGCCACAAGAACTCGGATACCGCACAAGTTTAGAAATCCATCAGTGAACAAGGCTTTACTGACAACTTTTCATACAGTTAAAAAATAAAAATACAGAACAACAGCGGACAGTGTCACATATTAAAAACGAATAAAATGGGCTCTATTTAAAATTTTAATAGATATTATAGGTATTAAAATTAATTAGAAACTAAAAATCTTACCACTTTGGTCAAGGTGTTTTGAGCCTTAACCAAAATGATCAGCCTTAAAAACAACTGGGCTGTGTGACACACAAAGAAAACATGGAATTTGAAAAGACAGTGTGGGCTAGGCAGTGTCTTTGACTATAACTATCACCATATGTTCTTCTTCTAACTTCCCCAATGTCCTTAGTGCTGACTGGAGGTACTGCTGAGAGAACTCGCAAGGAGGGAACGCGTAAAGCATGCCTGTGCTGTCCCTGCCCTTTGCCCCTCCCACGGGCAGGCTGATAACCCCAGCAGCCTGCTTCTGTTTCAAGTAGGAGACCAGATTCCTGAGAAGCCGTCGCTGCAAGCCAGGCTCTACCACAGGGAAGGTCCCCTCGGCCCCTGCCCCTGCCGGGGCGGACTGGGTGGCCAGGAGCACGGCGTAGCCGTTGGGGCTGCCTTGTTTGATGCGCCGGGTGACTTCATCCAGCTTGGGCTGGTCCAGCCGAAGTCTCTGAGCGATTTTGAGCTGCGTCAACTTCCCGCCGGATGAATGGTCTTTGAGGAGTCCGTTGATGACACCCAGGTCTCCCTCCAGGATGTGCATAGAGGTGGGGAAGCAGCTGTTTTTTAGCACAAGAAGCCCATTCCAAGCAAGTTGCAGTGTCTGAGCATATTCTGATAAATTCTTTAGCTTTTTGGTCTCGGATTTTGGCTCCTCGTGAGTTTTGGATTCCGATTCACCAGTTCGATGATTGCGTTCGCTGTCCCTTTTTTTGGGCTGGGGAGCATCGGCCGGCTCGCGGTGGGGTTTCTCGTCGGCCGCGTGACGATTGTTCTGGAGGGAGTTGCTCTGCTCCTTCTCGGCTCCGGGTTCTGTAGTGTGATTCTCCTTGCGAGCCCTGTCAGGGCTGCGGTCTAGAGCTGGCCCACTGGCCTTTGTCCTGCTTCTGTCCTCGTAAGGCGAGTGAGTAGTCCTCCCGCGGTCACTGGAAAGACTCCGGCGTCTCCGCCTCTCTTCCCACGGTTTGGGCACGCTGCGGTCGCCGTCGCTGCCCCAGCGCTCCCCGCTCCGGCTGCGCACGGACCGGCTGTAGCTCTCCAGGTTGTTCCTGCGTTCGGCGTTTTTGGCAGGGCTGGCCCAGTCCGCCTCCACAAAGCTCCTGTCTCTGTCCGAGTACAGGAGGTGCGGAGGAGTCCTATCCCGCACCCTCAAGTCTTGCTCCAGGCTCCGGTGCCGGCTGTACCCGTCAGCCAGCAGCTCGTAGTGCACGGGCAGCGGCGCGGGCTGGTACTGCTGCGGGTATCTCGTCTCTTCTGCTTTGGCAAAATCTACTCGGAGCCTCCTCTCCGGTCCGCCCAGGGGAAAGCCCCTCATCTGCGCGCAGGCGGCCTGGGCAGCGTCCAGGCTCTCGTACTGGATGTAAGCGAAGCTGTCGCCCTTCACGTAGTCAATAGTCCTGATGCTGCCAAAGCGGTCGAACTCCCTGGCCAGGGCGGCCAGGGAAGTGCTGGGGCCAAGGCCCCCCACCCACAGCCGGGTGGTGGGGTTGGCTTTTCCGTAGCCGATTTTGATGGGGTTCCTGCCCACAACGCGGCCTGACATGGCCACCTTGGCCCGGTGAGCCATGTCCAAGTTCTGGAACTTGAGGAAGGCGTAGGCACCGCCCTGGCCGCGTGCGGGGCGCTTGATCACCACCTCCTCGATGATGCCGTACTTCTCAAAGGCGCGCCTCAGCTCCACCTCCGACACGTTGTGGTCCAGGTTGCCGATGAAGAGGTTGCGGGTGGCTCTCTGGTCATCCTCTGGCATCAGGTCTTCCTCGGCCACGATGGGGTAACTGTACGGGCGGCCGCGCTCGTCGTACAGCCCGTAGTAATCCAGGGCCCGCTCCCGCTCCCGGGAGAGCCCGATAGCGGCCGCTTCCAGCGCGAAGGCGGCAGCGGCTGCGTGGCGGGGCCGCGGCTCCCGCAGCAAGGGGCTGGTGACCGGCGACAGCGAGCGCTGCTTGTATTGGTAGGCGCTGTGCAGGGGCGGCAGGTACCCCAGCGGCTCCGGGGAGGGCGCGGGGGGCGGCGTGCGGCTGCGCCGGCCCCCGCGCAGGTACACCGGCTCCACCTTGAGCGGCCGGTCGTAGAGGAGCAGCTGCCGGGCCCGGGCGTGCCGGCGGGCGTCGCGGGCGTCCCCGGGGTGTCGGAAGTTCACGTAGGCGACGCGGCCGAGCTCGGGCGTGTGGGAGAGCTTGACACTGATGTCCCCGGCGCCCCCGCCCGCGAAGCGCTGGAAGAGGCGGAACAGCCCGTCCTCCAGCAGCTGGTCGGGCAGGGCCGCGCTCAGCCCGCTCACCAGCAGCGTCTTGTACTCGCAGGAGCCGGGCGGCTCCCCGGCCAGCCCGGCCGAGCCCCCGAGCGGCGCCAGCAGCAGCGAGGGCGCGGCGCCCGGCGGCGGCCCGGCCAGCAGCAGCGACGGGGCTACCACGGCGCCCGGCAGCGCCTTGGCCTTGGGCACGCCGAGCGCCCGGGACGAGGAGGAGGAGGAGGACGAGGGGGCGGCCTGGCTGCCGCCGCGGGCGCCCGAGGCCGAGCCGCTCCCCGCCGGGCGGTGGTTCGAGTCGCCGCCGCCGCCGGCGCGTTCATCGCCGCGGTGGCTGCGGGAGCTGGAGCCGCTTCCGCCGCCGCTGCTGCTGGTGGTGGTGCCGCCGCCGCCTCCGCCGCCGCCGCCGGGCGTGGACTTGTCCCGGCTGCTGCGGGAGGCGCCCGAGCTGCGGTGCGGGCCGCGCCGGCTGCTGCTCTCGCGGTCGCGGTCGCGGGGCCGCTTGGCGGCGGCGGCCGCGCGTCCGCCCGCGGCCCCCGGCGGGCTCGAGTCGCGGTCGCTGCCGCGCTTCATCGCGCCGGGCCCGCGGCTCAGGAGGCGCCTCCGGCGGCCGCCGCCATCTTGGACAAAAGGGAGCGAAGGCGGCTCCGGCCGCCGCGCCGCGCGGGCTCTACGTCATCGCTCCGCGCGCGCCGCGCCGCAAGCCGGCGTCACGGGGCCGTGACGTCACACGGCGCTTCCCGCCGCCCGCGCGCGACGGCCGGGCGGCCAATCAGGGCGGGCGGCGAAGCCCCGCCCCTCGGCGGGCTGGGGGGGCGCGCGCGGGGCCGCTCCGCGGATGGAGCGAGGGCGGGGGGGGGGACGACGGGGAATGTCGGAACCCGGGGGGGGGAACGGGGGATGTCGGAACCCGGCGGGTGCGGGGGGGCGCAGGGGGAGTGTCCCGCAATCACGTCACACGGCACGGCTCCGCCCGGTACACACCGGCGAACTTTAATGAAAGTCCCGTACAAAGCGCGGGGCTGGCGTCGCCCCTCAGAGCCTCGAGGTCGCCCCTCACAGGCCCGGTCTCGCCCCTCAGAGCCCCAGGATCCATCGCCCCAGTCTCGGCCCTCAGAGGTCTGTCCGGGCGCCGGCCGCCCTCGGTGCGTACTTGGGCATCAGTTCGTGGATCCTGCGGATGAAGTCGTATTTCTCGACACAGCCCTTGCACACCTCGCCCCAGTCATCCAGGATCCGCCGCAGCTCCTTGACGCGCAGCTTGCGCAGGTCGACGGTGCTCAGGTCGATCTGTTTGTCTGCGGAGAGAGCAAAGCTGCACTCAGACATGCCAGGTGGGCGAGGAAGCCAAAACCCAACAGGGAGAGAGGTGCCAGGGGTGGAAGGAACGTCTAAGTTAGGTTTTGACAGCAGATAAGGCTCTTAATGCTAAAAATTATTAGAAGACAGAAGGCTTGGTTGCAGTTTCCGTGCAGGAGTTCCACAATAGCCCTGAAAGCCCCTTTATTACATGAGCAGCAACACTTCTTTTCCACTGGATAAAAGAAATGTAGCAGAGTGATTTCAGGGGAAAGATAAGAAAGTGACACCAACAAAAAGCTTTTTAGGAAGCAATATGACCTTAGTAGGAGAAATGAAAAGTATAAAGACCCCCAATCCAAGGGGCTGTCTCCAAGGGATGTTAAGGGCAGCTATAAGGGAAAGCAGAATGAGGCATTTCTAAGCCATCTAGGAACATGAGGGTACAAGGAAGGTGATGAGAAATAGAGAGCGGAATGCTCTCAGAGACATCAGAGGAGGTGAGAAAGCATCATTTATCACCCTGCTGCTGGGAACAGGAGAGCAGCAGGGACTGCAGCGCTCAGCCAAGGACCTGAGCCCTGCCACAGTGACAGCCCTGCCTGCTGCCAGCACAGGCTGTGCCACACACCCTCCCAAACACGACAATCCAAACAGCAATGTGAGCACAGCAGTGCTGCTACACCTGGGAGTTAGTTATCCCAGGGCTGATCAGAGTCCCTGCAGAAGCCAAGAAGGGTTAGAAGTCTTACCTAAGCATCTACATAGAACTCTCTAGGATGTTCATGGAGAGCAACCCAGGTTGTGCAACCTAACTAGGCTACAGAACTCAGTCCTGAGTGGTTTTAGGATGTTGCTTCACCCCCAGTCATCCACACCCCAGCAAATCATGGGCATTTCCTCTCGTGCAGGCAACTCACCGTATTTTAGTTCACAGATCTGACTGTCTTTCTTCTTTAGCTTCTCACAGATCTTTTCCACAGGGATGTGGTGACTCATGGGCTTTGATACCTCATTAATGATTTTGGTGGCAGCATCACTTGTGGCCCCAATGTAATAGCACTAGAGGAAAGAAAAGAGTGAAGTGGGGATGCATGGAAAAAAAGCTTCTAAAAGCAGAGTTTTCTGTCCCTGTCCTCATCTGGTTTTGCAGCTGAATGTTTACTGTTAGAGAACCTCCCAAAGGGACTGCCAGAGCTGGGCAAAAGGAGCCTAACTGAGCCCAGAATACTGAGCAGGTGTTTTCCATTGCAATGATTTTACAGCTGCTGAGGCTGGTCTTGTTCCTTAACTTTATAAAAATTGAACAGGATTAGGAATAAAGTCTTCTTCAAAGAGTCTCTCTGAAGTGTTCCTCCTCTGCATGTCAGATGGTATCTCTGCAGTTCTCTGAGGTTAGTTCAGGCCTTTTCCTTGGGCCTCTTCATTCACAAATTGGCTCTGGTTTTAGTTAGGGCAATTTTGTTTTCCTTTGTTTAGTTTTCAGCTAAACAGCTGAAGAGTATAAATATTTTAACAGATTATATAGCACCCCAAATACCATTTAAGGGACAGGGAAGCCCTACAGCAAACAAAAGCTTTGTAATATCCACTGCTTCAGTAACAGTGAGATGCCAGCCAGTCCAATCACTGTTGACAGGGTGGTGGTTTTTTCCCTTTCTTTTTTTGGCAAAGAGATTGAGATACAAAATTTTATCTTTTGGTAAAGAGATTTCATAAAAAATACAGGACCCACTGTGGCCACAGAGCCAGCAAAAACAGCCCTTGGGAAGCCACATCATACAAACTCAGTTTCCCCTCATTTGCAGAGGGGAAATATTAGTGACTCCCCCTACTTACCAGGCGATTCTCTTTGCCCTTTGCTTCTTTGCAGGATTTCAAGAGCTCCTTTTCAATACTGGAAGGTGTGAATTCAACGTCATTGTCCTTTAGACTCTGGTAGAACCTTCCCAGGAATGTGACACACACTGGAAGGGAAGATGGATGGAGTTATCAGCCAGAGCAGCAATCTCATGGCAGCTCTTAGAGAACACTTGTAGGGAAATGGAATCGGGGGTTTGGATAACAGTTTGGATAACTGGAAAACAGTGAAGTTTTCTGAACTTCACCCATGGTTCAGAAAGTCATTCAGAGCACACGTGAATCAACAACATGCCCTGGTGGTTTTGGAGGGTTTGTGACAATCTGAGAAATGAGATCCATGGCAGTGTCTAGGGGTCTCTGTACATTGTCCTGAGTGAGCACAGGGTCATATGATGAACACCAAACCACTCCCATGCAGAAATGTACATTTAAAGTTGTCTTGCTGCTTTGGGAAGCAACTTGTAAGAACCTGGGTGTGAAACCCAGTGCTGATTGAAAACCAACTCTGTACATAGTCCTCTGAGACTCAGTGACAGGGTATCACTGATTACCAGGCTGCTTCAGCTGAAATTACTTCCAAGAGAAAAAGAAATGTGATCCCATGCTATGTCCCCTTTCTCCTTCTTTCATTTCCACAAGCTTCTGATGCAGTTTCAGATGGAAAGAGGGAAGACTCCTAGACATAAGGCAACTCCCACAAGTGCAGCTGCCCCTGAGAGGACAGATCCAAGTTCCTGCCTGTGGGAAGGGCTGCACAAACCGGTCGTTGCTCCTTCCCTGGGCAGCAGTCGCTCCACACGTGCTCCAAGGTGCAGCAGCCCCGTGTGTGGCTGGGAAGGAGGGCAGACAGCTTGTGGGATGACTCAGGGACACCCTGAGTGTCAGATTTTGGTCATCCCGCTGCTCACAACTCATCTGTGGATATCAGCATCACCTGGACCAAGCACTCTTCAGTCCCCCCAATTCTTGCTCAGCACCTGGGGATTCTCACACCTTCCCATGCAAGATGAGTGCCAGGAACCATTCTGCCTCTAAGGAACAGGTATGAGTTATGGCTTTTGTGGGATTTGTTTACTCCAACAGGAAGGGACTGGAAAATATTATTGTCATTAGCAACTTGTGTTCAACTCAGAACACAATGCATGGCACAGTAATTGGGCATGACAGGAAATGGAGCATGGCCTTCACAGAACTGAGCAGAAATGTACTCTCATTATATGAGAACTAGAACTAATTATGAGATGGGCCATTTTGGAAAACGTTTTTTGTATGGATACAGCACATTCTTATTTACCTCCCACCCATCTATCCCAGTTACAGACACACTGATGTCCACTGTAAGCTATTGGGAAGTGAAAATCTTGCAGGCAGTGACACTGACAGCCACCGTAGGACAGAAACATGTTTCCAGTCTAGTGCTGTGACAGCAGCTGGAAGTTTTGATTTACGGGGTTCCCTCCCCTCATTCTGTCTTACTGCAGAGGAGGGATATTAGTATCCCAAACTCCCAGCCAGCTACTAGAGCCCCACCTCAAGTTATTCTTGCTTCACTTGGGGAATCTGTTCAGCTCATTGCACAGGAGCAGCTTAATTTGCTGTGCAGCTCAACAGGTTCCACCCCCGAGGCGTTTGTATTTCCGTGGTACACAAAGGGCCCGACTTGATTTGGATCAGCTGCTCGCGGCTCCTGGCTGTGCGCACTGAGAGGACTCCGAGCACTCCGTAATTCTGGGATGACTAAGGGGGAGTCCCGGCTGAGTAACCTCACTCGCGTTCTCCCGCTCCCTGCCCTGATCACCGTCACCCGGCAGGGACAGCGGGCGGGGAGCGCTGCCCCGCCAGTGCCGAGCTGCGCCAGTACTGATCTCCCGGCCTGGACACGCTCCGGTCTCCCGGAGCTGTCGCCCCTTTTTCCCCTGGGGACTCTACACTACCGCTGACCCCGTGGAGCGGCAACTTCCCGACAGAGTGCAGCACCCTCGGAAGGGAGATCCCGTCCCCGGCGCGGGGCACGGCTGGAAGCCCCGCCCCGCCTGCCCCGCGGGCCGCCCGGCGCATCGCCCCGGCACCGGACAGCCTCGAGCACCGCCCCGGCACCGGTCGCCTGAGAGCGGCGCCCGGCCAGGCCCGTCCGCACTTGGCCAGACTTGGGAGACTTTTCCTGCCGCTGGAGGCAGCGCTCCCGCCGGCCCGGCCCAGCCCCGGCGGCCGAGCTGTCACTCGGGGCTGTCACAGCCCCGAGGCTGCTCCGCGTCCCGGCCCCACAACCCGGCGGAGGGGCGAGACTGCGGGAGACGGCGGCGAGGAACGGCCTCCCCCCGCCGTGCCCGCGGGCCGGGCTCGGCCGCACTCACCCTCGCAGTCCCCGTCGCGCAGCGCTCGGCCACCGGCCGGCAGCAGGAGCAGGGCCAGCGCCGCGCAAAGCCCGTGGGCCGCCCGCATCCCGCCTCGCCCGGCAGCGCCCGCCGCACCGGCACCACCGGCACCACCACCCCACACCGGCTGCCCCCGCCGCCGCCCCATTGGCCCGCTCCCCGCCCGGCCGCCACGCTCTCCGCTCCCATTGGCCGCGCCGTCGCATCCACGGGAGAGTTGGCGGCCGCTGATTGGGGAGAGGCGGCGGAGCGGCGGCGTGGGTCCCCGCCCCCCTTCGCCGCCATCTTTGGTAAGGGAAGGGCGCTCGCGAGCGCTCCCTGACGGCGGCCGCGGGCGCCATCTTGGAAAAGGGCAGATCCTCACACCTGAGGGCGGGCGGGGCCGGCCCGGGCCCGGGCTCCGCCCTGCTCCCTCCGTCCCTCTCCCGGCGGTGTGAAGCAGTATGAAGCAGCGCGAGGCAGCGTAAGGTGAGGCTGGGGGGTAGCTCCAGGCCCGTGGGTAGGAGGTTCGTGGGATGGGTGTCCCGTGAGGGGTGGTAGCGGCAGGGACGGGGGCACAGCCCCTCGCGGGCGGCTCTGGGTACTCCCTGTGAGTACAGGGACTGGATGCTTTGAGGAGGGACAGCAGAGAGGTCAAAATAGCAACCTGTGTGCACTTGTGTCTGGCTTCTTAGGTGGGTGTTTTTTGCAGAAAGAAATTTTGTTTGTTTAATTCCAACTTGATATCCTGGTCTCTGGGCCTATTGCCTTTTGTTCAAGCACAGAGGGGGATTCTTGGGGTTGTCCTGTGCCAGGGCTAGGAGTTGGACTTTGGTGATTCTCATGGGTCTTTTCCAACTCAGAATATTTTTATTCCGTTCTGAAAGTTTTTACAGTTAGTGCCGTTAACTACCTTCAACAATCCCCAAACACTCAGTTTATAACTGAAATTCCCGTGGAGCTGGGAGAGGAGCACACACCAGCTGATAGCTCCTTCTGCGGCTTTATAAGTAACTCTGTATCGTGGGATATCATTCCAGTGAAGGAAGGGAGAGGCAAAGTCACACAGCCCTGTACTACAGCAAGGGGGCTCCCATGGAGCTCTGTGGGCTCTCTTGCACAGGCAGGCTCTTGAGGCAGCCTGGTGCGGCAGTGCCTAATCAGAATGTTCTTGCAGGTCGCCAGGTGCAAGTGATAAGCTTGACGAGGGGAGGAGAAGCACCTGACTCAGGAAAGGTCACAACAGGTGAGCAGTAATTAGGACATTAATTTCTAGTGAGAGTACATAATGTGTTCATTAGGAGACATGGTTTTGCA
Organism: Ammospiza nelsoni; assembly: GCF_027579445.1. Taxonomy (NCBI): domain Eukaryota; kingdom Metazoa; phylum Chordata; class Aves; order Passeriformes; family Passerellidae; genus Ammospiza; species Ammospiza nelsoni. Next base: position 16,543,506 of record NC_080643.1, on the reverse strand, counting down.
CATTTCTAGATCTTTTTATCTCTCCAAATGTGGTTATTAAGATCAATACAAATATTATTAAGTCAGTCCATAACGATTTCCAGAATTGCTCAATATCAGTATGCTTTAGGAAGATTATTGGCATTTTGAAAATAATGCTCATTGCCCTTTAAAGTCACTTAGCTGTGAAGATAAGTGGTGGCTTGAAGTGCCCTTGTTGGTTATCAGGAGAGTGGCCTAAAGAACTGTGAGATGAAGTGGCTTTGTAATTAGGTGGGAATAGAACTTAAATTTGGAATTAGGAAACTTTAGGAAGGTCATTATAAGGACAGAGTTTACTTACCAAAAGAGTGCAGTTATGAAATATCTTCGAACTAGCAACTTTATACATTTTTGTAGAACACAAGACAAGTGATTTTATTTGGTTTTGGATTGGGAAATGAGCCTCTGTATTTCAATATGGGATCCTCAAAAGGGTCTGAGGAAAAACAAGGACTCCTTTTGTCTTTTGGATTTTTTCCTTCTTTTTATTTATAGTTGGTTTCAGCAGCTAGAATAGATTCCTTGCATTTTACCTTGTGCTTGTTCTTAATCCATGGTGAGGTTTTTGGGGCTCTATTTGTTCCACACCCTCCAGCCCTGTCTCTCTGAAGCATTAGGGATTTGTCCTGGCTGAGACCTGGGTGATGGAGGGCTTGTGCCGCTCCTCACTGTTGTTTCTTCCTGGTATGCAATCTAACCCTGGTCTTTGTCAGTGTGAAGCCATTCCCTCGTGCCCTTATCACTCTAGGGCCTGGTCCAAAGTCCCTCTCCTGCTCTCTTGGAACCCCTTTAGGCACTGGAAGGTGCCCTAAGGTCTGCCTGGGCAGGTCAGCCCATTGAGTGGGCAGGAGAGTTAATTTGGCTCAGTGGATCTGTGGGGATTGGAGTCCTTGGGAGGTGCAGGCAGACAGAGGCCGTTCTGGCAGCTGTGGGGCTGGGGCTGTGCTGGCTCTTCCTTCTGAGAGCACAAATCTCCTCCAGACATGGGGACGGATGGAGGGGCTCAGCCTCGGGTGTTGGGCTACGAGGACAAAGTGAGTTCTGTCGGGGGGACAGGAAACAGTTTGGGATGAGTTAATGCAGTACTGCTGTGAATGAATGCTGAAAAGAAGATGAAGTGTAATAGATCTACTATTCCAAATTTGGGTTAATTTATGTGGGATTAAAAGAGAGAAGTGGTCTGTGAACCTTCTCTTAAGACACCTGAGCTCAGAGTTCTGCCTTGTGAACTGTGTTTGTGTCCATGGCTTGTTAGGAATCTTCCAGAAATGGGGGCATATTTATGACATTTATGCATAGGGTGTAGAAGGTTGCATCTTTCATCTGCCAGGTTAGAGTCATTGCTAGAGGTTTAATTTCTCCTCTTATCAGCTTTAGAATGAAATCCATACTGAGTTGGACAAGTCATATTTTGAAACTGTGCTGAAGTTTTCTTATTTAGATAAGAAGAGGTATTTGGACATGGGATTTAGATTTCAATCTGACTAGTGGCAGATTAAATAAGGTATTGGACTTGCAGTGAAAAAATTGTTCTGTTGGTTTAGCAGGAACTAGAGTATTTTTAAAACTCTTGTTTAAAGCTGAGGGCTTCACACATCTTTTGTTGTGCCAAAACACAGTTTTATTACCTGTGCTTGGTTAATAAATAATTTTTGTCTAAATAAAAAATACTTACTTAACTAAGGTTTAATAAGCTGGCTTAGAAACAGTCTCAAAGGGTCTGATTGTAGACAAGGTGAAGGGTTGGGAACATAAGCCCCAGGAGGAGTGGCTGAGGGTACCAGGGTGTTCAGGCTGGAGCTCTTATCACTCTCTACAGCTGCCTGAAATGTTGTAGCCAGGTGTGGGTCAGCCTTTTCTCCCAGGGAACAATTGACAAAAGAAGAGGAAATGGCCTCAAGTTGTGTCAGGGAAGGTTCAGGTTGGACAGTAGGAAAAATTTCTTCACTGAAAGGATGGTTAAACCCTGGAACAGGTTGCCCAGGGAAATGGTGGAGTCACCATCCCTGGAAGTGTTCAAAAACCAAGTGGATGTGGCACTTCACAATATGGTTTAGAGGGCAGAGTGGTATTTGGTTGAAGGTTGGATTTGGTGATCTTGGAGGTCTTTTCCAATAGGAACCATTCTATGATTCTATTCTGTGACTGATACAGACTTCAGAGCCTGTTACAGTTTCTCTTCTCAGTATTTGTATGTGGTGTGTGCAAAGGGTGCCTTGGCAGTCCATGTACATCCTGGGGCCACCTGAAGAGTCAGACTTGCTGCTAAATGTCTTTTGAGACAGGTTTCAGAAGTTTTTTTGTTGGTTTGTCGAGACATTTAATGAGTTATTTTGCCTCCTGTACAATGACCTGGCTTATTAGTGGTAATGGAAGAAAATTAGAGCTTAGGAGCCTCAATTCCCAAATCCTGTGTTCATACATGTCTTAACTACTATTCTTTCACATCTAGTCTGTTAAAATGATCAGTATTTAAATACTATTGCAATAAAAGACTAGCCATCTTTTGGGCAGTGGGACAGTGGTGGTTTCACCCCAGCTGATAAGGAAGTGACACCCAGCCACTCCACAGCTGTCCTAGGGGACAGCTTTGTCTCTGAAATATTGTCCCAAAACTGTACCTGGGGCTGCTGCAAGTTCCATGTCCATCTACCTGACCACACCAGGAGGGGGCTGTACCTGCTGCTGCTTCAAGGGGTTGATATTCAATAACACTTAAACATGGAAACTGTTCCCTCACTACACACAAAGTCCTTTGGGTTGGCCCCCATTTTGCCCATTCACACAAAGGTGGGACGTGAGGGCTCTTGTCTCTTGTGAAGGTTTGGAGCAGCCTGAGGACAGCAATGACCACATGTGGGGGGATAGAATGTAAGAAAATAAAGCTGGTGCAGAAGGTAATGTCACACCTGAGGAGTTGCAGCTGCACTAATCGCCAAAGATTAGCAACAGGCCACAGCTGTGTCCAATAAGAAGAGGAGTGCTACAAAAGAGTGGCTTAGCTGGGTGAGGAGAGAGTTGGAGTTTGTTGGTTGTGCTGAGAAGGAAGATGGAGTTTGTTGGCTGTACTGTGAAGGAGTCAGTGCTGCAAGGAGCTGCCCATGAGAAATCACTGAGAAGGTGTGGAACTTTTGCAATAAGATGACAACAACCATACAGCTGTACTGTTTTAATATCAGGTATTAATCTTTAATTCCACATCACAGCAGTCGAGTGAATGGGTAAGGGAAAGGAACCCAAAACAAACGGCAGATATTTACATCTAAAATTCACACCACTTATTTGTTGGTTCTGGAAACATGCTATCACAATATATACAATGAAGTACCTTTAGGACACTTGTACAAATTAATTTTTTCCTTTTGAATTTGATTTCCATTATAGATAAGATAGCTGTTTTCATTTTATTTTAAACATGAATACACAAAAGAGAAGTGGTTAGAGGTTTTTGCCTTTTTTTTTTTTTTTAAATAAGCACAGAATGCCAGAGGTTAAAAACACATTTACAGGGCAGAATACCAGTCAGACATCACAATCTATACATTTTTTGCTCAATTTCCTGTACAAATACACAGCATTCAAATGGGGGTATTTACAAAGAAGCATGACCAGAGGAAATTTTAAATATCACATAATTTGTTTCCCAAAGGCTCTTGCTCTCTCCAGCCTCCCCAGTTTTGGCTGATACTCCACAGAAGGGATATGCAATATCCCTTACCTAAAAAAGGGTAAATAAGCTAAAAACCAAACAGAGGAAAATACGAAAAAGGATCTGAGTCTTGCATACAGCAATAAAACCAATCCAACTATTGGAAAAAAAAGTAGGATTCAGAGAAATTGTTTGAATTGCTTTTCTTCTACCACTGTAGCTCCGTCTCAATTTTGTTTCAAATGGGGCCAGCAGGTACACTGATGATGGAGAGATTTATAGCAGAATTCCACCAATTTTCTCAGGAATGCACATGCTATTTTCTTATGCAAAGAAAACCCAATGAAGGCAAGTACACTGAGGTTGAATTAGAGTTAGGTATAGAAAGTCAAGGTCCTGTTCAAAACATCCTCTTGCTGTGTTTTATACAAGGAATCTTCAAATCCTGTTGGGCAAGTGCAACAACTGCTGTTGCTTCCACCTACTCCAGGACTGAGCTTGATGTTGGAGTTGTACTATGCTAAAAGACACCTCATCCTACAGAGAAATAGTAGTTCCAGGCAATGTTAGTTCCAAGATTCACAAAATCTCAATTAATAGTCTTTCTATCTTCTGCTCCCTTTAAGGCAAACACTGAAAAGGGAGACAGAATACTTGGTAGATATCAGAACAATAACAGAAATTTAACTCCAAAGAGGCTTAAATTTGGTAAATTCAGCAATTTATTCCACCATTCTTTATGTGGACCTGCCATAAATTAGGTATTTGTACACATCACCTGATTGATCTTCCAACTCTTGCAAATATATAGGGAAGCCAGACTCCCCAACTGGACTCACTGCTGTTGTACCAGGTCTCTAATCAGAGCAGGATGATGCATTTTCAGAGACTGATTAGAGATCTGGTGGGCAGGTTTTCCAGCTGCCTGGGACTCAGTCCCATGGTAATTGCATTCTTGGTTCTGCAAAGTTTTATTTGCAAGACCTGCTGGTTTTTCACATTAAGGAAGCTCGGTAAGTCACTACATTTACTACTTTTAGTCTTGCTGCCAGGAAAAAAAAAGAAACTGGGGCAAGGGAGATGGAAGTAAAACTTAGTTCTTTGAAGAAATTCACTGGAAGAGTCTCAGTGGGATTGGAGTATAGCATATATGAAAACATTTCACCCTTTTCTAAGGAATTACCTTGACTTACCTTTACTGAAAACATCAGTTGTTTTCCTGCATTTGTTCTATACCAGAGATCAGCTTGGTTTGTTAACATTGAGGACTGTCCTAGCATTGGAAAACTCTCCTTCCTGCTAAAGATGAAACATCCACTATAGGCCAGATTTTATTATCATTGTTTAAATTGTGAAGGATATAATGATTACAAGCAGCCTGTGTTAATAACAAAATAGAGGAAGCAAGAGAGATTTTGTTCCAGCCAAATAGGCCATTTAAGAAACAAATCTATAACTTAGTAGTTTTGCATGGGTTAGAGCTTGAGAAAGAAAACGAACAAATCCTCTTAAAGTCCCCTTCATACAACTGCTGAGTCCAGACTTTATACAGCCAGACCATCTTTAGCCAGTTCAGAAACCACGTACTCTGCCCAGTCACTGTATTTAGAGGTAGTGCTAAAGGTGACCTGTAAAAGATTTATAATAATCCTTTTTTGCTTCTTTATGCTGTTTTTAGCAGGAGAAACCGAGTCATTAGGCAAGAATTCAAGATGTAAGTTGGGTGCTGTTCCTGTTTCTGGCACTAATTTATATGGTGGAGGTCTTACTTGAATGTGCTTCAGATTTTTCAGTGGTAGGAAAGAGGGAGGGCTGTTTCCATCCTACGGAGTGTGCTTTGCAGTCTGCAGCTGAAAGGGTTATAAGGCAGGCTAAAATGTGTGTGGGTATGGCAAGGGAAAGGAAGGTGGCTTGTTTGTCTAAAAACATTAAATATTTGATACTATTTTGACTGAAAAATTCTTGATAAGTATGAAAACAGGAATAAAAGGTTTCTTAGAACCATGATCTTTTCTTTGTAGAGAACCATTTTACCCACTGATATTTTTTTCCTGAACTGTGCAAGTACTGATTAAAAGGCATGTTTTGGGTTCATAGATCTGAACTGTCTTCAGCTCTGCACAGTTCTGGTTTGTGTGGTGTGGCTTGGTTCCCCCACAATGTTCTTCAGTCCTTTCTAGAGCTTTTTAATAAAAAATATGGGATGGGGAAAGAGTGTATTGCTGCCTGAGGAGAAAAGGAAAAAGAAATCAACCTTCCAGAAGAGAGGAGCAGCAGCTCTTACTACACATTCTAAAGAAGCAAAAGAGGAAACAAACACTTGTTCTTTACAGGTTGCCTTTAAGGTCCCTGACTCTGGGGTGTACACTTGATACCAGGCATTGCTCAAGTCTTTTTGTTTTCTGTCTGCTCTGAGAGACGGGAGATTCTTTCTGCACACCAGCTGCAGTGAGTTGTTGGGAGGGACTGAGGATATTGAGTTAACAGGAATGAATCTCAGCTCCTGGGTGATGGAAGTTGGTGAGAATTATGATGTTCAGCCCTGAGGCAAGGATTGTTGGATATGATGCATTTAAGCCACCTTTTCTTTACTGGCTGGGTCAGCAACCAGCTTGTGGCATGAGAAACTCAATTTGGTTGGTTTTGTTTTAATCTGGAATAGAAATGCTGGTGTCAACAGCCTGCCCAAAGCTGGGCATGGGAAAGGCCTACAATGAGGTTGTAGCTCCAGTAGCCACCAACCTCCTCTCATTCTGTAGCACAGATGAATAACACGATTCCCATGAGAAAGCAGGTTGGCTTAGCCAGTGAAAGCAAAATTTAAGAAATGAAACAGTACATAAAAAACAAAGGAGGCAGAGTTTGTTGGAAATGATATCTTGGAGATCAGTGCATCAGCACTGCTTTAGATTGCCTCAGCACCTATGAACGAATGCAGGGAGATCACTGCACAGATATGTACAATCCTGCTCTCAAAAGAGCCAATTTCTTCTTAGAATTGCCATCTTTCCACTGCCTGCAGCTCATGCACCTTCCAGCCTGACAGTTCATAGAATCCCTGATTTCAGCAATGAGCTTTCAATTCTGTACAGCAAAGAAATGTGTCCCTAGTGCAACTGCTTCTACTCATGTGCGTCTCAGAACTGGGAGGAAAGCAGGTTCAAAATCAACTTGTCACATTCCCCCCGTTTTCCCCTCCACTTAAAATTGTATTTTTCAGCTTCTGCAAGTCTCTATGGCTCATATGCCGTGTGATGTGGTTAAGAAACTGCAGAAGGAATAAACTGTCCACTGCACAGAAAGTTAAAAAACATAACGGAAAGGCGTAAAAAGAAATTAAAAAGGAAAGCAGCAACCTGCCATGCTGGCCCAATCGCTTTTGTGGGCTTCAGACACAACCTTGCGGCAGTAGAAAATCGGTTTGCTGTTCTCCGAGTCCCGCTCTCTCTCTGTCGTAGCCAGACCTGGAATGCCAATGCCAGCTGTGTGCCAGGAGCTGTCCTTACTGCTCGCTGATGCCATGCTCCCACGCCACCCTGGCCTGCTCTTCCTTTCCAGCACTCACCGGTTGGGACACCTTACGATGCAACGGGCGGTGTTTGTCATCATCTTCAATCATCATCCCCTCCTCGTTCTCCATGTTTGGCAGCCGGGAGTGGTAAGGTTTGGGGGGTAAAGCAGGAGGGTCCATGGTGTCCTGAGGAATGACTCCAGTTGGAGCAGAGTGGCTTCGGCATGGCTGGGATTTGAGCGACTCCAGGACATCAGGCTCAGAGAGACTGTACCTGACAGGGAGGTAGGGTGTCTCTAGATCTTCGTCAGTGTTCCAGGCCTGGCTGGGCACGGAATCCATGGTGTCTGTGCGAGGAGGTGGTTCAGAAGAATGTCCAAAATTGCTCTCGCTCAAGGAAGAGACACCACTGCTGGCACTGCCCGATAAAGTGGAGTTACTGCCATCTAGCCCAGACTGCGGACTGGTGGGCGATGCAGGGATAGGATGAAGAGGAGACTGTTTGGAGAGAAACAAAAGCAGGTTAAAATTGACAAAGGAGGCAATGCTGCATCTTGTGTGTTGATCCCCATTTCAGCTTTTGACAGCGTTGTTAACAACGGTGCAGTTCCATTTATGTTCAGAATGTCAAGGATTATTGGTTTACATGCATGGAAGTACCACTTGTGGGCAGACAAGTGCACTCAACAACACCAGAGCTGTTAGAGAAACAGCAGCTGAGGTGATGATCAGGGTGCTGAAATCACAGCATATGGTGCAAAAAAGGAAAAGGGAAGGACCTACAACCCGTGAGTTATTTCTGTAGCATTCAACTGTGGAATAGGTTAAGAACTTTCAGTGGGTTTTCTCATGTGCAAGTTACTAGCATGTTATAAATAGTGTTTCTGCATTCTTAAGCTGTTTGGTGGGAGCAGAGAAGGGGGGGATCCCTTTTTCAGAAGCCCACTGTGCTCCTGCATCCCTCTGCTCTCCTGCCATTACCTTGCGCAATGTTCGTGCAGGCAGTGCCGGAGGAGCATCACTGAGCTGATGGTGGAAGGCATCAAAGTGCAGTGAGTAGTGGCCTGGAACGAGACAAGGGTCAGAAATGCAGACTGGTGCTGTTTCATTGCAGCCACAGAACTGGGTTTAGCTCTGTAATGCCAGGTAACAGCTCCAAATGCTGCTAAGGCCAGCCTAGGGCTGCCTGTCTGATGGATACTGCGGAGTGCATCTGTCACACACAGGCTGCTAAGGAGAAATTCAGTGCAGAGAGAGATGTTTCACTGCTCCATTATTGAGAATCTCATGGCAAGGCAACAGGCTGTTAAACAATGAACCTTTTAAGTTTTATTCTGTAAGCCTAAATTATTGCTAAAGTTGGTCATTGGTAAGAAGCCACACCAAGCTTTGGCACTCTCACACTTAATTCTAGTCCCACAGTACACCCAAGTCCACATTGCTTAAGGACTGCAAGAACTTGAAGATTTGGAAAAAAAGCAAACCTGAAAACCTAGCAGACCAGTAAAGACTATGGAGTTTTTGTTTCTACAGGGGTGGAGGGAAAAGGCTACAGTCAGCTTTTAGGTGGTCTGGCTTTGTGTGTGTGTGAGCTGCAGGCACTTGCAGCAGGCCATGGGCACGTCCTTACCATGGGGCAGGCTTCGGGGAGGCACTGGTGGGGCCAGGACACTCCCAGCGTGGGCAGACAGGAATGGCAGCGCCTCCCGGCTTCCGCTGTCCAGGCTCCAGCTACTGGGTGCTGCTGGCACAGCTGAAGGATTGAAACAGATGGAACTTGGGTAACAGGACAGGGAGTTTGGGGGGCTAGCACTGGCTTTCCAGTGTGCTCTTCAGTAGCAGAGAGACAGAGTCCAGGGACTCAGTGAATGGCAGGATTGTAAGCACAGATAGGCTACAGAGTGTTAAGTTTAGAGATGCTTTTTAAGGAAGTGAGAATTAGGTGATTGCAGGGTTAGTCTGCCCAGCTCCCCTCCATCCCTGGGCTCATTTCTAACAAATCTGAAGAGCAGTAGGACTCTGGGAGGATTTTCGCCAATCAGTGTGGAGGTAAAAATGAAATCTCACCAAAGGAATCCCACCTGGATCTCAGGTGTGACCTGTCCTGGTTTGTGGGGAGTGGTGACAAGGGAACATGGCAAAACCCTCTGGAAACACAGGATGGCCTGTGGCTGCACTGCAGGCTCAGTGAAGACTGAATAAAGGACATGAACGAAATTATACCTCAATCTGTTTCAATCTGTTTCAAAATAAATTACTTCAAAGCTTCAATTTATTAAGCTACAGAGTTGATCAAGAGCTTTGATGACAAAATATTTAAAGACAACAGTTTGGCCTCCTTGTATTATAAAGTCTCTTGAAGAGATCAAATCTCTGAATCAGGAAGTATAGAGAGAGAGCAATGCTTGCTGCATTTAACAGAGAGTGAATATGAACTTCATGGACTTGGTTTGTCATAGAAATAAAAGCTGCTTCTTGACATGAACATGAACCTTTTTCAAGATCTTGAGAATTCTGTCAACCTTGAACATTATTAAAATGCACCTTCCTTCCAAACATGACTTGATTTATTCTGAGACATACAACAGTTGTATGTTTGTTTGAAAAGAAATAAGCAACTGCAATTTCTTCAGATTAGCAAAGAAAGAAAAAATTAATTGAGCCTGTCAAAAAAAATTGAGCTAAAAATAGCTTTTTCCATCTTCAGTTTGCAAAATGGAAGCCTGGAGAAATAAACATGGAGTTTGACATCTGAAGAGGATTTCTCCTTAATTAAAATGCCTGCAGCCATTCTTGGTGCATTTCTTTCTAAAATGACTTTGAAAGGTTTCTTTTTTTTTTTTTTTTCCTCCATAGTTCATGAGTTAGCATGAGCAGGGGTTCCCCAAGGCCTAAAATTCCCTAAAGTAAAAAAGATCACAAAGTGACAGCTTCATAAGACAGAACAAACCCCATAAAAATATAAAAGTACGTGATTTTTTTTTTTTTTTTTAAAGAGAGACTCTCAGCCTGAGAACCTGAGAAAGGCTTATGAAGAAGAGTCTGACAGAGAGCAGGTAGCAGGTTCAAACCAGGGCCTGCCTCTCTATATAAGTGATGTGGCTCCAGATGGATTTTCCCTGTACACATGCCAGAGTGCTCTAATTTGCACTGCTGCAATCGGTGTCAATGAGCTAAAACAGAGGGACAAGATGCAACAGCAGTGCCAGCCTTGCTCATCTCTCCTGCCATATCCCATCATCAAATGAAAAGGAGAGAAAACCTGATTTCCTTGGCCTGTAAAACTATTGCTGTGCTTGTTGTTTTGGAGCTTTTTTAAACACTGAGATGCAGAACGAGAATGTGAAGAAGAACACATGGTACCCCAGTGAAAAATCCATTTATGCTTTCTCAGTGTTCCCTCATTCACAGCCTTTTGAGTATTGAGGAGTGCAGGAAGAAGGTGAGATGATGAGTGGCTGCTGCCCAGTAAAACCAGCGTTTTAGCCCAACTGCTTCAGGGAAGAACCCAAGCAGGGAGCTCCCAGTGCTGTGACAGCCCAGGTCTCTCTCTGTGACTGTTCAGTGGCCAAGTTTCATTAGTGGGGAGGCTGCATCTGAACCATTCTGCTCTGGGTGACTGATGTCACCACTGTCACTGGGAATTACAACCAGAACTTGTGACACGGCCAGCAGGGGGTGCCCTGACAAAATCCAGGGCAGATGGCAGCCCAACTACACGGAATGCTGAGGGCTCAGGCCTGCCAGCAGCACCTGCAACTGCATTGTGCCACCAGCCAGGCACAAGAGCTGGGATTCCTGCCTCACCATCCCCACTGAACATCACCTGTGTCTTTTGTGGCTTCTTGGGGATTCTGTCTTTGATCTCCTGGCACTGAATACCACACTCCTGCATAATATCACCCACAGATACAAATTCAAGTATTTTTTCCTAGACAGACAATAAATATTTATCTACTTTCCTTTTTCAGATCTTTCTCCTGTCCAGTACAAAGATCTCACCATCTCGGTCAGCTATTTGGTTCAAACTTACATGGCTAAGATGGAGCTCTTAATCCCTCACTCCCATCTGAACTCTTTTGTCATCACTCATTATTGTCATCAAGTCATAATTCTGCCATTTATTCAGAACTGGTTTTGGTTTCAATCTGGACCGCTCATGTTGAAGTAGGGGATTCTGACTTATTAGAAATTCTAAAATAAAATTATTTTTTTTTTTTTTAAGGTACAGTTTAGTTCTGGCACAGTTACTGAAACAAAAAGACAGATAAAAATCTGAGTGTGCAATGTAGATCAGACTAGATAGTTGCAGTGGTCTTTCCTGGCCTTAAAAATCTTTTAGGATACCATTTTCCCCAGCTATACATGACTGCTGCTTGCTTAGACAGCCTTCTTGTCCCAGATTCTGATTCAGGAATTTTGCCCTCTTCTGCTTTTTCAGAATTCTGCCTTTCAGATAATTTTTGACCCCATTATTTTGTTCATGGCACCTCCTTCACAAGCTGCTTCTTTTCTCTCACACTACACAAATTCATTCTCCTCTTTTAGTTTTTTCCCCCCTGCAAGGACTCTGCCTGTTTTTATTCAAAAGAATAAGTTAAAAAGCACATATTGCTAACAATAAATAAATATAAAACTACCTCAAAGAGAGATTACAAGGAATGTTTGTATTTTGAGCAATACTTTTGTATTAAAAACCAGTATAACTCATAAGTCAAAAATACAGTCCCAATCTTGGGCTGTTCTTAGATAACTTCTCATTTGCTGCTTTGCAAGTTTGCTTGACAAAGGCTGCAGGGATTGTTTCAATAACAAAATGCTAAACTCAGAAAGCTTTCTGAAATAAGGAGGTCTGTGCCACCCCACCCTACTGAGAAGGCTCTGAAATGATGGTAGGTTGGCAGAAGGCCCAGTTAATTAAACTGTTAATTAGAAAAGTGTGAGAGAAATGCACTCCGCCAGGAAATGTAGAAGCCCGTTTGTTACTTGCTGTAGCATGAGCAGAGGAATAATTGTTAGCTAGCAAGCATGCGTGCTGCAGAGGAAAGGAGGAGTACCTTTCTCAGCCACAGACAGGTTGGGGTCACTGCAAGGTTTGCACGGTCCAATCATCTGCTGGATCAAGGCGCGCTGGAAGTTTGGAGGCTAAGAGAGAAGAAATTTAGCAAAGAAGAGTTAAAAAAGTTACAGACCAGCTGGGGCAACATAGGGACTTTCTGTTCCTTTTTTTTAAGCAAAGAAGTTCTTGAACTAAAGATTCCCTAGGAACCTTAAGGTGTGCCTACATTGGCAGGTACTGCAGTGCAGGGTGAGTGGATCTCCAGGGTGTAACAGTGCTGAGGGCCCACAATTCCTGCTCTCAGGAGGAGTTATTTCAGACTAGCTCTAGCCTGGCCTTGTGCCCATTTAGCAGCTAGAATACATTGTTTTCCCTCTGAAGCTTATCTTTGGCTTTGTTTGATCATTGACTTTGCATGCTTTGAGACAGCTCTCCAGTACAAATGTGATAAGCGGGCAGGATGGGGAGATGCCTTTCAAAAGTGCAGGCCAGGGTGAGATTTAAATGCTTACATGTAGGCACACTTTTCATTTTGTCCAGGGAAATTAGGGCACAGATTTTTTTAAACCCATGTATCAGAATATTATTTCAACCTCTTGTGGTTTCTGATACCTCTTGAAATCATAAAGTTATTTAGAATAAACTTGGAGGCTGGACTGTAGGATGGATGGCGATGGTTCTGAACAAATAAAGAAAATGGTGTGACAACTTGGGCTCACAGGATAAAGTTGGGAAATGAGTCCATTTTCACAGGATGCGTCTGCCCTTTAGTAGTCACTACAGTTTGTATCACTCAGCTGCCACAGTGAGTGCCTCCAGGGGTGGACTAATAGGGAAAGTTCTGCTTCACCTCTGAGAATGATCCTAAATTGCTGTGCTTCCCAAAAATAAAAAAGAAAGCTTTAAGGTGGTCAAAGCCAGCAAAACTACAGCCACAGTTTGAAGTGGTTGAAGTGACAAACAGAAATGAGAGCTGCTACCTGTCCGTTTTCCATGATGGCTGCGGGATACATGGCGCTGCTCGGTCGGTCCCGGTGCGCTGGCAGCAACATCATCATCTCCCGGGAGTGGCGGTACTTATCTGGTAGAGAGGGAGAGCCTGTAAACAAGTGAGAAAAATCACGTACACAGGACAAACAACAGCCATGTCTCTGCATGCCCAGGGATCTCAGTCCTCCTGTGCACTTGGCTCGGACACACGAGCTCACAGGACTCAAGGAAACACGGTGCCCAGCCCACTAAGCAGCTGGCTGTTGGTGGCATAGCACGAGGATGGAGTAAGAACTGACTTCTTATATACAATTAAGGACATACCACGTAGGGTGTGTAAGGTGTGTGTGTGCCTAGTTGTTTGTTGCAAAGTGCTTCCTTTCAAACTTAAAAAAAAGTGGGCATCTGTGTGGAATCAGCTGGGCCTAATGCTCCTTTGCCCCATAAAGTATTGTAGAGTTACAGAAATGCCATAAAATTGTTCAAGACTGAATGTGGGAGAAAGGGATAAAAGCTTGAGATACATCATTCAGTTAAAGCATAAATCTGTGGGAAAATACTTTATTCCTTGGTTCTGGATAGAGGTAAGTGTTGCCATTTTACGTGTGTTATCTTGGTCAGCTTCCTCTTGTTAAAGCAAACCAACCCCAATAATAAACAGCATATGCTATAAATGCAAGAGGCACTTTGCTTACAATGCTGCTGTAATGCTGATTACTACTGTGTTGCTGTAGTGAGCCCTTTGGTGACACCAGACATTTACCAATGCTTAGAGTTTGGTAGTAGGAATAATAAGTTTGATTTGTCTATTAGTTATCTGTATAGTTGTCATTTAAGATAGTGGGGTATTTAATGTAACAGCCTCCTGGCAGGTGGAATTACTTGGGACTCATGTCCTTCAAGATGAGTGCCACATAACAATACACCTTCTGATGTGCAACAGCTGACAGTGGGTTTGCCAGAAGAATGATTCTCATTAGTGACTTGCTAAAGTCTGACACTACTGATACACGCCACCCTTGGGATGCACAGTGTTAGGCAGGATTGATGTTGTGAAGCTGCTGAAGTGAGCTGTAATTTGCACTGATTGTTTGATTGCGTCACAAACACGCACTGAACAGATGGCAGCACACAGCGCATTACAGAGCCATGCTGGCTTTTGGGGAATACATGCCCCCGCTGGCAAACTTCCACAACCACACACATTACCTGGACAGCACTCCAACATATGAGCAAAGGCATTGGTGCTGGCTGATGCAGCTTTTACCCCAGCAAAAGCAAACATGCAGTTTTGGGGACTAATATTCAGCACACAGTGGAAGGAACAATGTGTCCAGCAGAATGCAGGATAAAGTCCTACAATTGCAAGATTTCCATGGGGGGGGCAGATGCCAGATTAATCTACACCCCCACTCTGACATGAACAGTAGCAGAGTATCTGCATTCTAGTCCCGAACTCATTTTCTCCCCAGACATAGAACAGAAACATAATTAGACAACATTCTTTGCTTTATGTACAACATTAGCTTGGAGAACACAGTGTTAACGCTTTGTGCTGAGTCTTTTCCTCACAGGTCACAGATAGTCCTGTTCTGCAGGACAAATGTTAAGATGCTGAACTTTTAGGTGTGCCCAGAACTACAGCACAGCACAACCTACACTGCAGACTTTCTCCTTTTTATTTATCTTGTCATCCTTGCTCTTTTATATCAAAGACCAAACCACCTCTACCTGCTCTCAGTTTATATGGGATTACAGTGTCAAAAGACACTGAACTGCAGGACCTAAAAAATCCCACATGTGCTGGCAGAGTGTAGTTTACAAAACTGGTACCCCACATTTGTCATTAACTATAGCTATAAAAATGGTAACAGATTATGCCAAGTGTCCAGTCTGCAAACAAAATTTAAGTATTGCTGCTTTGGACAGATAGCACGATAACCGCAGCTTCTGGCTGGCAAAACTTAAACAGCAAAGTCAAAAAAGCTTCTAAAGCTTCCAGAGCAGACAGTGGCCATAATAAAATGCTGCAGCATGTGCCAGGGATTAGTCCTTTCAGCATGTAGCTTGGTGCACTTGATGTGTGCAGCACTGTAGGTACTTTCTAATGAGAAAGGAAAACCTGTGCTAAAGCCAGAGATAGTTTTGCTTTTGAAATTATATTAATCCACTTGTGACAAGTAGTAATTTTAAGGAATAAACTGAACATTAATGTAAACTCCAAAGTCATTGAATCTCTTCTGATTCATCGTTTTTATTATAGTTATAAAAAGTTTGCTCCTGCACCAAATCCTAATTTTTTTGATTTAAAAAGGAAGTTTTATATAAGTACATATATTCTAGCAAAGTGCTGAGTAAGACAGCAGGACTCAATTTCTACATGTTAACAAGGGACATTGTTGAGGAAGCAGTAAGGATGCCTTTAGAGGCCAGTCAAGTGTCATGTGGGAATTGCCTTTGGAGTGCATTGGAGGAGGACTAATTATATTTTAAATTAAATTACTGATAAACCCTAACTCACTCCTAGCTCTTTCCAGGCCTTTTTGAGGTAGTTTCTTGCTTTCTGATCCCTGGCTTGTGTAATCTTTTAACTGCAGTAAAGTTCAGCAGCGCCTCATGAGCCCCCTCAAATGAAGTCAAACCAAAGTGAATTTCTGATTGACCTTTTACACAACAACAGTGGTGCTTCCCTGACAGGGCCCCTGACAGGGAAGAAACTACTCAAGGGTCAAGCCAGGTGAAAACTGAGAGATACATACTGGTAATAATGAGTAACTACTACTGTCTGTTATTAGCACAGAATTAGAAAATTCTTGCAGTATTCTGAGTTCAGTTCTAAGACTTCTGTAACTGTGATAAAATCAAATAATTGATCAACTTTCCTGATGATTATCCTTTAAAAATTCTTTATAGATTAATAGCTTAGTTACTTTCTTTGGACAAGCCAAAGAATCACCTGTGTTGCTATTTTAAAAATCCTTAAAAGGGTAATTTTTTGGAAGTGGAGAATAATTTGAATTCCTGGATTCTTAATACAAAAGATCATGGCTTCCTTTGGTCACTGATGGAACTAATTTGTTTTAAAGATACCCATCTCCTCAGGAAAGGACTCTGCAGTAAAACAGAGAAGGTGGTCTAAGTACCTGCATTATCATTTGAATAAATGAGAGAAGCATTTAAAAATCAGGCTAAACCCTATAAATCCTACCCAACCATGCTCAGGTTAAAGCCACAGGTGGCAAAGATGTTAAGCTGATAAATTTAGGTGGCCATTATGATGAATTGTTGGCCTTTGTCCACTTCCCATCTGAGCAGTGTTCAGCTGCAGCATTGTGACTCTCGTAGCTTTGGTGGCAGTCTCAGCAGAAAGGCCAGGGGTTGGATGGGTCATGGAGACTGAGCTATCCTCTCACCTCTAGAGGTGGTCCCTCCAGGACAGAGATGAGGCACATGGGGGGGGGCAGCGTGGGGGAACTTGCACAGCTGCCGCCCATGCTGTATCTGCTCTGTGGGGAAATAGAGGGCTTCAGCCTCCAGGGGTGTCAATCCAGCACCTTTCACCAGCGCTAAATTAAAAAGAATATAAATAAATACCAAAAAAAAGGAAAAAAAAAAAGGATAGAGGTGCATTGGCAGAGCTGCATGTCATGTCTGTGAAGTACCTTGCTCCAGCCAGTAATACTGGTCTCATTTTCACAACCATCAAATTCACCCAGTTAAAAAACAAAACAAAAGGAAGAATCACCAAGGAGAAGAACACAGCTGCATTACCATAGTGGAATTTAAGTGTAAAGGCTTTTTCTCATTAGGAAGAGCTCCATTTCCAACAGCAGTGTTGTAATAACCAGGACAGTGACTGGCACACTGGGAAACACAGATTGCATCTGAAACCTTACTAGAAGTGAAATCCCATGAGTGGGTAATGTCTGAATGCTGTGCTCACCTGATTTAGAAGTGAACAGAACAGCAGAGAAGAAACATTGTATCACAGGCTATATAAATACTTTCTAGACTCATTACTTCTCTTACTGTTTCCCACTGGAAATCTGTCTGGGTCCCATCCCTGGGAGGTGCTGTTGGCTCACCCAGCAGCCCAGAGCCTTTGGAGCATTCATCACGTTGGTTTCTAAGCAACAGTGAATAATACCGTAAAGAGGGAAGCTGGTGATGCTTTGCAGTCATCAGGCTCAGGAAGACTGTCACAGCCTGTCACTGTGAGCCTGTCACTGGACTTCCAAAGTGGAAAACAGCGTGAAACAGTACAGCACCAAGGCCTTCAGATCCCCCCAAAGATTCACATGCCAGCTGAGGCACATCCACTTAGGGACCTCTTCCTGACATGATAGCCCTCTCCTCAGTTCCATCTTCCCTCTCCTGTTATTCCAGTTTCACCAGGTGACTGTTTGTCATGATCTTCCTTCCAGCCCTTGGTAATTAGTGCAGCTATCTGCCTTTATTTCAAGATGTTCACTTCTCACCTTTCTACTCCCTCTGATCTGATCCCTCAATTAAGTCACCTTGCTGCATCTGTGTCATAACAACAGCCAGTCACTTAGGATTTTACTGGCAGATGGAGCAAAAAAGCCCCAAGACTGCTTGAGAGAAAGGGCTCTTCTCCATATTCCCTCTCCATTAGGAGACACAGAATTCCCCTGTATGGGAAAAGGGGTAAGATTTAAATATCAGCCTTTATCTCTGACTATATCCTGGACACCTTCTTCAGATGCCTGTGAAAAGAGGTGTAGAACCTGCAACTGAGAATCCAAAATGAGAGGAAAAAACCAAAAACCTTGAAGAGAAGTTGTGAAAGTCAGGAGATCACACGGAGTGGTTTTGCTTCAGCTGGGGAGGAAAATAATTAGCAATATCAAGACCAGCTACTGTAACACAAAGGCAATATGAGTACCCCCAGAGTCTGCTTTTATATTTTTCCTTTCTTCAAGAATTTCCCAGCAGGGAAGCCCTTCTTTATCTCCATTATTTAAAATTCCTATCTTTCAACATTCATCCTATACATCAACTTCAGTATACACATGTTTCTGCTAAATTGCCTCAAGTCCTTTTTTGTCATAATATCTTTAAGCTTGTAAAATTATTTCTTTGCCTTTGTCTTCATGATCTCTCTTTTAAGTACTATACTGAGGACTATTCTTGTTTTCCTCCAGATTGCCTGCCACAATTTTGTGGTGGAACAATGGAAATCATTATGAAATTCAACCGACTGAAACCAGCTTGTATTAGAAATACATTTGATATATGGATGAAAAAAGCTTAAATGGGGAATTAAACCATTTGTAAAGAAAAAGTATTGAAGAGATATTTATGTGTCCAAAAGAGAAACAGTGTTACATGTCAATGTAGGTGGTGTTTCACCTGTGAGTGAGCAAGGTTGCCAGCTTTAGGGAACAGCTGCAGGTGCCCCCCAGCAGGGCCTGTCCATGCTTACCTCGAGCACTGGAAGGGGCAGAGTTAATCATCTGCGATGGGGCCGAGTGAGTGGAGCTCAGGCTGGAGGTGGAAGGACTAGCCTGGGATGAGGATAAAACAGAGACATTGGTGACTGAGCCTTGGTACCTGGGCTTAGGATAAACAAGTGCAGGAGGCAGAGAAACCATCAAGAGAGACCTGAGCACATCAGTGCCTTAGGGATTTACCTGTCTCAGATGGGCCAGGGCAGCCTCTGCCCAGCTTCAGTGCAGGCCACTGCTAACCTGCACTCATGACTATGGGACTTGTTCCACCTCCCCAAACCAAGAGCAGCACTAACTGCTCATGTTCAACAGGGCAGGTAAACAAAATGGGACAAAAATCTCTTTCTGAAAGCAGCAGGGTGACCTTGGACTGCAGTCACTGTACAAACATAGGAGATTTCTTCCTGAAGTTAATCTAGTGAGTTACTGTCATATTTCTTCAACGATTTTAGATTCTCCCTATCCAGTTCTTTGAAAAAAAAATAGATCCAAGCACGTGCACAGGTAAAGTGTACTGCTCCTAAGCAAAACCCTCAGGAACGTGTTCTATGCTGTTCCCAGCCATTGCTCCTGGCTGTGCTGGATACCTGCATGTGGTACATATCCTCAGCAGTCTCCCCCACAGAGCTGTCTGTCAGGATAACCAGGTTTCCTGTTTCACTGGAGGTGTGTGACGACAGAGAGGATGAGGAGTGTCGGACTGAACCAAGCATGTTCAGTGGGCTGCAAAAAAATAGTGCAAGGGAATAATTATTTTTTAAACCTCTTTGGGAAGCCTGAATTTTTTCCAAACTAGTAAGTACCTGCAGTTACCTGCTGCTTTAGGTCACCTCTAGATGTCAAACACTTTTGAAAAGGCCAAATAAGCTCAAACAAATCCATAGATGTGGGTAAATATGAAAGAGGTGACAAGAAGATTACAGACAAAACAGAATAGTATGTAGGATGTTGAATTTCAGAACCCCAACCCAGCATAATGTCACCTTATGACCTTGGGTGCATATTTGTTTTGTTAGAACATACTGAAACCACTCACATTTTTAATGCTAAGATGAGTGGGAGCAGCTTAAAAAACCATTCCAAAGGAACCCAAGCACAAGACACACAGGTCAAAATCCAGTTTTCCTTATTGCATGCATTGGGCCTCAGCATTACAGTTGAAGGCAATTTTGAAGCTGACAGTAAATTAGTACAGCCCAGCTGGTGTGCAGGCTGTACCCTGATCTCCCTCAGGGAATGAACTTTTCTTTGTCACTCTGAACCACACACACAAATACACTGTACACTACAGCATTTCCCTAGATTGTCCTAAAAATGCTTTTTTGAAGTGAGGTATTTTGAGGAAAAAAAGTTATCACCCAGATACTGTTTATCAACTGCTAAGCCATGGGAGCACTATAAGCTACTCAGCACTAGCATAAAGAATGTCACCATCCTGGATTCATAGACCAACTTTCCACAGCTTTTTATGCCAGCCTTTAAAACCAGCTAAAATATAGTGACCCAATAACAAAAATAAACACAGAAGAGCAATTAGCATTTTCAAATAAGCAATGTTGGCTGGATATAAAAAGTCTATTTTGTCCTTGTAATGCCAATTTTTATGCTCTGTCATTATCTTAGATTTAATATGTGGACGTTCAGTTTGAAAAAGCACCACAGGGTCATTTTTTGATGTACTGATCAAAACACCATGACAGCCTTTCTTGTATTTGGCTTCTGATTTAGTCAGAATTATAAAAATAATGATGTTAACAATTTTGATCCTTCAAAATGGGTACATATTGAGTTGAGTTCTAAAATGAGCCATACAATTTTATGGTAGATAAGGACCCAGTTATTTGCTGTTGGTGCAACAGAAGTAGGACAGGTTGGGACCTTCAAAGTCAGATTGAGTCTGGAGAACTGAGTGGCAGATTTGTGTTTCTGCCTCTACAGTAAGTAAAGTGATGGAGTCACACCTGGAGGTGTTCAGCATTTGCTGCAAGTTGGATTTCTCAACTTCTTATTCCAACTGTCCAACTTCAATAATTAGCACTGAGTGAAGACAAAAGGCACTGCTGCCTGAACTCCTGCTGCCCCTCCTGCACTACTGCTAACACTCCTTGGATCCTGGAGCCTTGGTGGAACAGCGTGCAGAGCCCCTGGGTGTTTGGGAAGAGGGAAGGGCTTACCTGTGTCTGTGCACCAGCTTGATGCTCTCTGGGCTCATGGGGCCGTGTGACACCAGCACGTTGCTGCGGGGGGTGCTGGAGCCAGAACAGGCCGGGCTCAGCTTATCCAAACCAGGCAGCTCCTGCAGAGCAAACACACTCCAGCTAAGTCACTCATGGAGAAATGCAAGTTTTCTTCATTCATACTACTTCCAGTTATGGGACTTTTGAAGAGAACATTCAGCACCTCCTGGTAATCTTCCTCTGCCTTACATATTTTTCTGTTATGTGAAATAGCAGCTGAAAATTAGGCTTTACAATTGCTCCGTGATATGACAAAGAACATACAAATATTAACAATTCTTGCTGAAAGGCCAGGTTAACATATTTTCTAAAACTGCCTTCTTGCACAAAAATCAAGAATTCCATTGGTAATTTGGCAGTCCAGTAAATTCAATCAATGCTGTATCAGCCCAGTTCTTTTGTGAACCTTACTACAACTGACAGATGTTTAATCATATTATTCAAAACTGGAAAAGTGACTGTTGGCTTACATGGTACAGACTGGATCGCATCATCTGGAACTGATCTATCAGTTTCTTATGCAGGGGACGCATTTCGGGGTGTACAAATTTCTCATGGACTGCCAGACCCACTCCTAGGACATGGACCTGGAAAAAGAAAATGCAATCAGAAACCCAAATAAATTGTGTCTAAGAGAGAGAACAGAAGTCTGCCCTGCAGTTCTGGCAATGTGCAAGGAACATGCCACTGTCCATTATAAGACTGCTGCTAATTAAGCAAGCCTTGGAGTCCTGGCAAGTTCATACTACTCCAACAAGTATTTAAGTGTGAGACAAGTACATTTGTGTCATGTTGTATTGCTTTTCTTAGGAGATAACAGCAAAAAAAACCACCAAAAAACCAGCTAGATTCTCTCTGCAGAGTGAACAGCATTAAGCCCTCACACAGATAATGCCCTGCAACAAAAACTCCTCCCAGTGCCAGGGACAGGGTCTGAGCTGCCAGCAGAGATTTCTAAAAGGAGTTTCTGATAATTGAGACGAACAGCAGCAGTGTGGCACACACAGTCACCCCTCCTGTTCCTCATTAGTTACTTCTAAAGGTCACTTTTTCAAAGGTCAAACATATAATATTAATGATTGAATGAGATTATATAAGGTCTCAGATGAAAGAAAATAGCAATGATAGGAGGCTTAAGATGTACATAATTCCCTACATGATCCAAAGTCTGTACAAACAATAACTAATTAATCTTCAAACATCTCCTGAGGATTGATGGGAGATAAGCATTATTTTACAGATGGGGAATCTGAAATGCAATTCAGTGATTTGTTGAAGAACAAGCCTAGTGGCTCTATTCAGATTTGGGCACATTGTTTAATTGGGCATATCTTTCCAAACTTTCAGTTAAGAGGGAGGTGATTATCTGATTTCATTCCCATCAAAGCATCCCGCAGCTTTATCTACCAAGATGTTTCAAGGAGACACTATGGAAAAATAAAACTGCAGATAATATAAATAGGCATTAAGTTTTCATATGTGACTCTGCCACTTTAATCTCAAGCCTGACCTGTCCTGCCTCTGATTATCTTTGAAATTTGCTAGGAAGACATAGTTCAAAATGCCAAAAATGAATGGCAGGCTTGAAATGCAGCAAGACGTCTGTTGGATAATAAATGTAGAAAACAAAATTAATGTACTTTAAGCTGAGCTTCCTCACATCCCATAATGTGAGTGACTTATCATAATCACCTTGCCCACTTCCCTCTTGTTTTTTGTTTGAATGTATTTAGATCTCCTGTACCAAAAATCTTTTGCTTCTCAATGAATCAGTTGGATATGATGTTTAGACGGACTGCTGATGAATCCAGACAATGTAACAATGTTCTTCTGCACCTGAAAAATAGTACCTGTTCCTGCATGAGTTCCTTGAGCTGGGTGATCTTCTCTGCGTCTCCGGGGTGCTTTGTGATATAATCCTTATCAAAAAAGGCCTGCAGGAAGAGGAAAAAAAAAGTACCTTTTGCTTATGGGAAGGTGTTTCATCGTAACTTGGAGTCAAAGGATGAAAGGAAAAGGTCCAAAAATCTTAGGAAAACAAAAAATATATTAAGGATAACAGCAGAGCTTAATTTTATTGGTTTTTAGCACTCTGGGATGCAGAGAAAATGGGCTTGGCAGCTGAAACGATTCTGTTGAATCATGACTCTGACCAAGTTTCCCCCTGTGACAGTGATGAGCAATACCACTAAGCCTTGTATCTTCCAGTTATTTGAATTTTATAGTTTCCTTCACATAACTGCCTAAAGCTAAAGGAATTGAGTAAATTGGCGACTAATGTAAAGCCTGAAGAGCCTTCTCTCCATGGCTCCATTGCGAAGACACATCCCAAACCCCTGAACCACTGCTGCAATTTTTCAGTATTTTACCCTAAACTTACCTTTTGCAATGCTCAGTTTAAGTAACAGCTTGCCAGGGATGATGCTGGATAACATATTGTATTTAACATCATTTTAGTTCTACAGTGAGTCTGAAATTAGCCCATCAGCAAAGATAATCGCTCAATAGCATGAATTAGTGGTTTTTCCTGATTCCAGACCTAATCAGTTACCACCAGTCCCACAGCCTCTATCACAAAATGAATTTATAATGCAAGCAGTATTAAAAAAGCTGCTTCACTGTTTTACCTGCCAAGTGAGGATTTCCAGATAAGCCAAGTGTCATCTTTGAGAAGCCCTGCTGTTACCTGTACCTATTTCCATGTGAGATCCCAGCTCCATCCCTGGAGCCTCCTTGCATGTGGCTATGCAAGCACCGATGCAGAATAACCAAGTAGGGGGTATAACCTCATCTTTAGATAATGCACATGAGAATTCGTTATCTTATTAAGCCATACTGTAATTGAAACAGAAATGCAAATACAACTGAGGAAGGGTGATGCTCAATGAGAAGCAGAGCCTGGCTCACCTCCTGGTACCGCGCAATTCCCCCGTTAACGGCGGCATCAATCACTCCGTTCAGACACATGCTGAGAAGATTAATGTTGCCATGCATTTGTTTATGCTGGTACTGGCTTATCAGTGTCCTCAGCTCCTGGTTTTTGTTCTCAACCACTTGAATGGCATTTTCCAAAGGACTTACTTCAACCTCAAAGGCAATAAAATATACTTTAATTCTGTGGACACTTCAGTGAGATTTATTATCTTCTTTGTAATAAAATGCTGCTCCAGGATTGTTCAGTGAGCTCCCTTCGCTTTTACTGCTTTGTAGAAAATTAGCTACATTAACAAACTCCACTGTTGGCACAGTGCTGGATTTCAGGTCACTCAGTAGCAATAATAGATGTCTTTCTATATACTGAAGACATGGCAGTAATGCAATTATTCCATCCTTTTGGCACTGTCTCCATTATATTATTAGCTAATACAATTCCCCTGGTTACATTCAGCCATTATTTAGATGAAGTGGTAGAAAAAGGATGCATTTAATTCTTGGTAAACACCATTTTAAACTGCAAGATTTCAGCCCAACAAGTTTTAAGCTGCCTATGCCACGTCCTCAGTAACTCATCATTTTGACCCTCAATTACAGGAATTATGAATGTTACCAGTTCTCTTCTCTCCACTTCAAACCAGCGAGAGATCCCAGGCAAACTGTGAGTCAGGGTCAGAGTGGTGCGTTCAATCCACAAGCTCTGCAAGGAGTAATTGAGGCTGTGAGGAACAGTGAATCACAACCACATCCTCTGTACTCTTACTACAAGTGCAAAGGGGGCAAGGCTCAGAAAAGAATGCATTAACCTCTCAAGCATTACTTCTGTAGAAGGTCTTCCTGAAAGTCACTTAAACAACAAACCAGGAATTCAGTATGCTTGAAACAACACATTCAGCATTTCTATTAATTTTTAAAACTTGTCCAATCACCAGTTGTGTCATGGGACCCAAAAAGACATTGTAGACCTATGTGTCAATAATAAAAAAAATCCAGCCAAACAAAGTGTCTCTGGGCACTAAACTCACCTTTAAACTGGACAATGCTTTAAGCAGGTCAGAACTCAACAATATTCAATCAGACCATGGACTTTACCTATTATTTGAGTTACTGTAGTATCTTTGGCTATCAAATCAGGATTACCTAAAAGACTCTAACAGCATAAAATAAGAAGATGGTATTCACCTTAAAGAGATGAACACTTAAGCACAGCTTATTTGCTACTTGTACCTTAAACTCGTTCTCCTTGTCCTTGGGGCCCTTGTGGAAGGGTCTGTCGTAGCGGAACTTGCGGATGTTGTTGACGCGGTAAAAGCTCTTGATGCGATCGGGGACACGGTCCATTTGCAGCACGTCTATATTGTCTGGGATGGGAGTCACTGCATAGATCTGCAAATCTGGAAATTGTGCAGTCAAAGAAAGCTTTATCCATGTGTTAGCAAAGACAAATTGGAAACAGCAACCCACACAGGAGGCTCCATTTGCTGACAGTGACAGTTTAAATCCTGCACAGTATCCACACTATTCTCTCAGAAGCCAAATAGTGCAGGTTCCATGACTAAACTCTCCAAAGTCCCTGCAGTCCCCTTAAATGTGATGTGGTTCAGTCCTTAAATGCACTGAGCATTGTACAGGTGACCAGTGAGAAGAATGAGACTCAAAGCTTTGGGTATAAAAAAGTTCAACAGTTTTAAAGAAAGGGAAATTGCAAAAAAGTAAAATATTGACGTAAGATAAAAATAAGCAGAATGGAAAATAGCGCTTTAGAACTAGTATCTATTCCCAACAAAATATTGGCCCAGAGAAGGTATCAGGAATACTCCTAAGGACACACACTGTGTGTGATGTCAGTGCTGTTGGTAAATCATTGGAACATGGATATGACCAAGCACAGCCCTTTCCCTTCTACATGGAGCATGACCTGTGCTACTCCCCAAATAAAAATTCACTGCTTTCTCCAACACTACATCCCATAACAAACCAGTTACTGTCTGCTGCAGACAGGGTCTGGTTTTGTCCATATGCAGCTCTCCCTCTGTGCTGTGCCCCAGCTCAGGGGGAGTTTGCCCTTTCACAGAAGGATACACTGGGCATCACACTGCAATATGGAGTCGTCGGGGTGGTTTGGGTGCTGCATCGCGATGGCCTGGGGGAACTCGCTCAGCATCCTCTGCTGGAAGGCTTCCAGCCGCTCATAGTCGTGGCCCCGACACACGTATTCTTTGTTCTGCAAGAAGAACAAGCATAAATTAGTGTCCTTAGAAGTAAGTTAAATTTTAGTGACTTCTGTCTCACTTTAAATGTTACTTCAAAACCAAAGATAAATGACAGTGGCATTATGCTAATGTAAGAGTAGATGTATTTTATCCCTTCCTTTTTCTTTATAATGTATTTCATGAAGAAGTGATGAATGAGGAGACTATTCCACTGATCTCTGAACAGCACACTGCTTCTGATTCAGCCACACCCAGCATTCAGTCTTGTGGTCCCTTACCTGCTTTTCAGAAAAGGCACTATTTTTAATTGGGCTATATTGAAACGTATCAACTAAGACTTAAGTCACCAGCTTGACTGTTCTGTGCTGGGAAAGCTGCTGTCAAATACTCTTTATACCAGATGGATAAAAGTCCTGAGGTTCTGACAGAACAGAGGCAGATATGTGTTTATCATTTTATCAGTTCTCCTTGGAAAGAAGTTGCAACAAACTATTCACAAAAATCACTGTTTAATCACTGCTGTATTATCACAGCCATACAACCCAGCCCTGATGGTGATGAACAATACATGCTCAGGAACTCCCCTGTCAATAGTACAGTAATACAGAAAAGCTTTACCAACAATTCTCAATGGCCACTTAACAAATTCCCCTTCAGCTCTAAAAGCACTTTCCTCTTGATGAACAAAATTTCATTTCTGCTAATAATGGAAAGCTGCATTTAGATGACTCTTGAGGCATTAAACCACTTGTGCAGAATTCTTGGATGCTTTTTGAGCTATCTCTTAACTCCAAACAGCACAATACAGGATTTCTAAATTCCTCAGTGTCAGGAAGATTGTATTCCAGTGTCTTAACCCTCACAAAACAATTTTCATCAGTATTAACATCTCCTAGTGCAAGACCAATCAAAGCAGGCAAATTCTCTCATTTCGGTAGTTTAAACTGTCATAAAAACTAGAAGAACAGGGAGGCTTTTCACCTTCATAAAACAATTAAAAATTTAATAAACAAGAACTGCCTTTTATTTCTTGCATTTAGAGGTTGCAGTATATTCAAGAATGTGTTTTTAATTGCTCTGGAAAAAGGATGTGGCCAAGCAGTTCTTGATCTTGGTAGCAAAATCGAAGGGAAAGTAGCAAAACCAGATCATAAAACACAGCCAAGGAGTTCAGTTATCTTTGGCTTTGCATTTCAACTTTGTGGAAAAGATCTCCTGTTCTGGCTGTGACATGTGTCACTTTGTATGCATCAGTCACAGCAACCAATGGACTGGGAGAAGAATCACATGATGAATCTTGACAGTTCAGTCTGTAATGCTCAAACTTTGCAGCTATTATTAAATTTGGAGTGAGCCCATGTTTGAAGGTGAATCTCTTCCTGACACTTACTGCTTTCTCTGTTTTAGCTTTTGATTGCAGCAATCTAGAAAACTGTAAGCCTATAAATAAAGTTATTGTGATTCTAAAAATAATGCCCTGAAAACACCTCAAAGCTAAATTTAATAAGACTTCAGACAGATGCCAGCACAAGGTCTCAAAACATGGCTTGTCAAGCCTTACTTGAACTTCTGGTAGATATGGACAGTTTTAATTTAAATTTACTTATGTAGAAAAGCTAGAAATAAGTGCAGAATTCATAGAAACACGAACAATGACTTTTCCAGACAAAAAAAATCAAAGATACAGAAAGAAGTGTTTATTTTCTGTCTTAAGCTATACAGCAATATATACAGAAAAATACATGAGAAAAGGGCTTGAAGTTATTTGATCACTTTAAATCACTCCCATACCCATTTGAAGATTTTAAATCCATGTAAATATTTTTCTTCTCTAGAATAGCTGCTTCCAATCTCTTTACAGTGTGATCCATGCTGATGTGACTGCTAATGGGCTTAGTCTGTGCTCCACAATGTGTGTGCTGTATGGATCATTAGGGAGAGAAAGGAGGAGGATGACTTTTAATGAGATTGCTACATTAGTAATCTGCTATCAGAAGTACTGCTACCAAATATAATTGCAGAATTAACAAGGATTATAATTATGTATGCTTGTGCTCGCTGGTAATTTCTCCAGCCAAGGATCCACGTTGTTACAGCACTTTGCAAAGAGTCAGGGCTGAGCACAGGGAGCTCAGGCAATGCCAAATACCTTGGCCATGCAGGATCCCAGGTAAAAGGGAGGATCCACAAGATAAAAAGATAAGCTCCAGTCCCTGACAGTACTTCAGATGTTAGGAATGTTTGTGTGCCAGGATGACTGTGTTGTCACTCACTCGCTGATATATCTGTTGTTAGATATAAAACCCAGGAATTGTCACTTTTCTCTGGAGATCTTCATGGGGCAGCTCTGGGTTCACACTGCAGCACCCATCCTTTCTTTGAATTCCTCTGCAGGATCTTCTACACAGGCTGCTGCACTCTAAATTCTGTGAGGAGCAGCTGGGGCGGAGAGGCTCAGACTGCAGAAAAGGAGGCTCAGGGGGATCCTTCTCACCCTCTACAACTCCCTGACAGGAAGTGGTAGCCAGGTGGGGATCAGGCTCTGCTCCCAGGGAACAAGGGATAGGAGGAGAAGAAACTGCCCCAAGCTGCATCAGGGGACATTCAGGCTGGACATCAGGAAGAACTTCTTTGTGCAAAGGGTTGTCAGGCGTTGGGAGGGGCTGATGAAGTCACCATCCCTGGAGGCGTTCAAGAAACAACTGGACATAGCACTTGGTGCCATGGTCTGGTTGACAAGGTGGTGATTGGTCAAAGGTTGGATCGATGCTCTCAGAGGTCTTTTCCAACCTAAATGATTCTGTGATTCTCTGATTCTGGCACTGTTCACCTTTAAAGAACATGAAACCACCACCCTTTATGCACTGGTATTTCTTCTCCTTGACTAATTTCAACTTGCCTTTATTACCCCTGCCTGTGTTTCTATTGAAAGACTATAATTAAACCCCAGTGTTGAAATCCTTGTTAAAAACAAAAACAAACAACTTCATAATCAGAGGGGAGTATAAGAGCACCTTCAGTCCTTGAAAGCTTCCAGTTACCTTGTCCTGTCACATTCGATGGCATCTGCCATCAATTTGCAGGCAGCTCTTGGAGCACTTGTCAGATTATATTCCTTCCTTGCTCTAAACTAGCAACAAGACATTGTATAAACAAATACTCATTTAAAGTTTGATTCCTCATTAGGAAAAGAAGAAAATTTCCCTTTTTAAATGGATTGGTACACTAGCAGACAATGAGCTCCAAGTGAGGACGTGTCCAAAGAAGCTGTTTGGCTTTTGTTGAAGAGGAAATTTTCACTTGTACATAGCATAAGAGTCATCAGGCTGGGATTAGAATTCTGTCAAGTGACACTTTTTTTAAAGTGTGATAATTTGAGATGATGAAAATTAGTTGTAATGACCCAACATTGCTGCAATACAGCATTTTGCTTAATATAGAGGCAATTTGTGCTGCATCTGCAGATCATCAAAAATTCACAGTGGCATGAGTCAAATTTCTGATCTCTGTTCCCAAGAACATTCCCAGTGGACCGTGTCCTTCAGTTCAGCCAGAAAACTGTTTTTATTTGTGCAGGCATAAAAAAATATGCTGAATAGTAGACATCATATCTCCAAAACAAAAAAAGCCTTAACAGCTTCTGTGAGCCTGGTCACTTTGTCACATCACGTATAAGTTTGGCTTACCCGCAGGAAAAATGGGAATTTTCGACCATAAAAACCAACTCTGAAAAACTCGGGTTCTAAGCGCTGCTGTTCCATGATATTATCATAATAGGTAGCTTCCATTTTCTGTGGAGGAAAGAGATAGCTGCTATCAGACCCTTAATGCTGCACTTAAAACATTAACATCTCAACACTCATAAAAATATCACATTACTCTTTTACCCTGTGATTTTTTATGAAAAGACCAAAATTCTCTTAAAAATTATTCATTAAAGTGGTCTACATGGTGGAACAGACTAGAATATCACCATACTCATTTTACATTTTGGAAGATGACATATTAATTTTTCCTGGTTTATCTTATTTTAAATTAAACAGGTCTTGCGTGTAATTTTCTTTGCATTGCAGAATTAATGGCAAAGCTGAGATTAAGATCCATGTTGCCTGGCTCACAGTGTCCTATTCTCTCCTACAGATCAAAATCCATACCACTGCCTGGAAAATTACATCTAATTGGGTTTGCCTTAATTGAGTTGAGGGGCATGAAAAAGGATAAAACAAAATTAAATCTACAGCTCTGTGCACCAGAAGGTTTAACATGGAAGAAAAAGGTGGTTGCAAAGAGGAAAAGGAGGTTTTTCTAGTTCCAATAAGCAGTTTTGTGGAATTGTGCCAACAAAGATGAAGAGTGGGATTTCCAGACCTTTTGGTAAACTGAACTCAGTTGAAAGGCTCACAGGAATTTCACTGTAGCAAAAGGTGGCTCTTGAAGGAGAAGAACCAGTTTGACACCATTACTTCCACTGCAAGGAACCCTAACTTGCAATATTGCATCCTGGTTTGTGGTCATTCCCACAAACTTTCTAGGAAGGAGAAGGTCCCAAAGTCAGTGCAGGAAGCATCAAGGAATGTGGTGGTGATGTGAATGGCACAGAGAGTGCACAGCCAAGCTGGTCATGTGCTCTCTTTGGGGCCACTTTGGAGAAAACAGGTTCTTCAGAAGTGCAGTTTATCAGACCTTGTTAGACAGGTGTCTTCAGATAAAAATAAACTGGACTTTTTAGAAAGAGAATTTAAACCACTGCGTGTATCCATGCAGCATAAATCTCAAATTTGGATATGTATATGCTACCCCAGGGGACAGGAGGAGATGAACTATTTTCACATTCAGAAAGTTTTTAAATAACAACAGGAACTTCAGCTTTTTCTGATTAAAGCATGATGCTGCAAATGTGCCCTGATTTCATCACGTGTTTGGTTGTACCAGAGGACCAGATCCCTGTAAACTGGTATGAATGCCATAAACATTTCTCTTCTTCATTCTCTCATTCATCTTACCTCACTGAGGCACAAGCTGTCCTTGATTCTTTTAGAATTATAATGAAATATGTATTAAAAAATAGGATATTTTAACAAAAAAATTAGATGCAAATATGCCATTGCAATAGCAAGCCCAGCTCCTCTGTGTGTGTGCTGCCTTCACATACTCACAGGATTTTACTGCTACCAGACTCTGGAATTATTTCAGTGCACCTACAAAGTCATCAATATGAATCAACAGAAGGAGTGTCAGTGCATGCACGGAGCTCTTTAAGGAATGTGGCTGTATTCACATTCAGGATGCTCTGGGGAATGAGGGAGGAGTGTGCAAGGAGGGAAGGTGCTGCCACTCACCCGGATCCAGCTGAGGCTCTGGTAGTCATAGAGGCTCTCGTACTGGATGGCCAGCTCTCGGCACAGCGGGATGCCGAACTCCCAGCTCTGCGGGGCCAAAGCAAATCACACTCACAGCAAACACAATGCTGCTGCCAGCTCAGCTGAGAGCAATATGGAAACTCAGCTCTGGGAACTCATTTGGTATGAAATGGCAGAGATTAGATGGGAAAATGCAATGTGGTGAAACCATTTCCATTAAATAGCAGATCAATTCCTTCTAAAAGACGGGAACAGAGGCATATGTTCCGTGGAAATTACACACACATACTGCTTGTTCTGACAGTTCATTTATGAGACTGGGAACTTATCTGGAGAAAGATAATAAAACTAACAATTTTTCTTTGTGCTAGACACCGCTTCAGCCCACCCCCAACAGCTCCTTTGCTTCCTGCACTAGAACTCCCTGGAGTACAGAGTTAGGGCTTGGCTCTCCAGCAAAGTGCTCCCCTCCCCAGGCTGCTCCTTCCCACTGAAAGCACAAACTGTCAGGCAGTGGGAACACTCCAATGCACAAAACATCCTCAGAAGTGACCTGCATTACTGCAGTGAATCAATATCCATATTCAGAAAGCCACACTCTTCTCGACAGATCCCAGTCCCACACAATGGATTTCTCCTAGCACACCATACTCATCATCCCAGAGGTCAGGAGGGACACAGACCCACTTAGGGCACACCCACACTGAGAGAAGGACTCTCCTGTTACCTCAAGTGGCTTTTTGGAGAGCTCATTTTACACTGAAATCTCCTCTTCCATCACATTTTACCTGCACACACTGGAAGCCTTTTAGGGGAGTGGCTGTTTCTTACCATGCTTATGGTAAAGGATTTAGAGCACCAAGGTCTCAGGTGAACCTTTACTGCATTAAGTTTTATTATGCATTACTGGGCTAATTTGCCAGTTGTTTTACATGGGACCCTGCTGCAGTGGAAACAAAATTGATGTGTGAGTTAGACTATCACCTTAAGTTTTAAGAATGTTAATAGCAATATTGTAAATTCTTGGAAACAGTCATTAACAGCAATTATGTAAAATATTAGCACTTTATATGGAAACAGGTTTCCTGGTTACATGTACCTTCACATAAAGTGAATCTCTGCTGTTTCGTATCATTTATTAGGCAGTTGACAGTGTTTCCCTTTAAGCCCATATTGTAGTGTCTTCTCCTTACTACAGCTCTTTAGCTTCATTTAATTACAAAAGCTTCAATAAAAACTTGCTAAATAAAACACTGTACCAGAATCAATTTGGATATTCCAATAGTATTTGTAGTTTGGGAGAATGGGAGGCCTGAGATTTATTTAGATCAAAGCAATAGACACAACAGGAAAGGAACCGAAAGATCAGTTTCTTGACTACTCTGAATATTAGTGAGGTATTTGTGATCTGAAATTAACAGGATTTTTGCTGTGGGTTGTCAAAATCCATGACACAAACTGATCTACTGAACTGAGATCAACTATAGTCAGTTAAGTGTTTGTATTTGCAAACTCAAAGACCACTGCATGTTTATGGTTGCAGCACATTCTTTACAGAGATACTATACATAGATTTTCAATCCTCAGCTGATCTGTGTTCACTTCTAAAGCATCTAGCCAGGAATAAATGGCTTTTTTCCCCACAGAGAGTGTGAGCAGTCTTACTTCCAGATGGGATGCGGTGACTAAAGCCTGCCTAACTCTCTAATCTCTCTTTGGACAGAAGCAGAAATCTCACCAGCTGTTTTCCCTCCAGGTGACCTGAGTGATGTAACCTTTTCATGCTCCTTTCCTGATGTCAATTAAATTAACAACATGCAACCAGATCTGATTTCTCTATATATTAACTCTTCTGCATGTACCTTGATACCATTCCTGGCATCCTAACTCAGGCTCTCTCTTTGTTTCAGTTTCCACACCAAGAAATTCAGCTGTGCTACCTGAGTATTCTGCAGATACAAGATGAGATAAAGAAGTGAAGAAAAACAACATACAGGTAACTTCCTAAAGAGAAAATGGTTTGTAGATATTTGAAAGGAAAAGGAATGAAGGGATATCCAAGTCACTGGAGCTTCAGTTTTAAAATCTGTGATGCTAACAAGTATCATCTTCACAGTACAGATAATTAATATGTAATTCCATGTGACATCCAAGTGCCACTTCCCTCTTCAAATAACTTCCTGATGTCTCCACTGGTAATTTTCCTCATTAGTGCTTCCTGTTTTGCTGACTGTGATGTGTTTGCATGTTGTGTATTACTTGAAAGCCACATTTACAGGGCACTTATTGCAGCTTTCTCCTATGGCACCAGCAGCTCTCAGCTGACTGCACACGAGAGGGCTCAGGTAGAGACAATCATCCCTTCTGAATGCCAGCCTTTATTTACTCACATCCCAATGTGCAGATTTCTGTTGGAAATGATTCCCATGAGGGCACACAAGAGAAATGATTTCAAGTGTTGTGTATGGAGCACAAGATGAAAACCTAAGTGCTTTGGGAACGCTGCTCTGGGTCTCTGCGTGCACTTGGCTGCACTAGGGAGAGCAGACCCTGCAGTGCCATGGTGGGAGCTGCTCAGAATTGACAGGTAATAAATCCTCAGTGAACTGGACACAAAAGGGCTGAGTAGAATTTGAGTATTGCTGTGCAGAAACATGATCAGTCAGCTTCAAACTGTTCCATTCACAGATGTCTTCAACTAGAGAACTTTTAACAGTCAAAATCATAACTGAGGGTTAAAAATATCTTCAATTTAAGTTATGTACTTGCACACACTGCCAGCTGAGCCCCAAACCAATTCACAGCATAGCAGAAATCAGCAGGAGGAGGCACATGACCAGTGAAGGCTAAAAGGGCTTTGGAACACCACGTTCCTTCCCAGCACAGGGCTGCTGCTGACGCTGCTGAGGGTGGGAGTCAGTTCTGCACCCACTGCAGCAGCCCAGGCCTGCCACAGGTTGTGCCACTGGCATGTCACAAGACACCCTTGTGGGCAGTTTTCCTCCTATTCCTGTCCTGAGAAAATTCTCCTATAAACAAATGCAGACTTTTTACAGCCTTTACACTGTGCCTTGACACCCTTTACTTGGTGGAAGAGGCCAGGAGCAGCATGAGAAATGAAGGACAATAACAATAAAATCCTGCTCTGTAAAACCTGAGGAGGGACCATCTCAGGATAGTGCAGAAAGAAGCTGTCAGACACAAGTAGAGGGAAGCAGGTTTCTTCCATTCCCTGAGCTGCTCCCTGTCACACAACAGGAGTGCTGAAAAGGAGGCTTTGGCTTCTCAGCATCTTTCAGCTCCATAGTCTGAGTGACATACACACTGCTTAAGTGGATTATTTAATCATTCAGCTACCATTTGTAATAAAGCAGGATTAAAACACAAATCAAGTAACTCCAAAAACATCCAGTGGGGAGAAAATCTCAAGAGGTTAACACTCTATAATCTTTTAGGAGTTTTATAGCCTAATTACATCAGTCAATTTTTACTCTACTTCACTGCCTTGTATGGATTCCCTGTTGTTGTCAGAAATACAGGCTCACTTGCTTTCCATAGTGCCTCTATCATCTTTGTCTAGTCAGACAGGACAGTACTACAATATTTACACAAGCCAGTTATTTGTTTTTTAAGTGCAGTCTGAAAATCCCTGAAAATTTCTGAAATGAGAGAACCATATGCAGTGTTATCATAAAACAAAAAAATCTAAATCACTTCCTCATAAATGGGCCATTTCTTCCTTCACATAGGCATCTGACTTCCTTTTGCAGGTTCTTTAGAAAATGTTTCTGCCATATGCAACTCCTGTTACCAGGACTGGGAATGAATTATCTGGAATGGCAGCCCCGTAAGAACTAACTCACATTTGTATTTAATGCCACTGTCATTGCCATCATGGGCAAAATCAACCCTGAGGCACACATACAGATGTTATCTCCCAAGAACATAAGCTGTAGGAATTTTCCTAGAGAAGGGAAAAAATTGAAAATATTCCAACAGATGATGTCACTTTTAAAGTTCACCTCTGAAATGTTCCCAAAACACCATGACACAAGGGACTAAAACATCTACTTCTGCAGTAATTGAAAAAAAATATAATTAACTGTAGAAAACTCATACTCAATATATGAAATTGAAATGGATTGATTTTCTTCTTGTGCAGTGGATGGAACTGCACTTTAATTGAAAATCACTTCAAAATAAGTGACACTGAAAGAACTTAAATATTTTTCAATAAAGAGACCCCTATAGCATTTGCCTGCCATTTCCATGTGTAGGTTAAGCAGAAAACAAGTTCTCAAGTGAGTCATAGCACAGCAGTTTGCATGGACAGCTACAAAATGCAATCCCACCCCCAAAAGCTGAGGAACAAGCACTCTGCCACATCAGCTGATCCAAGGCTTGGTTTAAAGATTTAAAAATGTTTTGGTGTTTGTCCTGTTGGCCTCCCTAACCCATTCTAAATGCCCTACATAACGAAATACCTTTCCTCATATCTTTTTTTTGTCCAGAGAGCCAATTTGTCACATTATAAACCCTTTTGATACAAATTTACTTCCAGACTACTGGGCTGAGATGATGGCTTGCAAGCCCTAAGTCAGTCAGGAAAAGGGAAGGAAGCTGCTGGAAGAGAGAAGAAGTTGGCATACCTTCCCTTTGTTGAAGTAATGGATAATCTTACGGCACAGACCTTCCTTACGTTGCCACTCTGACTGAGATGGGTAATGCAGGAACTCTCTCAGAGGTCTGTCCTCCCACTGAAGCAACTCACAGTACAAAAGCAGAGTGAATGCAGCCTCTGGAGGAAAGGCAATTATGGAACACTGAATCAATGATAGCAGATAGACACAGCCAATATTAAAGGTCACAGACCTGCTTCTGACACAGTCTGTGATTTCTGACTTATAGTTTGTGAAAAAAATCTCAACTCTTAGGGGACCATTAAATTAGTCAATTACTTAAAATAGCAGCACATGATTTTTAGGTACAAATCTGTCAAATTTCTTTTCACCAGCTAGTTGATTTAAATGCACAGCCAGATGTTCAGATCTGTAACTAGATTTGGGGCCTGCAGCTGTAAAAACAGAGCTTGGACAACACAGCATTAGAGTCCATACACGTTCCAGTGCTCCCTCAGCACTGCAAGGCAAGGAAATATGACAAGTGATAATATAATGGTGCTTTTGCTAATCCTCCTTTAAGTTTCATTCCACTGTTGTGAATTTTTTTTTAATCCATCTTCTTCAAAGAACACTTTAATGTAAAATTTCAAGTGTAATTCAATAATGATATGGTTGTGGAGGCATAAACAGACAGTATTTAACTTGAGGAAAGGAGCTGGGCCTCAGCCTCTTGCCTTCCCAAGTGCCATAACTGATTCATGCCAATTCTTTCCAAAAGAATGAGCCGGACATTATATAACATTGGGAAAGTTAAAAATGTCACGAGGAGCTCAAGCAGACTCCGTGGAATGTCCCTCTCACCTGTGTAGTTCTCAGCCTGCAGGTGCATGTCACACAGCTTGTGGATGTAGCGGATGTACATCTCCTCCTTGTTAATTTCAGATTTGTAGAAATTCTGTGAAAGAAAAAACAGACTTGTTACTCTTGAGACTCTCCATTCAAGCACTCAGCACTATCTGTGGATGTGAAAAGTTATTGAAAAGAGAAAACATTCTTAGTGGGAAAGAAAAGTATTCATTCTTTTCACACTCACACTGATCTAACCCACTAATTTTAGAGTGGCATGATTTTTTTTTTCCAAATGAAGGTAGTCAAAAGCTGAAAGAAGAGGTGAGAGAAGTTGCAGAACCTGTGTCACAGGGACACAGAACTCAGCTGGACACAGCCCTGAGGAGCCTGACCTGTCTGGCCCTGCATAAAGCAGCGAGTTGGATCAGAGGCCTCCTGAGGATCCTCACAATCCTCTTCACTTTCTTCTGCCATCCCAGGGTTTGGATTCTGAAGCTACACTTGCCTGACACAGATTCCTGTCCCAGCCTTTCCCATCCCAGTTTCAGTGAGATTGCACAGTATCACAAAGAAATGAAGGAAACACTTTTACCATTAGGTTAACAGTGCAGCCAATCTTCTTATTTTCTGTTTCATCTCCTTTCATACAGTCCCTAAGAAAGCAGAGCAGTGTTGAAACATACATAATCATATACTTAATTTGATAAAGTTCCTCTAAGAAAAATTTCCATATTA
This sequence comes from Ammospiza nelsoni, assembly GCF_027579445.1. NCBI lineage: Eukaryota > Metazoa > Chordata > Aves > Passeriformes > Passerellidae > Ammospiza > Ammospiza nelsoni. Next base: position 16,505,855 of record NC_080643.1, on the reverse strand, counting down.
GGGCTTAGATGATGTGAGAACTGAGTGTCCCCTTACAACTTTTGTATCTGTGAACGAGTCCCTGAAATGACTGTTCCTTCCTTTCTCTCACGAATCTGCACAAAAATCAGGTACAGTGTCAAAAATAATCCAAATGCAAGACCTACTATAAAAGTATAAACTCTTATTTATCCAGATGTAAACATTTAGTCCTAGTCAATGGGTTCACTTCCATAAATGCAGCTCTGCAGCGTGGTGTGGCACACAAGGATACAAGCTGAGGGATTTAGACTAGAACTTCTGCATAGGTAAGTTAAATCACAAAATATATCTTTAGTTTCTGGAATATTTTAGAAATTATTTCCATTCCAATGATACAAGAGACTAAATGTTTAAAGCAGTGACACAGTAAATCATCTTGAGAACCACTACAGCTACTGACTGGCAGCTGGACTCTAAGAAATGTCTGTGTCTTTCTAAATTCCAATGCCACATTCCAGTTCCTCGTTCTGGGAATGACAAATCAGCTGTAGACTGAAAATCAATTAAAAACTTGAATGTGCTTCTCAATTAAGCATGGAAATGTGTACCTGTGTTAAAGCTGCCTTCTGGCAGCTGTTTATCATTAAAAAACAAAAAACAGAAACCAAAACCACACAACACCGCCCACCTTGCCCCCCAAAAAACCCCAAGCAGCTTCCCTAGACTCCCTTTAAATGTGTCTCCAGTACCTGGTTGTGCACAGTTGTTGTAGAGCAGTTGTTACCAGAAAAAAAACAGGAGATTGGATCAAGGTGGTAGGGATAACAAAAAGAGCAAACTAAAAAGCACAGAAAAGGATTTGGGACTGCAGAACACCCAGCCTAGTCAGAGGGTTTCACCTCTAATGAGCAGCAGCAGCAGAAGAAAAAACTATTTGAACTCCTGTCAGTAGGCTAAAGATAGAAATATCTGGGGCAGTTCTATATAGGTTCAAATTGTCTATTATTAAAAAAAAAACCCTCTGAGTGTGTGTGTATATATAAATCTCAAGTTAAAATATTTCCTTCTAACTAAGTCAAAGCTCAGCTGCATTGACACACCAGTCCTGCAAACTTCAGTTTAAAACTAAAGGAAGGCTGCCTAATTTAAATGGTGAAATCTTGCTCATGAGCCACCAGCTGATGTGCCAGAGTTCCCGGATGGAAGGTCTTCAGCCCTGCAGGCCTGGATGAGGCATTCAGCACACCTTGGTACAATGAGGCTTTGGGGATCACTCTTGCATTTAAAATCTATTTTGCTGAATTAGGTGAGATCATTTCAGTGATAGAAGGAATTAATGTTTAAGCAACCTGAATAAACCTCAGTGCAAAATTATCAGGAACGAGCACGCAAGAATGAGATGAGGATCTGGAATGGTTGCTCAGGACCCAGCAGTGATGGGTTGGCTTGCATGTATGCAGCTTGACAGTCAATAAAAACCTTCCCTGTAGGAATTTGGTAGCGTGTCTTGACAAACTTCCCACACTTAGAGCAAGTCCTTGCTGGTGCCAGGTACCTGTAGTCGAGCAGACGCTCCATGAGCCGAGTGACAGATGTGACAAAGGAGATCCCAGTCTCCCGCCAAGTCTCCTGCTCAATCTTCTCCAGCAAACTGTTTGGAGATGGAAAGACAGCAGCTGAGCCTTCCAGGGAAATGGTACAGGGCATGCAGACTGATACAGACAACTTGGTTTCTCCCTCATACAACAAATTCCAGAAGAATTAGCATCTTACCTGGGATAAGGCCCAAAGAGTTGGGTTCTACTCCAGGCAGCATGAAGTAAAGACAAGGAAATTACAGAACTGACAGGAGAAGGGAAAATATCCTCACACTGCCATTTAACAGATATGAAAAAGAACAACACTCATGGCAATACTTGATTCCCACATTATTACCTGCAGCTTAAATACCACTACCAGCAGTTGGAAACTGAAAAGGAGTCCAAACCTACTGCAAATATTTCTTCTTTGCTCATCCCTCCATAAATTTTCATCTCTAATCAGCAACCAACCAACCCTTATTCACATTGTATTTAAACTGGAAATAACAGCAATCTGCTCCTGCCTAGCATAGACAGTACAGTGAGCACCCATCTCACACAGTTGTGAAGGGAGAAGGCTGGAATAAGAACAATGAACATTGTGTTTATAAAGTGAAGAAAGAAAGCAAATTTACATGCCAGTTTCCCTGAAACTGGATTTCCAGTCAAAGAATCTGCCACTTCTAGGAAAGAAATTCTGTTGGGTATCACATCCTCCAAAGAGGCAAACTCTTCAGTATGGGATGATTTGTAGCTGAGGGAGCCAATTCCCTTTACAGCAGTGTAGTTGAGACAGTAAAATTCAGGGCCAACTGTTTTTTCACACAGCATTTACTAATTTGTGGAATTTTTTCCACAAATTTTATGTTTCCTCATATTGTTCTCAGACAACTTGGTGGGAGATATAAACTAACTGGTTGCTGGAATTCCTGTGTTTCCTGGTAATGCATCCAATCACTACCACCTAAAAATGAGTAAAAAGCTACAGCCCTTTAATTTTAACATTTCAGGTAATGAATGTCTTCAGGTGGAGCAAAGGCACACTATTCCTCTTGCCATGTGAATAAAAAAAAGAATAGATATTTCCTTTCCTTTATCCCCGAAATAGACTTACTTTATCTGTACACATAAGATCCAACACTTCCCAAGACTGAATATACACAAATCCAAACTGAATACATTTCCATATTTCCTGAGGATAAGCACATGGAATGGGTAGGCTTATCTAGCTTGAAATGAATGAGTTTACAATTGCAAATTCAGAAACAGAATTATTGATTCCAGCAAAACAAAGGTTTATGCCTCAGACAGCCAGTGTGCTATTGGGGGCCATGTAAAATTGGAATATATGGCTAAAATTCTGCTAATGATCTCTCTGGCTCACTAGAGTACTAAAAAACTTGGGTTAACTGCTCTGGACTGTCAAGAGTTTGAAATAATTCCTTCTGAAATAAAATAGGAACACTCAAAATTAAATTTGGAGACAGATCAGTAATCAAAGGTAAAGTGTGAAGTCAGACATGAAATCTTCAACTTTATCCTTCTGAGTGTGAATTGTTGATGTCAAAGGAAGTGTCACAAAGGACTCTGGAGGAAGCAACTGGCAACAGTTGAACCAACCATAACATGGCCTTCAAAAACAGGAGGAAAGAAAGGAAAATGCTGAGGAAAATCTCCTTTGTTTTAAGACTCTGTAGATAGTACAGTGTCTCTCTAAACACTCCTGAGACCAGAATCTCATTCACTGCTATGGAAAGAGAAGGGCCCTGGCTCCTCCAGCAAATGAATTTTTGATAGGAGGATGATAACCTGTGCAGCCTTTTATTAGCTGTCGCAGGGAGAAGACAAAGAAGAATTTAGGTGTCTGTATTACTTGCAGCACTACCTCACTGAGCCATTCCATGGCAGCCAGGCAGCCCCTGCCTGCCCTCCCCAAAGATCTGTGCCTGCCCAGGCCAGTGCCTGACTCTTGCAGTGGCCCTGCACAACACGAGAGCATGAACTGGCAGAGCTTACAGCAGGCTGAAGAGTTCCCTGTAGTTCTCATCACCTTTTCCTTCAGACACCAGGCTGTCCAGCTTATCGATCAGCTCGGCCTCCACCTGCAGGGAGACACCAAATCCATCACTCAGACACTCTTCAGTGACCCAGCACACCAGGTAAACTGGATCCTGAGCTACAGCAGGATATCCAGCACCACTGCTCTGCTCTGCTGGTGGAATTGATTTGATATCTCCCAGGCATCATTATATTAGAAGATTATTTGTTCATTAAACCTCACTTTTTAAGCCTCTCTATGATTATGTGACACTTTTGCTTCTTCTTTCACTTATATGAAGGGCCACACCAACACCATCATTGTTTCTCATAGAAAGATTTTGAATACATATTAATTCCCACCCTAAATATCAAGTGTGATATCAGATATTCTCATAAAATTGATTCAAGTGCAGAAATTGATGTATGTAACATTGAACAAAAACAACTTCATGAAGTCAGAAATGTTGCAGAAGACAGTTTCACTACTAGTGAACACAGAGGCTCCTAAAGGCTGAAACTATTTGCAGAAATATGGCTTACTTTTATTTAAAGACAAGCACAGTTTGAGCTTCTCTACATTTTTCAGCTGCCAAATTGCAAAGGAAGATGGGAAGGAAAACCGAATCAGCCAGTGGCACACAAATGGACTTGGTGCTCTTGCTGCTGAAATCATTAAAGGGAGACCTGATTTCATCCCTGAATCAGACTGTATTGTTATCCAGCCTTGGTGAAAAAATAACCTTGTAAAAACATGAACTACTGAAGAAAATCAAAAAAGAGCTTGAAAATGAATTTTCAAGGTTTTAATATTTTCTGACAAACAACTGAATATTCAAAAGTCAAAGAGAAGCTCAGAATTAAAAAAAAGACTCTCCCTTTGTTTGCGATCTGCAGTGATTACAGAAAGCAGTAATGCTGTGTCCAGCTATCCAGCATTATACTGGAAAGCAAATAACTGCCTGGCTCCAGCAGATAATGTTAATGAGGTTTATTACCTCTTGGGGTATTTAACTATTTATCTAATCACTTCTACAGATGATTATTTCAGCTTTCACCTTAGAAGGTTACAATATATGCTTCATAAAGCAGTGTGAAAATTTGCTCCACAGGTAATTTAAGGAATATTATTGGAGCTGTAGTTTAAAATACATTAGTGAGTATAAAAATTAAATGAAGATTACAAACAGTTCATCTTGATACAGAAAATATAAATAGGCCCAGAAACTCAAAGGTGACTGTAGATGCTTCATACTGTAAATTCCAGAGAAAGACTGTTCTATTGTTGTCCTAAAACATGTGGAAAGAGGACTATGATCAAAATGCTATTGCAATAATAAAAATAGTAAATCATAACAATTATAGCAATCATGGGAGCTGCAGAGGAAGAAAAACAAGCTCCTGAAAATACTTTTCCACACAGCCTTTAATAGATCAGGTTATGGGAAAGGTCTGCTGTTCTCCTGGAATGATAGATTAGATCTGGCATTTTAATGACTGTGCAAATAACTAATCACATGAATTATGATAATTTAATGGTGATTTACTCCTTCAGAGCACTTCTCTGCAGATACTGGCCCCCAGTATTGCCCCAGCACAATGACAATGAAACACTGTCATCCAAGGATCTAGACCAAGCCCATCCTTCATTAGCAATGCTCTGCACTTCAGGGATCTGGTTTGCAGTGGAAAATCTAAGCAATTCTCTGACCATGACTGGGAAACAATGATGAAGATTTCTCTCCCTGATTTGCAATCAGAGCTCACAGCAGGTAGAAACTGCAGAGCTCTTGTTGGACTTAACCCTTCCCAGAGAGCTGCTGCAATTTCTGAAAATAAAAACAGCTACAAAGTCTGTTTCAAGGCATGGAATAATGATTTAAGTATACCATACCATTTCCTAGCTGCAAACTGATGACAGAGAAGCAGAGAGCACTGTTTTCACAAAGACTGGCTAAATCTTTACATCCCCATTTTTGGTTCTCAGTCTGACCCATTTAATGGCTGACTGATAATCTAAGTGAAACCACTGGGAGCAGTGATAACCCAGCACTTACAAAATTGTTTTCCTCATCTGTGATGTCCTGAACACATCCCTGCTCTTCCCCACGTTCATGGGAAATGCAGTTTGCACTGGTTAAACAATCCTGGGGGCCTTGTGAGTTAGGTTTTGAATTTTCTATTTTATATAGATTTACATGACATATTCACAGTCAGAAACAGATAAAAAAATACAAACTCCTTGCTTCCAGCTGGACACTGCACACAGAGAGCAAGGAAAGCAAAGCTTGGGCAGTGCCCTCACCTGTTTGAAGTTGCCATTCTTCCTCTGCTCCCAGTCCATCATGTCATGGAAGATGGGGATCATGATATTCCGGACTTCTGGTTGTGGAACAAGGGTAACACCCAGAAAGGGGCCAATCATTCCCGGAATAAAGTGAATCTTGTGCTCACCTGTACAACACAAAGCAATGGTAATTGAATAAAGGCCTTTGCTATCTGTCCCTGAGTAAACAGGGAATCCTTGCAATAATGACATTTGCACAGTAGTAAGCATGATCATTACAAAAGCAAATATTCTTTTCCTGAAAAGGAATGAAAAATCAGTATTTGCTTTACACCATTTCTCGCAAAGTCTCCAAGAGCATTTTTAATTTCACTGTGAAAGCCTTCAGCAAAAAATGTCAGTGCATTTTACTTTGCCAAGTAATTCAAACTGTCAAAAGTAACCCAACTAAAACATACTAACTGGGGGAAAAGAGGCCAGGGTACTTCCAATTCATGAAGATTTTGAAAGGGCTGATGAGAATAGTGGTACTTAATAGAGCATTTTTAGATTTCAAAGAACTACAGAGCTCTTGGTCCCCACTGCTGTCTGGATTTCCCAACTGCCCTTGGCTGGGACCAGTGGATCTCCTCCAGGAGAGACCTGAGGCACTTTGCTGACAGCCTCTCCTGAGCCATGCACTGTGCAGAGAGAAACTCAACAAAGCCTGATCTGGAACAGCATCCAGTGATAAATGTCTGCATCTACACATCCAAAACTGGCTTGTCTCTTCTCAGCTGAGTTTGTCCAGTTTGTTTTTCTGGGTATTGGATCTCTGCTACCTTGGAGGACCTTCTATTTTCCACACAGATCCTTTGAACTGTAACCAGTTCTGGCTGTATCATTTTAGGTGTACAAGACAAATCAGGTTTATTCAGTTTTCTTGCTTCCATAGCCTTCCTGACTGCTGTCTGAACCTTGTCCAGCTTGCCTTGGGTTTGTATTTTTTTGTGTTTTGTTGTTTCTTTTAGCTGTAGAAAGCAGTACTGGGCAAACGAATCTAGAATCAAGTGCACTGAGGGAAAGCACAGTGACAGTAATATGGTCCCTCTTCTCTTACTCCAGATTCTTGTATATTTTCTCAAAGATTACAAAATCTCCTTTACTCGTAGCATCTTACAGGTAGCTCCTCTTCAGCTGATTATCACCATGGTACATCTGTTGTCTTTGATTTTCTGAATAGCAACTCCTACCTACATTCCTACACATAAAATGTTTGTGTTTGGCTAGGTGAATATTTTGCAGCCACATTATTAAGTTATCCAGTCTGACTTGTGTCACTCTCTTGCTCTCTTAGTGATTCACCCCTTTCATATCCTTTTATTTGTGATCTCTATTAGCAAGCATTTTGTTATTTTCCTCTAGAATACAGTGCAGAGAGAGTTTTGGTGGGAGAAGTGCTTCTCTTCAGAGAAACAAAGGATTCTGTGATGCCACAAAAAATTAAAAAAAATTAAAAATCTGAAAGAAACGGGATTTTCCTTTGGCTTTGGTTGTCAGGTAAGAGAGGGAGAGGCTTACCCAGGTTCTGCCACATGCTGAAGAGCTCATAGGCCATCATCACTCTCATATCACCATACCTGAGAGAGAACAGAGACACAGCTGCCCAGGGAACCAAAACTTGCAAGGGAATGATGTGAAAAAATAACCAAATGGTTAAAAAAATTCAATTCACATTTATGTCAAAGTAAGAATATCAAGCAACTTGACTGATTGATCATTGATTGCTGTATTGGGAGATCTGGTTATTCATTTCCCAGGCATTTCCACATCCCAGGTATCATAATAAATCACAGAGACCTATGGTAGGAAAAGAAGGCTGGTTTTTGAGCTGGGAACCCAACAAAACAGATTCTTACTTATCCAGAATCTTCTTCCTCTTAGGTGGTGTGGCATTTTCTAGTTGGAGACTTGGCTGGTTTATAAACAAAACTGCCAGGCTGAAATAAGAGTTCCACACCTGTGACAAGCAAAGGAATTTTATAACATTACACTCCAAGAGTAAATTTTAAAGAAGTAGAGAAAGACAGAGTCCTTTTCCTAATCAAGGGGTAACTTCATCAATGTGTCTCTTACTATGGAGATACAAATTGACTCTTAAAGGCACAAATGGATTATTTAAACCTTGGTAGGAACTGACATTAAAACCCCCACAAAAGCAATGCCACTGGCTTTTCCTCTTTGCACCAAACCTCCAGAATGAATAAATTTGGTGACGTAGCAAACTTTTAAATTGTTCTTCTGTAGGTTGAACAGATTTTATCTGTCAAGAATCCCCAGAGATCAAATTATATCATGAACAGGACCCAAATAATTTGGTCTGTTTTCTCAAAGAGCTGAGGTTTTTGCCAGCTTGGTGTGTGCACTTGTGCCTAGGTGCATGTGTGGCAGCTCTTCCTTACTAACTCTGAACTTGCTGCCCATCTCCAACGACATCAGACACAGGGACAACACTCCCTAGGACTGTGTTCCTCCAGGTTTTGTGCCATCAGCCAGAGAGACCTCTGGGGGAATGCCCCAGCTTCAGGAAAAGCATTGCCTGAGTTTACATTGCATTATCCATCAGACAGATGCTCCATTGGCCCCATGCTTATGGAATTACTAGTTTCCTTTATGAGGGAGTCAATTTTCCTGATTTGATCTCATACTGTATCTGTTCTATTTCCATCAATTCCACAGCAGATTCCATTCCTGTCCTTTATCAGTTAGGTCATCTTCCTTACAGACACTCTAATAAATGCTGCAAATATCATCAGCTAATGCAGAGGGCAGCTCCTGTTCCTTTGTTACTGCTGGTTTGAAAAGATGTCGGAACATTTTCTGAATCAATTCTTACTTTAAAATCGAAGTCCGTTTCTGTGAAATTCTTATGCAGGGCAGAAGACAAGTATTGAACTGTTGTAACTATGATACTGCAGCCAAAAACAAAGAAAAGAAAACAAAAGAGAACATTTGAATCTGGAATACAGCATATTACAGTGGTTAGTGGTGTTGGTTTTACTACAGGTACAGAGAAGTGCATTATTTGTGTAATCTCTGTAATATTTACACACAAGTAACTGTTCTTTGCTTTAATGAATTTGTGCTACTTAATACAAGATTTTGAACTTTTACTACTATTTTAACTTTTAGAATTTACACATGAACATTTAAAATCCTGTCTATTTTGCATGCCTGGGCCATATGACCACCAGGGAAATGGAATAATACCCTCCTTTTCCTCCTGTTGAAAGCAGAAAGGTTTTTTTCCCCAGAGGAGAGTAACTCAAAAAGTTTGAGCTGTTCTTGTTCTTGTCTATGCAACAGTCCCTTTAACTCACTCAACTCAAGATACTTGTGAGTATTTTGCTAAGTTTTGATTCTGTGTTATTTTCTGTTGGTGGCTACATACACCTTAGTGAAAGGCAATGAAGGCACATGATAGATTCAGGAATTAATAAATGGCATATAGACAGGGCAACAATAGTATAAAAAGAAGAGCACATCTCTGATTCACATGCAAGCAATACTCCAGCAGCACTGCTAAATGGAACTGTCAGTCTAAAGCTTTGTGGCAAAATGATGCCCAAGGGAACAGGAAACCTGCAGTATCTGAGGGAGCCAGTGTTTCAGGAGGATTTCTTTTTTCTTACAGAACTTCATTGAATCTTTACGCTTGAATTCCTGAAATCCACTTCTTTCACTTCTCATTAGCAGGGTGGAATTGCAGAGCATTCAGCTCAGCTGAGCAGGCAGCCTTTAGGAGCATTTCCATGGTGTTTCCTCAGAGTGGGAATGCTCCAGCTGTCCTTCAGTCAGTGGGAACTCCACAGCTAGGTTAGCAAAGGGAACTAGCGGATCATTCCAGCCACCCTGTGTTCAACACTGCTGCTGATCCAAAGGGAACAGTACTTCACCCAGCAGAAGCAAGAAACTGAGATAAAATGGAGCATTAAATGGCAGATGACAACTGAATTGAGCAGGAACTCTGTGTAATGCTTTGGTGTCATGGCTGGGGTTTGCTCCCCCTTCCCAAAATACCCGAGAGCCTCTCCCTGCTCAGCTACAGACGGATGTTCATGGGAAAAAACAAGTTCAAGGCAGGGATTCCCTGACAAGGGAGGGAGAGGCTCATAAACAGCCCTTGCTGTGGGGAGCTGGGCTCACCCTGTGTGCTGGAGCTGCTGGGTCACTCAGCCCCTCACCCTCAGGGCAGCTCCTTCAGCTCTGCTTTTAACTCTGGGCTCTGAGAACACTGCTGCAGTTTAAGAAACCCACGAGCACACAGGTTTGGTCCAGAGTGTTACAACAACAGAATGAGCACGAGCACTCCAGAATTCCTGTCCTGATCCTCACATCTCAGTCTGAGGAAAACCACTGCCCCCAGGCTTCAACTGCCACAGAACTGCAACATTTTATTCCTGCTCCTCTACTTACTTGCTGGTGAGCAACCTCATGACCATCCAGTCTCGAGGAAAGACACTCATCTTCATCAGGTTCCGAAACACACAGAAAATCTTCAGGAGGAACTCCTGTCACACGGGGAAAATATGTAACAATCAGCAGCAGTTGCAGGTGAATCTATTTCCTTGATTGTAAGAAAGACAAGCTAAGTGTGCTCTACTTGAGCTTTGTGTTGCAAGGCCTTTCACCTGGAAACATGAAAGCAACATACCTTGGAATATGGCTCTATTCCTTTTGTTTGAGTCTAATATACAACTTCCAGCTTCTTTAAAATCTTCACTTCTACAGGGAGATGAAAATCTTCCCAATGTGCATAATTGTATCTGACTTACATTATCACCCAGAGTTCCAGTGTCAATTTGCAGCTATTTTCAAATATACTGGACTCATAATCCCTTTTTAATGCATTCATTTAATTAATTTATCTGTCCAAATTTCTTTGGACTTGCGTCACAATTTGAGAACTAACCACACCCCCAAGCCCAATAAAACTCCTACACAGGCTTTCTAAAATAGTAACAGAAAACCCCATTTCTGGCAACACTCAGCAGCAAAGTGCTCTTAGACACATTCAGCTGGATGTTTGCTTTCAAAAAAAAAATCCCCAACCCTGAATACATTTCTGGTTTTTTGACTACCTGCACCTCCATGTCTGTACAGAACAACAGGGAAGATCAAATGTGACTATTTGTTGGCCTTGCAACCTATGATTTTGTTGTTTTGTTTTCCTTTCAGACCAAATCAAAATAGTAGAGGAATTGGCAGAGCAGGGATTCTTCAAAACCATGGTACCATTATGCCTTAATGGAGGGTGTCTGAATAATATCTTGGTGTAACTGAGCTCAGAGTAAAGCATTAGAAGCTCCTTGACTTTTGGCCTCATTTTGCCTGAAGTGTAACAGTGGTAAGTGAATAAAATGCCTTTCCATGTCAGAACAAGTATTGAAAATATTACAACAGCCATATTTGATGGGAAAGTAGAGTAATATATAAAATCTTCAGCCTTTGTGGTACTCTTGGAACATATACTCAGATTATCAGAGATACAACAGTTCTTTTGGGCATAACAATAAAGTTTAGTTCAATGACCTTCCACAAGTCTGACATAAGAACTATAGTTTAGATGGCTTTTAAAATATCTATTAAAATTTATTATGAATTAATTTACCAAATAACTTTCCTGTGAGCAATTTCAAAGTTATCAGAAAGGCAGCAATCTTACATAACTATCAACCTGAGATACACTGAACCCTGCAACCTAAAGATAAGAATTTTATCATTCCAAATTCATCTCCCTAATTTATTCAGCTTCTCTGTACGCACACAAAACATTTAAAAGCTGAAAGTCTATCCAGAAAGGACTTCTCACTGCTTCTCCATTTTATTTGTTAAGGTAACAGAACATTGTTCTTATTGTGCATATTTGAGTGCCATGCTAAACAAAAGAATTTTATATAAAAGCTTGTCCTTATTTATAGGATTAGTCTGCCTTTTAAACAGGCTGTTGCTGGAGATACTCCTCTTCCCCACAGAAGCTGAGTTAAGAAGTTCTGCTGGTATGAGATGAGAGATGTGTCACTTCAAAATGTCAGAGGTCTGTGGCCCTCACCCACCCCTGTTGTTCATGGAGAGCCATAATTTAAGCTGATGCTCTCAAAGAAGCATGTAGCAAGTGGAGTGGTAAGGTTACAGCTTTCCCCAAAAATATTTCATCTGCTAGAGACATTTGTAACCCCCAAAAGGCTTGAAATTCTCTTCTGGCATAAAATCAATACCCTTTGCAAGAAAGCTCCAGTGCATACTGAACATGTAGCAAAATGCCATACAACAACTGACTTGACATTCACAGGATTAAAAAGCCCTGTTCCTCTGCCTGTGTTTTATATGTAACAATTACAATATCCTTTATGTCCAACATCATCTATCCTGGGACTTTATTTGCTGTTATAAAGATAATTCAGTGCCCTGTGGTCTTAAATGTGTTTTTGCAACACTACACCAATGATTGTAGAAGTGAAAGGGAGGTCCCTGAACAGAGTGCCAGTGGACCGGAATGATCAACAGGCAAGTGATGCTGAAGGGATTCCCCTGTGCTCTTCCATTCTCAGGGAATCACCCTACAAACATCACATCCTTTTGTACCTTCAGCTCATCCTTGCTTTGGAAGTTGTCCAGTAAGTGCTGGAAGTGAGTGTCTGACATCTGACGAAGCAAAGATAAAAGGCAGGAGACATATTCTCCCTGTTGACCAAATGAGAAACTCTTTCATTCAGACAATCTGAAATTCCACAGATACAAAGCTTAACCAGGGGGAAGGTATAAAGGGAGGGGTCTGAAATGGCCCCAATGCCTGTGAGGGGACAGCTGACATGCAGAGAGATTGAAAGTACTGCAGGCTAACAGTTCCTGAGTTACTGTTAATACAGGGATACACCTCCAGGAGGCTCCTCCACAGATGCCAGTTTTAAAGATCTTTTAATCAAAGTCGTAGTCTAAACAGAAGTAATTTAAAATTATTAATACAGACATTAACAAACCCCCTTCCAAGCATGCAGGTTTTGACAATACCTTTTTCAGGTACTTAATACACAGTGTGTGTCAGAGGTGTGACTGCAGCTCATGCCAATAGACCAGCAGTTATTTGAACTAAGTGACTCTGACCAGTAAAGCAGTGACAGCTTGGGATCAGGCTGGGCTACAGAAGGTGTCTGGAAGCTTGTAAATGTATGGCTTATTAGTGTTCACCAAGTTCTGTGCTGTCAAAGCTCCAGTACTGACAGATCTGCAGCCAGATTTCCTGAGCACAGTCTGGGTAAGCCTACATGAGCAACAATAACATTTCTGTAATTTTGCAAAGCAGATGCACCCTAACCAGTTACCACAGCATCCCAAAGTGTTTTCCAAAGAAGAGCTCCCCCATTTTACAAATCTGAAAGCAAAGCACAGAGAAGTTAAGCAATCTGTCCAAGAGAACAAGCAAAGTGGTGCCAAAACCATCAGGACTGGGTCTGTTGACTGCCAGTCCCTTGCACAACACTATTTTTTTCTGCAACAGAGAAACTAATTTGGAAAATGCACAAATCTAAGCCATATCTAATAAGAGTCCATATATCACTGTGCTGTGAAATGTAAATTGAGGAGCAAATACAAGGGACTGTGCCTTCCATTTTATTGTTACTCTTAAATGGCTCAAACATCTACCCAGAAGCTTTGACATAGGTTGTTGCAAGAAACTTTCCAGGGCTGAACTTCACAAGGAAGCTGTGCTCTTCTGTGTGGGCTGGCATGTGGGAAACAGCAGGAAGTCAAATTGCAGCAGTAAAAGGCAATTGAGATATTACTGGACATTTGCAAGCCAGTCCTTTTTCTTCTGTATCAAAGCACATCTTGTTAACTGAGCTAACAAGGAAAGATCCAACCTCCTCTCTTGTGTGAGAAGTCCACCTTTAGTGCACATCTGCCCCCAGCAGCACGGCTGAGGTTTCAGCCATTTGCTAAAGAAACAAGTCTAAAAAAAGGATGTTCTGAACAGCAGCGTAACATCCTACATTGTGCAAAAGCTGCATTAGAGACTCCAACAAACAAAAATAGGCTAAAATAGGCTAGAATAGAAAGGGGCAGAAATCCAGGAAAGAAAAAGGCTGAACAGCAAAATTCTATTATTTTTCTTCTCTTCCACCACATGTGAAAGAAAAATTTCTTCCCTGTGGCTAAAGCTGGCAGCCTGGGTAAAGTGGTGGCTTCTCCCACCAAGCTCAACAGCTCACTTAGCATCTCTTAATTTCTTTTGAAAAAGTATGTTGTGTTTCATTTACATGGAATAATCAGTGACCCTGGACAGGAGCTCTCCAGGGTGTTAAATAAAGGGATTTAACCAGAGAGCACAGTCATATCCTCAGTTTTGGGGATCACAACCTGATACTCATTATAGCCCTTGGTGAAACCACCTTAGGGGTGAAGCCCCAGGCAGCTCCCTAGTACCTCAAGTCTTAAGCAATAACTCTCAATCACAGCTGCAAAGACAAACAAGAAAATAATCTGGAAATTCACTAAAGCTTCCTGAGCTCCACTGCCTCCTGCAGCCCTCACTGGTGCAGGGAGGAAGGAATGGGTTTGTGGCTTATTAAGGGAAAGAGACAAAGCCCTGGGCATTCATGCAGCAGAGATGAGGATGAGGTGCCAGTGGTGGTGAGGGACTGAACCAGAGGTTAGAGAAGCAGGAAATAGAAACTGATTGTTAGTTACTAACAGTGATTTCTGCTGTGCACTGCGGGCAGCGCTGCCCTCTTACCGCCTCCTGAGACTGCGATTTACTCATGATTGTGAGCAGAGTTTGTAACAGCACGTCCAGGAGGCTCTCCACCATCATCTCAACCTCCTCCACGACATCTCCCTCCTACAGCAAGTGGTGAGCAAACACACAGTTAGAAACTGGAGAGATGGAACTGGTAAAGACAGCTCTGCTGAGTGAGCCATACCAGGCTCACTGGGACAGAGAGCTCTAGAACAGGCTCACAGAAGTACAACCAAATTCCTCATTGGTCCCAGATCCTGTTGTTCTGTCAGAGTGTGTGTGTGTTACCTGGACAGTCTCTGATGGAAAGATTCAGGGTCACAGCCATAAAGGTTAGTCTATAATCAAAGGTCTAGAACACAACAGGAGCAGATTATGTTCAGGAACCTTTACTCCACGGCAGTATTATTTTAGCTTATTTCCATGATGCCTTTCATCTCATTCCTTTCACACAGAACCTTGACTTGTAATTGGAAATACACATTGGTGTGAATTATATTTAGCACCACGAGCTTCCTACTTTAGTCAGGTGGGGAAGCTTCACCACCCCCTCTTTGTGAGCATTGCTTCACATGATCCAGTTACCATTTGAGATCAGAGTATTATGACCGTCAAAGCTGGGTGTTGAAACTCAGCAGCAATTTCCAGAACTAAGTGGGAATTCATTGATTGGATAATTTTAGAGTATTCTTTTAATGTGCACCACAAAGTGCTAGTTACTGTCTCTTGCAGAACTATGAGTGCTTGAGCTGTGTAGAACTTTTAATCTCCACTGACATCCAAGTTCTGGGCTTGCGTGAAGAAAATTAAACAGTGTCAAAGCTGGTGAGGGTGTATGTGATTCCCCCCTCCCAACAGCAGGCACACTGTGTAATCAGGATGCTATGAGTCACACACAGAGCCAGACCCTCATTTCAGATGCTCTCCTGCTGACAGCACAATCTTGTTTTTAAATGGTTCTTTGAAAAACCTGTATTAACCTATAAAAATGTCTCACTCTTCATTTTACTAAATCAGAGGTGCAAATAAAAAATTAAAATCACGTAGCAGATTTACCAAAGAACTGGTCTTGATTATGGAGAAGATACTACTGAGGATCCCAGAGCAGATAAGCAGCTCCTTCTGCTGTCGTAGGTGAAGGTGAATGTGGTGAAGGACCACAGGCAGCAGGATGCGCCGGGACTCTGGATGAAGGAAAATCGTTATAAATGTAAGGAAAGAAAATATTTACAATTACAATGGATGGTTTTGACAAAATTCTGTGGTGTTATTCTCACCTTGTACTGAGCACAATAATTTAAGTGCACTAACTTGAGGTCCTCACTACAGGAAAGAGAAACCCAGTGGAGCTTTCTATCTTCCACTTTTACCTTCATAATTTCTTTCATTCAGACCTTCATGTATGAAATACACTCACAATCTTCAGCCATTTTCCACTGAGTTCTTAAAGATTTTTTAAAATTCTGCTTTAAAGTATAGGTAAGCAGTAATATATTTAAGTAAAATTTTAAGAACTAAAGAGTTACTAAAGTGTTGAAATACTAAAGTTACAACAGAAAGATTAAAGATACTTTAAAGGAATGTGGTGGGTTTCTCACAAGACTATCCTCCCTGCTTCTCAGGCACAAGCTGGCTGGAAAGGAGATTTTCTTCCTATCCATGGAAGAAAATAAAAAAAATTATTAAAACTGCCTAAGACAGTTTCCTTCCTTCCATGGACAGGAAGAAAACCTCCTTTCCAGCCAACTTATGTCAACAACATGAAATGTAAAGTGAGATTTGGCAGTTTTAATAATTAACTAATTTTTAATGTATATTAATCAACCTTTAGTAACTACAATTTATCTATGATGGATTGATAAACATTTCCTAGCACAGTGAAACTTGTAAAGTATTTGTACTGAACAGAGTTAACAGAATTACTGAATATTCTGAGTTGGGACAAACAAGGATCGTGGAATCCAACTCTGAAGTGAAAGCCCTTGGGAGAAGAGAGATCAAGCCCACAGCGTTGGTTTGATGCTCCAACCAACTGAGCAAATGAATGCATTTATCAATGACACTGCCAAGAGAAATAGTGACCAACATCATTGGCATTCAGAAGGGAATTACTCCCAACAGAGGCACTGCCAAAGCCCCCAAGGTGCTGCTCCCCTGAGCGAGCAGCAGCCCCTGAGCCCAGCTCACCTGAGAAGGAGAAGAGGCGGCTGTCGACCGTGCGGGCGATGGACTGGAGCTTGACCACGTCCATGGACTGGCCGATGTGCACCGTGCTGGGCATGCTGCCCAGCGTGCCCCGCACGAACTCCGCCACCTCCTGCACCGTGAACATCTGCAGCAGCTCGTCAAAGATGGCAGGGAACGAGTTCAGCAGGGCAGCCTGCGGGGACAGGAGCAGCTCAGCACCTGCAGCTCCCCACCTGCATCAGTGCAGAGAGGTGGGAACAACAGGAACACTCAACTAGGGTCTGCACAAAGCTACTACGGACTGTGCTAGGGCTGGTGGTCATGGCTGGTGGTACCTGGAGCTCAGAGTGAACAAGTCACATGTAGCATAGAAAAATCAAGTGCTGCTGCAACAGTGAATCTTAAGAAAAGTAGAGCACATAGATACAGCTTCAAAAAGCTGTATTTTAGGAGACAGCTTATAAAATAGAAGAAAAATTGAGATACCAGACAAGATAGTCCATTTTTGTTGATTTCCTTTTTTCAGTTGCTTCTGATTAGAGAGTTCTATACCAATTGTTTGTACCAAGCAACTACCTGAGACAGTTAAAACTCTTCAGAAAATATTCTGAAGTGAAGAACCTGCTGACAGACCCTTAACCAGCTCTGCCATGTGACATTTCAGGATCTCTGCAGCAGGGGTGGGGTGTGAGTCCATGTGAAAGAGGCATCACATCATGCGAGTGTTCATGTGATTCTTGCAGTAACAGATATTTCCACTAAGCTGGAGCTATCCTTGAAAGTGCTTCTTGAAGTGCAGAAATAGTTTAACACAACAGCAACAAAAATCCCTTCATGTCATTTCCTATTCTCCAATTAATTTTTTCACAGGAGTAGAAAATTCCATGCATCACCCTGTGCTCAAGTTCTGCACACTTGGTGTCCTATCAAACAACTGCCACCAGCTCTAATGTTTTAAAATTCTTCCATTCCTCCACATCCTACCCAAGCTTCACACCTGCTTCCTCATTGTAACTATTTTCATTCCTAGCTGGTTGTTTTCTTGAGCCAGCCTCACCTCCACTCTTCCCTTCCTGCCATCCCCACTTCCCTTCCCTGAAGCTCTCCACACAAACCCCTCAGTGTTTTCCTGCAGCAGCTCAGATGTATCAGACTTCACTGCAGATCTCTGTTCAGCTTTGTCCTTCCAGAGTCTCAGCACTGTCAGTATCTCCTTTTCCTCAGAGATTTTTTTGTTTTCTCATTGCATAAACATTTCTTTATCTCTTCCATACTGACATGACTCTCCTAATCCATATAATCCCAGCTTCCTTCTTTGCCAAGTCTTTTTTCCTTCAACAGTGAAATCTATTTAATAGTATTTGAGCAAAATCAAGTTATTTTTACAACTAACATGGTAGAGCTCATTAAATTATTCTGAATATAAATTTACTTCTTCTAAATATAAAATTCTTTCTTCCACTTGTTCTCTCTCAAAATCTTGTTTTGTTACAATCAATTCAGATTACGCAAACCCCCACAAGGCCTCCTGGGTGTTGTCACCTATTTGTTCCTGCATACCTACAATGTACTAACAAAATAAATAAGAATAAATTGTTTCACTAGCTCCTGGTACTCTTGGAAGGCAGTAACAGCCACAAATCCAGTCACTGTCTTTATCTTTGGGATAATACAAGTGAAATTACAATATTGGCTCAACAAATCCTTACAGGAGATTTCCTAAACTTTCTGTTACTTTTAAAGCAGAAGGATTTCTGTATAAACCCTAGCAATCCAAGGGTAGGCATGGGATCTCTTCAGGAAGATTTGGAGGTGTCCTGAGGCGACCTTGAAGGGTCCCATTATTGCTCAACACCCTAAAATATGCTGGAACATTACTCATGTCAAACCAATTGCCTAGGAGGAAGGAAATCAGTTTTACTCTCATTGCTGGAAAAAACTGAGATCTCTCAGTTATCTTGGAGAAGAGGGCAAGTGTGAGGGAAATTGTTTGCCAGGGCCTTGAGCATTTCTGTGGGTATTTAACTATTGTCCAGATTTCCAGAACTAAAAACCAAATAAGAAACAACTGCTTGGCTCCCCTGAACAATTTGATTTATATAATCTTGTTTACACCCTCAGTATTGTCTTTTTGGTGTGCAGATGATATAAACTGGTCCATGAATTAACTGAAATATTCCACATTTTAAAGTTCTAATGTACTGGCCACTTAAACATCACACTCTAGTCGATATGCAGGAAAAGAGTGTTTGGGGTAGGGAAAGGAGATTAACTGGGAACATCCACAATGAAACACTTGAGCAGTCCTGGGGATCATTACTTACAGAATTAAATGTCGGCCTGGCTGTGCCCCCACCTTTTTGTGGGGCACCTGTCCCGGCTCCGCTCGCCTGCCCTCCAGGCTGGGGGGCCTACGGGGCAAGGGGGTCAGGGGGCAACACAGTGGCAAGGGGGAAACAAAAAGTAAACTTTTCAAAGATTCAACAAGGACAGGCTTTGCAAATTATAAAAGTCCAAAGTAAGAAATACCATACTGAGAGAAAGGTGGAAAAAAATTAAGAAGAGAAAGAAAAAAACAGAAAATTCCCCATCCTCAAAGTGACTCTCCCTCTCTATTTGGGACCAACACAACTGGAAAACATTCAGCAGATACTGTTTCCATTCACCATCACCAATTTTGTCTGCAAAATTCTGTGCACTGATTGCTCTTGTTCCTGGCTCATCTTATTATACCCACTAATGGGTGATTAAATAAAACATTAGAGCAGCTGTTCTCAAATCTTTCAGAGCAGCTCCTTAAGAAGGGGATCACTCCACTGGCAGCTTCCTGAACCAGCAGAGTCACTGCTTGGCTGCAGCGTTCACAGCAGCTGCTTCTTTTGCAAAATACAGCAGGTGTTCCAAACACCTGTAATTCTGCATTAGTGATTACAAACCACCTTCACATTAACCAGGGAGCTCTGGGTGCTCCATCCTGACATTCTCTGAGCAGAGGCATCAAACAGGATGTTTGACATTTAAAATTTAGATTCAGCAGTATGTAATGCAGTACTTTAAAACTGAGCCCAAAACTAAGCAGCATCCTTACTTGGAGTATTGTCTTCAGCCCGCATGGAATCTTCATGAAGTCCCCTGGGCCATATTTAATGATGCATTAAATATGAGTATGGGCATCACAACATGTTTGTGGTCAGGCTGCACATGATTCTGACTGTAATTTTAACACATGCTGGAATTGTTTACCTGAGTGCAAACACATCAGTTGAACTTCTCACTGTGATGCTGCTGTGACCATAAATATTGATTTGAAGTACTATAGTGAAGGATTTAGAAATTCTTGAGGCCAACTGTTGCATACAAGTAGAGATATTATAAAAGAAAGGCCTTATAAAATCAGGCCTTGCTCTGCTAAATTAGCACCTGGCCTGTTATTTCTTCTAAGTGCAGTTAGCTAACTTCCCATGTGAAAAATCATAAGAATGAAAGCAGTTAACAACAAGCTATTCTGGTAATAAAACAATTTGCACCTGTTCTAAACAAGAATTCTGTCCCATAAGAATCAGTGAAGAAAATATGGAAACTAACCAAATATACAGAGATTTGACAGATGTACACCATAGCCATTTACCCACCAATAAACTGAGTGTCAGTGTATTGCTGACCAGTTAGGTTTAACACAGTGCCTTATGGTATTTCCTATAAATATGAAGTATGTGAATAAAGGATGGGCTTTTCCTGCATGGAGAAACTGAGTCCCATCTGCTTTGTTGCAACAGCCAACCATAAGATATAGGAATGAGGGAGACTTGAAAACAGAGTTTACTTTTGTGAACAGCAGAAATTGCATGCTCATGTGGAAGTCACTTCCTCCTAAAGTGCCCCCAGTCCAGCTCACCTGTGCAGAGTTACTGCCTAATGCCATTAATGGGTGTCTTGTTTTCCAGCATCAGCAGCTTGTTAGGAGGGAAAACTGACCTGCATTTCACCCCCGTGTGTGCCCACACCTCCCACCCCTGCAGGAACAGCTGCCTTGTGGTCTGCCAGTGGGAGTGTAGGAAATAGCAAACCTGTGTGAAGATGAGAGTCTCAGAGCTCCTGCTGTCCAAGCTGAGCACAAATCTGATGGACTGGAAAAGCTCCTGGATGCTGGAGCGGAACTGCTCCTCCTCCATTCCACAAGTAGCTCTGGAGTAAAGGATCCGAGATTGGACAATGAACTTGAAAAGATATTCCAAGGCCTTAAGGAGCAGGAGAGGAAGGAGATCAAGGCAGAGAAAAAGAGAGAAAGAAAAATAAAGGAGCTTTAAAGAGAGCCAGGAAAGACTCTACATGCATAATAACTAAATTCTTGAGCTTTAGAAAGGAGAATGAAAAACAGGCTTTATAAGTTACATAATTCAGTTGAGGAAAAACTACTCTTAGGCAAGTACCCATTCTCAACCAATAATTTTTGTTACTTCTATGTCCCACTAACAGAAAAAGTATGCATTTACATGAAGGAGACAAATCTGAGTTACATCATTTGAGGAAAATTTTGGTCAAGGTATGAAATGTCTGGTTTTCTCATGACTTGGCACAATGAAGTGGCTGAAGAAGCTGTTCTGTTTTCTTTCAAAATTTTGTAAATGGTATTATTTAGAACTGCATTGATTTGGCAGCAGTGACCATGAAGAAAACACTTTGTTCTGAGCAGCTGTAACAAGTCCCTGTCCTGTCAACAGTTCTGAGCCACCCCAGCAAGGTGACACTTCACACCTTGATACTGGCTGTGCACAACTGGCAGAGCCAGAGTGTACCAGATATCAGGGACATCACTCCTTCTGTTAGCGCTTAACAGGATTCACCAGCAAAGCAGGACTGAGGGAAGACATAATTCAGTTTTGATGATATCCTCAAAACCCAGTACAGGAAAACAACAGGCTGGAGATTCAGCAATCATAGGCTGTACAGAAACCTTAGTAATATTTCACTGTATTCCATGGAAAATGCTCTTGTCTCACCTCAGTGCTGGGAATTCAAATACAGGTTTTGCTCCCAGGAGATATTTTTGCACTCCTAAGAGTCCCTCACTGAACCACCACACAATAAGCACAAGTATGCAATGCTATGTTGTAAGCTTTAGAATGCCACAGCTTTAAGGATATAGAACAGGAATGTGAAATTCCTCGTAAAGCCATCATGGATTTCAAAATGCCATTGACTCTTACAGCCTTCCCCCCTCCTCCTCCCCCCCAGACATTATGGCAACATTGGTAATTAGCAGTTATTATTCATACTTCTGTACTAAACCATCTCTCAGTGAAGCTTCCTTACACCAAGGAACTTCATCAGGAAATCTCAGCTGTGTTCCTGTTTCCAGACAAGACAAAGGCCAGCTGGATCCCAGTCAGCTCTCCAAGGCTGACAGCCCTGTGCCAACACCAAACCCAGCACATGCAGTGCTCATGGGAGCTGCTTTGAGCCTTCAGTACACACAACCATGATTCTCATCTGAAGGCTCCTAACTTCAATGTGAGGTTCTGCAGTCAATCAGAGCATTTGTGTGTGAACCTCCATAATTCCCTGTGGAAGGTGAGACAGCAGGGCTCAGAGCACTGCACTTCCTTAGCACAGTGAGCCCATACAGGCACTGAACCAAGGAGTTCCCAGTGTTTGCACACGTGGCTGGGATGCCAAAAACACAAACCAAGTCTTGGCAGCACAAGTCAGCACCAGGACTAACTTTGGCTCCTGCTACCTACAGCATCACAAATATGATGTGAATTTGTGACTGAAGACATACAAGTGCACTGAGATAAATTCCCAGCCTTCAGTGATGTTTGGCATGATATAAAAGATCAGTGTCAAATTGAAGTAGGTCCCTCACAGCCTGTGTGCATGCTCATGTAACAAGTGAGCACCTCTGCCCTGTGACCAGCACGGAAGACTCAGGGAAAACCTCCTGAGGAAAAAAAGCCCTTGCTGTTGATTCCCTAATCTAGGCAAAACCCACTTATAGTTCTGCTGGAAGAGAACTGAAGCTGGAAGGGCATTTCCTTGACACAGTTCCTTAGTTCTTAATTTCCTCAGAGACAGCCAAACTGGCTGTGGAGCCATTCATGCACACTTGGTTACAGAAATCCCCTGGGAGGCACAGGCAGCTCTTCTTGGATGGAGCTTTTGTGGAGCTTTGTATAGGGCACAATAAAGGAGCATGATGCTGTGTTCTAGGTAGAAAATTCCTTTCAGTTATAGCTTCTCCAAGTTGCACAGGAGGTTTTGAGAATTAAGACCAGTCTTGAGGGAGGTAAGAAATTTTAGAAGTCCTCTAGAACTCTCTTTGCTAATGCCAGGGGTGGAAATCAGAATCCTGTGAGACATCTGCATGTCCATGATGAATGTACATGAGCAGCCAGGAGCCATGAGAGTGCAGAGTATTTCAGCAGCAGCTTTAGGGCACTACACTGAACAGGTAATTCAGGGGAAAAGGGATACAGAGCTATCCTATTTTCTCAGTCAAAGAACTTCTAATGCAAGGACTGTGGTGAACACATCAAAGACCAGAGCAATCCTCAACAGTAGAATCTGGTACTAGTAATGAAACATTAGCAATGAAAATGTCTTTGGTACAAACTTTCTCCAAATGCCTGAAATACCATCTGGAAACAAAGAAGGAAATCAATCACTTCACTGTAATGGGAGAAGATAAAGACCTGAATTTGGGCCTGCAAGAGATACCTGCAAAGGCAACTGTCTGAATAAGATGTGACAGCAGCGTGGGTGGCAGAGGATGTGCTGTCAGGTCTGCACAAACTCTGCTGGTAATTTTAATTCCTGTGCTTGGAAAGGCTTGGGCTGTCAGATCTGCAAACTGACCTCCCTCCCAGAGGGAACAGCCACATCCCAGGCCAGCACTTGAGAGCCTGAGAAAGCAAAGAGCTGCCTTGGAGGCTGAGACACAAGGTACCATATTCACAGACTGACTTCCCTAACCCCTAATCCCTAAAAGACATTCCTGCATTTCTGTCTTTACTGTTTCCAAACAGGACTGCTATGAGGTTCCACAAATGCAGATCACATAGGGACAATATCCTACATCTCTATTTGCTGCACTGCTTAAACCACTAATGAGTGATTTGAGAGGCAAGAAAACCTCCTCGAAGTCATTCCAGCTGGAGATCTTCTTCTCATCTTCATAACTTTAATAGCTTTTTTCTCAATTACAAAAAACCAAGGGAGATAATGATAGAAAAAAAAAAAAGAATGAGAAAGTTGCAAATTCCTTGAAAAGGCATCTTTGCCCTATTTTTACCATTCCATATGAATCTGTGGTTGAAGATTCCAAAGATGATGTTCCTAAGCATGTCAATATCTACAAAGCCAAAGCAAGCCCTGGTGTAATGCCCTTGTACTATCTGAGTAGGATCCTAGCAGGGGATCTGGAAAGTGAGAGGATGACACTGGCAGTGTCCTTCACCTGGAAGAGGTTACACCTATTTGAACAGACAAAGGACAAAATCCACGTGCTGATCACTGCCACTGCTTCCAGTTCTGCAAGTGCCCAGACTCAGGTGTTAGGGCACCAGCCCGCTTAGAGGCAGGTGGGCATTCACTCAAAGAAAAACATCTTCCTGCAAATGTTGGCATCTTGTATTTGTGCACTTGACACACTGACTTCCAGGCTTACACATGATAAAATGAATATTTATCCTCTGATTTTTCTGTAATAGCACTAAAACATTCCTGTTGTTTCTCACAGCTGTGCCTCCCTGGGACATCATGCTCCTATCACAGAACCATAGGTCAGGTCCTGTGCTACTTCTGAGGATTTCCATCCTGTTAAAGACTCATTTATCTGCTGCTTAAAATACTCCAGGACTTCAACCCATGCTACAATGGAGCTGTGTCACAGCCAGAAATGAAGAGCTTTGATCCATAGCACCCATACCTGATACACTCAAATACACTGCTGCATGGGGGGCAAGGTGCAGCCCACATCAGTGGGGTATTTATGCACTAGCCATGGAACTAAGTCCCATTTAAGTTCTCCACAGGGTTGCAAAAGGGCTTAAAGTGACTTAATTATTTCAATTTTTTCAGCATAAGAATGAATCTCCCCCTAAAACTAAAACTGTGGCTATATATAAAAAAACCTGGTTAAGCAATTCTAGGAAACCAGTGCTACACTACCCTTGACTCCATTTGCAGCTTTGCCAGCCCCTCTGGTGCCAGAGGAGCAGCCAGCAGTGCCCATTGGATACCTACCCTCATTGCCTCCTGGATGTGGTCCTGGCGCACGAGCTCGGCCGAGCGGTCCATGTACCACTTCAGACAGCGGATCAGCTCCCTGGGGGAACAGGAGCAGCAGCTTCAGCACCTCTTCTGACAGCCAGCAAACATCCTGGTGTTAGGGACACATCTCTAAAGCAGCCTCATTTCACTTTATTTCAGCGGTCAGTTGGTACAGCTGTCCTTGGTACTGAATTTACATAGTATTTACATTTATTTAAGTTTCAAAACCAGAAAATCATTTCTTCTCTGTAATTGACTTGGACCATGAGGAACAGTAAGAGCACATAAAAAAGGTGTTGTTAGAAAGATAGCTTTGATAAAGGCATGGTTCTAAGACCAAAATATACATTTGTTTTAATAAGAGATCCCAGCTCTCATCTTAGTAAGAAGCCTTTAGAAACTGAGATCACAAAGAAAATACCTGCATCTATTTTGCTAAGTACACGAGACCATCTGGACTAACTTACAAAGCTGTATTAAACCCATGTTTTATTTCAGACATCAGATCACCAAAAAACATTTGTTTTGTCTGAAAGAGGTGCTAATTAACACAAGGCAGAAGCAGAACACCTTTTTACCCTCTGAACACAACTGTGCCTTCCAGTGTTGTATATTATGTATGGGTTTCTACCTGCCACTGATAGAGTATTTTTCACATTTATTTTAATTACACAAAAATGTGAATTGCTTAAAATAATCAAAAGAAATTATTAGCTGCTTTTTATAGTTTACTGTGGCCAAAGATAGAATATATTCAAATATACAGAAGCAATGGTCTAAAAGAAAAACCCAACAACCTGAAGAGTAACTGTTAGTGCTTTCAAAAGGTCTGTCTCATTCTCTGATGCAAGACTCTTTTGAATACCAGGAAATAAGACAGAATCATCAAAGTGACAGTGAAATTTAAATTTCTGATCTACTGAAATTAAACTGTAACCAAATAGAACATCTTCTGTGAATATCTGTCTACTTTGGAAGTTACAATTAGTTCTCTAAGTCACACAAGTCATGTCTCCCAGCATCCTTAAGATGAGGAATGCACGTGCTCTCGGGAGCTCATTTGTATAGACTACAGACTGATAATGAGTTGTTGCTGAGTGTCTCTTCAGTTAAAAAAAAGCAAAAAAGAAAGAAAGAAAATAAAGATTTGCCAGTCCAGAAGGAAAGAGAAATGCCCAACCATGCTGAGCCACTGGGGACATTTGGCAGCTTTTCCCTACAGCTGTGCTGGAAAACTTCCAGGTGAGTAGCTCTACTTTTGGGGGCACTGCTGCCACGAAGGTTGTGATCCTGATGGTGGCACCATTCCCAAGTTTGGTGATGCTGCCTCTCAGGGGGAGGAACACAAGACCTACTTGTAAGCCAGAGCTCCTGCAAAGTGCTTCTGGATGTAGGTGTCCATCACGGGGCGGAAGTGGAAGTACTTGCTGTCACGGAGCAGGTTGATGATGAACACCTGGGGACATGGAGAAGGGAACCCAGCTCAAGGAGCTGCACATTGCTGCCAAGGGACTACAAACAAGTGACCCAAGGTAAGGAGCATTCAAATACATGAGCTGCTTTAAGCAGTCACTGCTGTGTGATCAGGTAGTACTGGTTGCTTCTCCCACGTTACAGTGAATATTGCTGCCCCTGCAGGTGCTGAGGTCAGCTTGCCCTCCTCACCCAAGATCATTACAGAAGGCATGGCTGGATCAGCTGAGTATTTCATATCTGGCAGAAGTACAGTACTAGTAATATGATCATAAGGAACTTAAAACTCACTGAGCACGAGGTAAATAATCCAGCAGCTTACCAGAGACTGAAAGACCAACAGACCATACTTCTCTGTGTTGTCATCCAAAACTACAAACAACGTGTCCAGAATATCTTGTAGGAACTAAAACGACATGAACAAAGAATTTAAACTTAAATTGTATTCAAAAGGTTATTTCTCCCCTGCTTTAATTAGTTCATACATGTTAATATTGTTGTGAAACACTTGGCAAGGATAAATCACTTCAGGTACATCCATATGATGTGACAGATTTTAATTTGATTTTACAAAGATAAATTTTTCTCTTTATTCTGCAAGGAATATTTTCAAACAAAAGTGACAGAAAAACAAAAAATAAGAAATATGTACTCTATACCTGATTTTTAATTTTGACTGAGTGTTCCTTTCACTTTAAGCTGACTGGAAGTGCTGCCTGACACCAGTGGCAAAGAACTTGCACTCATTCTCAAATCATTGGAGTCTCAGGTACTGTTCAGCATCAGAGGCTGAGGCTGGCCAGTACATTAAATTATGTTTAATATTGAAATTTTTGTTAAATGGGAGAAAGTAAAGCTTTTCTAACAAGCATTAATTGGGGCAAGTTCCATGTTGCCAATTGCTTCTTTCACCCTTAACTCCACAGCTTGTTGAGCACTGACAGTTCAGTGATTTTTCTTCTCAAAGCACAGTCTCCAAAAGGATGAGTGTGAAGGAGAGTGCTGGAGATTGTTAACTGCACATTCTCTCATGATTTTTTAATCTATTCTACTTAAATTTCTAATGTGGACAACAAGAAATAAATTATAACAATTTATGAAGTCTCTGAAATGATAAAATGTCTTTTTTTCTGAATTATTACATTCTGTTCTTCATATCCCAGTGCCAAATGACAGCTGATTTATGGGGAGAATCAATTACTTCTTCCCATGAAATAATTCAATCCATATCTTTCTTCTTCTTTCTCTCTAAAAACCAGATACTTGTACTGCCCTACAAATGAGGTGTACAAAACATGACATTCTTGAAGAATTCCAATACAAATGGGATTTGTGCTGCCCTGTTACTGTTACCAAGTTATCACAAAGAGTAACATTCATAACAGATATGGCAGCACTCAAATGAGTTACACTAAAGTGGTTTTAATGACAAACTACTTATTATGTGATAGGATTTGTCTTCAACTTCTTCTCCTTGGTTGTGTTAGAAATCAGCTTTTACTTCCAGATTTATAGAAATAAATCCTAGAGAAAGTTCCCAGTACACCTAAGATTATCAGAAATGAACTTTGTTTTGCTGAAACCACAAGTATTCAAAGGCAATTGGAAGTTCTGGGCCCTAAGGAAGCTCAGGCCACACCAGATTACCATGTAGAGCAGCAGTGGCTACACAACCTGGTGAAATGATGAGCTGGCAGCCAGAAGCCTGGTGCACTGCTGGCTGGATGCAGCAGAGAGCCCCTGCCAGGGTCTGTGTGTGTCTGTGTCCCATACTGTCCCATACCAGCAGCTGTGTGGGACTGCAGGCTGCAACCACTGGTGCTGAGGAGCCAGCACATGTGGCTGAGAGAATCTGACCAAGGATTAGCTCTGCTTTGATCCCACAGACTGACTGTGCCCTGATTCTCAAGGGTATCTTCCTGTCCAGTTTCATGTCATAATAAAATCCCAATTCATAGAGGGTGAGAATTCACAGTGTGAATCAAAAAGCACAGTAAGAGGAAGCCTTCAGAAGTGGCCTGCAGGTCTGAACTCAGTGCCTATCACAGATACATCCAGAGGCTGTAAGTTAATGCAGTACCTTTACAATCTCCTCGCCACTGACATGTCTCAGTCTTCCCAGAATATCCATCACTCGGTCTGGGTAAGCTTTCCATTTGAGCAGGGCAAGCAGATCCACTGCAGAGAGAGGAAGGAAGAGCTACAACCACACACAGAGGGAAGAATGGCAAGCCCAGACCCATCAGATTCATCACTTTGCACTTCTCCTCTGGATGCAGACCACACTTCTTGGGAAATTACATATATATATATATATAATGGAAAACAAGAAGTACAATATGGAGTGAGTTAATACTGCTAATGGAGAAAGGAATTGAGTTAATACTGCTAATGGAGAAAGGAATGGAGGAATGGGAAAGGGCTTTGGAAAGAGTAAAGGTTGCATTTTTCCCTGTGTGACTTGACACTGCACTGTGGACAATCCACTCCTGTCTGCTTGTGCTTTAGGGACATTGCTGTTAAAAAAATCTTATTTACTGAGCCACTCTGTCAAAGCCAAGCAAAACAAACTCTGGATTGTGTAGAAGTGCTAACAGTGAATTTTTTTTCCTCTCTTTCCTAATTCCTGCTGCCTTGGGCAGTTCTGAGGGATCAGCAACTCACCATTCTGGGTCAGTTTGGTAGAAGAGAGCTGTGTGGAGACTGAGAAGGTCTCTTTGGTGCTGCGCTGGAAGATGAGGCTGGAGGGGATGTTGGGGCAGCCGTTGTAATCCTCCTTGCAGCAGGGCAGCCCCAGGTAGAGCGCGTGGTTGTTGAACGTGCTGTTCTCATCACACTGCAGGGACAGCATAAGGGTGGAGTTGCACCTTGTCCATCTCATCCCACACACCCAGAGCCTGTGAGCAGTTCCCCAACAGTGCCTGTGTTGGGATTTTTGTGGGTGCACACCAACATTTCTAAGGAAAAGCTGTGCTCGGGGGCCTGGACATGTCCAGAAGAGACCCAGCTCTACAGAGTTATCTCCAACCACTGCCTCGTTACAACTCACCAGGATCTTCCAGATGTAAACTTAGTGCTGCTGCCTGAAAATTGTACTGAACAAATAAACCCAGGTGAATCAGCAGGAAGGAAAAACCCCAGTGCCCAAATCTCTTGCTGCAGGGCTGCCAAGCTCTGGCACTGCAGCACAAGACATTTGAATCCAACACAATGTCATCTTGCAAAGGCACAGAGCAATTACTCAGACTGGTAGAAGTGCTGAATGCTCATGAACACCAACGTGTTTGAAGTCAAAATGGATGGGATTAATAGCAGATAAATCATTATCATCAGGATAGAAAAGGTAAGCTGTAAGAAGGCTCTAGCCAAACCATGTGATTTTGAATGTATAAAATTTTGAAACCACTATTAATCTGTTCCTCACAAACTTCTAAGAAGGGGGAGATGGATAATGTAATGACCATTAGTCATTTAAGTAATGAAGTAGAGATGAGCAGTGAAAAGTCTGCAGAGAACTGGTACCTTATAAACATAAAGCTCATGGATATCATCTGACAAGGTCGTGCCATCATCTCTCATCAATGGGGTGAATGCAAAACCAAAGAGTTTCTTTTCTCCCTTGTCTTTTGCTGCAGCAAGAGATAGAAAGAAGGAATTGTATTTGTGCATACCTTGTCAATATATACAAGATTACTCACCAACTTCTCCACATGCCTAAAAGAAAACAAGCAGCTACATAACAAACAACTTTTCTAATTCCAATACCTTTTTTCTGGTTCTATGTAAAGGACTGACAAGCTTCAAATCAAACACAGACATGCCAAACACAGCAAAATCTAAACTGTTTATCCTGCAAAGAAAACATTCTACAGAAAACCACAACAAAAGAACAGCAGGGACAAACATCTACAAATTGCTTTGCCCTGCACTGACCGTTCCCCATGTTTTCAGTGTGCTGTTTGATAAATTCAGCAAAAGGTGGCTTAGCAGAGCCCCTTCACTGTGTGTCAGGCTGGCCTCCCCTCCCTGCTCCCACCCAGTGACAGGCTGATGCAGCTCTGGCTGGCCCTGCAGGAGCCCATGGGGGGGCACTCACTGGAGCAGTGGCGGAACTCGAAGCGCAGGTGGGAGCCGCGGAAGCGGTCGATGGGGATGGGCAGTTTGATGATCTCGCCCCAGCGCGGGCTGTTGTTGTGGTACAGCACGAAGGAGTGGTACGCGCTGCGGCTCGGCTCGCCCGAGCCCAGGCTGATGCAGTCCTGCCACCAAGGGAAACAGGAGCATTGAGCACAGCACATCAGCACCCAGGAGCCATTCACTCAGCCAGTGATGACCTTTATATCATTTATATAATTATTTTATATTGTATATATATATATATATATATATATATATATATAATATTTATATAACCTTTATATAATTCATGGCTTTCTGTGGACATAAAGGAGTCAGAAGCAGAAATTCAGACACAATGAAATGTGAATTTTTAGGAGATCTTGGAATTTTGTTTCAGGTCAAAGGGTGAACTAAGAGACCTGTGCTACTGGATGAATGCCAGTATCTTAAGCTAAGTTTTCCATGAAGTACTGAGTAGATACAATAAACATCTAAGTCCAAATATATAAAACTGAGTCCAAAAATAGGATACAATAGGACCATCACTTGTAATATTAGCTTTCTGTGAAAAGATCCTTTAACCAGATTTCTGCTTCAGTATCTCAGTTCAGAAGTGATAAGTGACCTTTCCAAGCTCTTTACAAATATTCATCTTTCAAAACTACAACTATCCAGCCTCACCAACTATCCCAGAAACTTCTAATCAAGTTACTTCCTCAGTGGTAAGCAAAGAATTTCTGTGTTAACACTCATCACTAAAAACATAATTAGATCTAAATTTCTGCCTTCAGAACTCAGAGATCTTGCCCAATCTGTGCCTTCACAATAATACAGATGAAGAAAAACATGAACTCATATTGCTCAGAAAATAAAAAAAATTCTTAAAATATTGAAGTCTTGAAAAAAGGACAGTAAAAGGTCCTTTGTGATGAAGACATGGAACAGGTAGCACATATTTTATATAGGAGCACTAACCCATGCTCTAGACCCAGCACTGACAAAGAGATGCAGGAGATACAACATCTCTCAAAACCAAGCAGAAAAAAGACAGCTTGGAGATTCTTCAGTTTTAGCATGTCCAAGGATAATGAATCCAGGAAGAAACAAGCTAAGCAGACCAAGAATAACACATGGAATATAAATTCTGATGTAAACCCCCCCCATGGAACAATATGATGACAAGAACTGCTACTGGTCATTTCCCCAAGGCGTCCATAAATTTTAACCCAAGAAAACACCAGAAATGTTGATTTTTTAAAATCTGTAACCATCTGACTGCCCAGTCAAGAACACCCCATTAACCAGACTCAGTTAGTTCAACCCCTGGCAATAATGTGCTGGCTTTGAGAAAGTTAAGAATTTGTGAAGGAGCCCAAAAGGGAAGAAATGCTCTCTGGAATTCTGGGATTCAATGCAAGGACAGCCTATGTTGACAGGGACTCACTGCAAAGGCTCTGATCCAAACTGAGTGACTGAAGGCTGAACTCACACAGCTCAGTCCTCTCAAATAATCCTGAGCCACCACATGGGATGAGTCACAAGCCCACATTTTTTTAATTAAGAATTTTTTAAATTAAGAATTAAGTGTTGCAGATAACAACGGGTTAGTAGAGAGCAGTGCCAGTACTGCAACCCAGAGCACCTCTAAGATTCCAGTTCTATTCTGTAACAAGAATAAATGGCTGGGCTTCAACACAGCAATTCCAAAACCTCATTCTGCATCGGCTCATAGGAGCAAACAAAACAGTATTTCTATTTTCTCTACAAGGTACAGTAAAAATTCAAATTTTAATGTGAGCTTTTTTTGTCTCATCAAGAAGCCACCTGCTCTGGCTGACAAACTGCCAGTCTTTGAATGCAGTTGCATGCTGTGAACTTCAAATAAATCAATAGTCTCTCCTTCTGGTTGTTAACTTAGTTCCCATGTAGTTATACTACAGTCATTGTCTGAGGAGGGCAGACTGGTAAATCTTTAATTCTAAATTGTGATCTGCAAAATACAAACATCAGACTAATCTCCAGACACCTGGTGACCCTGAGACCCAAATATGCAGACGAATTAGAGGGCAGAGGCAGGGAAGGGAAGCTAAACTAGAAAACCAATCAGGAAATCTCTATTGTTAAAGGTGTGCCTTAGAATTCATAGGCTATTCCTGCTACTGGAATAGAAAGAAGAAACGTGAGAAATGTGTCAAAGGATTTTTTTTTTTAATTTTTCAGACTATATTGAAAGATACTAACAATTGAGTAAGACCATTTTGAGAAGGAAATACTCATTTTCATTTTGAACAGCACTACATTCTGGAGGTAATTTCACTCCTTTCAATAGGACTATTTCTGGATCAAAATACACTCAGCAGCAATGAGGAGCTGAGAAAATTCTCATTAATGCTGTGCATGGTTCTGCTAAAGGCTTCACAAAGGCACAATTCAGATTTGGGTTGTGCTGCTGGTTGGGACAAGGTTAAAGATTTTACTCTAATATCAGATCAAAACTCTGGCCACTTCCCCCATCCTGTGTAACTCTGCACACAGTGCCTCTGTTGGCAGCTCTGCTCCAGAAAGGCCATGGGGCAGGGATGGTGGAGGGTATTGCAGACAGGAGCAGCAGCCAGTGCTCCAGGCTCCATGAACTTTCAGGGTTCTGCCCACATTCACAGGCATCATTGAACACCAGGAACCAAAGATCTCCCAGACACAAACCAAGTGTCTTTGCTGCTCTGACTGCAACTGTACAGAGGAGCAATACCATAAAAACTGGGACAGAGAGTTTGTTTTAAATATGATCTAAATTTTAAAACCCCACAAAGATCCTTTCTATATAAAGTCTCTCCTTTATGGCAAATACTAGAATGGTTTGTGTTGAAAAGGACTTTAAAGCTCATCTTGTTCCAAACCCCTGCCATGGGCAGGGACATTTTCCACCAGACCAGGTTGCTCAGAGTTCCTGGCCTTGAGCACTCCCAGGGATGGGGCAGCCACAGCTTCTCAGGACAATCTGTTCACCTGATTTTTTTCTAACTGGACTGACCATCCTTTCCAATGTTTGTGCCATGCCTGTCCCACTCCGCCATGTAAAGCCTCCATGTACTTCCAATAGTAATAACAGGCAAAGACAATGAAAAACCAACTTCATCTCTGTGAATGACCACTCCAACCAAAATCACCCAAGTTAAGACTGATAATGACTAGAAATTATCTGGCTTTTGTATGTAATCATTAGGCACCATTATGTGTTAGCATTTGAAGATGCTGATATTGCAGTTTGAGGAACTTCTCTTTGTCCTTGGCAGACTGAAATCAAGTGATGATTAAAAATTTGCAACTCAGTTTGAAAAGCTTAGGCAGAAAAGGAATCTGATCTTCCTGCAGCAGCTCTGAGCACAAACGAGTTCTTTACAAGAAATACACTTCACGTTTAATGAAACCATAAGCAGTTGTAGTAATGAAAGCTCTCCTTTCAATTAAAACCAGAAGACTGTGGCAATGTATTCCTACACACTTCTAGGTGTTAGATTCTCCACAGTAATGGCTACAAAGCCCATTTTATTGCAGTGGAGGTAAAAGAAAAGGTAGGGGGAAGTTATTTCTGATAGCTGCTCATGCTGAAATACTTCCTGTTTACTTCTCTAGATTCACAACCTCCCACCCACCTCCTTCTCTTCAATAAAACTAAAAGAACAGAGGAGGTAAAACAGGAAACATAAACAATCCCCATTCCCAGCTGGAATGAAGCCAACCCAGGGTGAAATTTTATTCAAGTTATTTTCCAGAACTACATTCAGTACTGTAACCCAACAACTCAGATTTAGAAGTCTCCCTTGGAATCACATTTCATTGTGTTTGAATGTGTATGACACACATTATTTAATTTTAGATATGCCTATACTCCTTAGTTCTGATTACAGTTACTCTAAATTTTTTTACTTTAGCCACTGACATCACATTTGGAAATCACACAGGCTTTTCAGTTTATGAGTATTTTCTCCAAGCCTTCTATCCCCATATAAGGCAAGTGCTCCAAATCCTTACAGATTTATAACTGACCATAATACAGAGCTTACAAACTTCATAATAAAAAAATATAGACAGAGAGCCAGTTTTATTTTAACTCTTCCCTTGCATCAGACACTCTGCCCTGCAGGGAGCACCTGAGGCTCTCAGGGAAAGGAGCACTCACCTTCAGGATTTCTCCATCAGCATAGAGCACGTACATGGTCACCTCGATGTTCTTCTGCACACTTTTGCCACCCCTCTCAAAGTCCCCCTTCTCCAGGGTCAGGTACAGGTCATTCCTGATGTCACCTGCAGGGACAGAGGCAGCCACAGCCTTAAACTCCACAGGGAACCCGGGGCTGTCCCAGTTCCATTCTCACATCGTTCTCTGTTCTGCAAGACGATGGCTGATGCCCAAATCATTCCAAGCAAGTTAATTGTTAATAAGGATGAACAGTTTAATATCAGTGCATCAAACCAGACCATTGTTAGTAATGCCTTTAATAATGTGAACTCAGGATCAAGACTGGTTTTAATTATGTAAGTGAGGAAGGGAAAAAAAACCTCTTACTGCTATACTGTGCCTTGTTAGCTGAGCTGGAAGTGTCAGCTGAGCCTGACAAAACATCCTTAGCTTCAGACTTCCTATTTGCAGGATATTTTATGAAAAATAACATTTTTGTGATGATCAGAATAACATTATGTTCAGTTAGCCTTTCAAGCATTTTCTGTATTTTCATAATTTCCTTTTATCATAACAACAAAATAAAAGCAGCTTTTTTGGGAACCTGATCACAATTCAGTTCAGATGGATTAGAAAGGAATTATAAATGTAATTTTTGCTAGATTTTTGGCTGGCCTCTGGTATCCATATGCATGGCTATATGAAAGCAGGCAGTATGGACACTTGCCAGCTTCTCACTACGTCATTTTCAGGAGCTTTCAGACCAAATTACTATATTCAGAAATAGAAATGCTTGTGTCTCAGCATCTTGTTATCCTGATTTTCACAGACTCTAGCTCACTTGGTTTGGTTTTATTTTAGAATCTGATCTGGGAAGCTGCTTTCAAAACTCATGTGCTCAATTCTAAGGCCTACACCAAAAGGACAGCAGGTATCACCTATTTTTCTGTAAGACTGAGTTACTGTCACCATTTTATGATAGTTCACCCTTAACATTTCTTTTTATCCACTTGCCAGAAAGGCAAACATACTAAAGAGCAATATATAAAAATACCAAAACCAACCAAACAAAAAATTTCAAACCCTTTCAAGGCAAGTATTTTGCTAATCAGCCCCAAGACACTAAATAATGAAGTAATGGAAAAAAAGCAAAGACTCCTTCAATGTCCTGCTTCTTCCACTTGGAGAAACTGATGCAGTTAAATCTCTGTATTAATCAGAAGCACAATGAAATAAGGCAGCATTTGCTTTCAGGCACTGAGGGACATCCTTTTGTGCCCCTCAAAGCAGCACTTCAAATTCTTCCTGAAGTCTAAAACCCCACAGAACTTGTTCCTTAATCTACTGTAGGGACAAACAATAGATGCTTTCAGTCCTGCCTTTGCTTTCAGTTTTATTTCTGGAGATAAGGACAACTCTTTCAGCATGGAAAATCCAGCTCTGTGGCTGCAGTCAGTGCTTCCTGCCGGGAGCTCTCTGGGAATGGCAATCTGTGTGCAGAATCTGCTCCTTTGTCCAGGAGCCTCCCTCTCCTGCAGGGTCAGTGCTGGGAGCACCTCCCAGCCAGAGGCTGAGCTGCCAGGGGCATCAACAGGGAAAAGATGACAGCAAGAGCTTGGGGAAAGACCTGGGATATTGGATCTGCTTTGGCTTATCAAGGCACAGCATCAAATGCAACAAGCCACAGGCCACAATAGAGAAAATTATCTTGGGGATCAAAATCAAGCTGAGATACCTCTATCCTGATTATAGGGATAGCAAAGAAATACAAAATTCATCACAAAATATGGTTTGAGTCATTTGCTTTGAAAATTCTCCTGCTTAACAGACTCCATCCCTTTCTCTCAGTGGTTTTCTCAATTAGGAAAAATTTTCAATTTGTATGCCGTAAATCTTAATAGAAATTAATTGTACTCACTATAATTAGTATTTTGGAGCTCCCTACTTGTGACCTCTTTTCTGGAAGGCAGTCTGGCTACACAAAGTCCAATGTTAGATAGCAAATCATTTTCCAGCCTAAATTAAAGGCAGCATTTGGTTATATATAGCATCTTATCTTCTATTAAGCTTAACAGGAGGGATATTACTCCACTAATTAAAAAAAATGCCTTTGGGGTGGGGTGTAGAGGGATCTTAAAACCAGTGGATTTGCATAAAAATTAAGGGAAAAGATGGGAAAATGTGTTATAGTGAAATACAACAGTCTATCTTCTCTTGTAAAAACTGTCTATTGGCTCCTCAAAACATAAAAAAGATCACTACATACAGTAAAAATAGGAAGTAAATGCATCTAACAAAGACAAAAAGCAGTTAACCATCAGGTAGGGTGATTATTTTGGTGGAAATCACCTTCCTACAAGGAGCAATCACCTTTTCCTAGCATATGAGTTGACCTGAGGCCTCACAAGCCCTTTGTTTTTCTCCATTTGCTTGTGGTTTTGGGGGATTTGAGCTCTGCTACCCCAGTGGGTGGCACAGAAGCCAGAACAAGTGCTTGAGCACAGAGCAGCTCATTGCAACCTCTGCTCTGAGTGTGCAGGGCCAGAGAGAAAGCTCAGCCCCACGTGGGACTGGGCACGCAGGGACAGTGGGCACGGGACACTGAGGGACACCTGGCATGGGACAGTGGGCATGGGACACTGAGGGACACCTGGCATGGGACAGTGGGCATGGGACAGTGGGCATGGGACACTGAGGGACACCTGAGGGACACCTGGCATGGGACAGTGGGCATGGGACACTGAGGGACACCTGGCATGGGACAGTGGGCATGGGACAGTGGGCACGGGACACTGAGGGACACCTGGCACAGGACAGCCCCATGGTGGCATCAGCAGGACCAGGAGTGGCCTGGGCAGCTCCAGCCCCACTGACTGTGACCTGCCCAGGCAGGAACCTGGGCACACAGGGCTTGGCCAGACAGATTCCATTGCAAAGAGACAGAGACACAAACAATGAACTTGTTTAGGATGTCAGAGCAGTCATGCAGATGACTGCACCAACAGCCCTGTGCCTGTGACAGCAAATCCTGCATTCTGGGGGACAGCCAGGCTGGGACCTCAGCCTGGACCACAGAGACCTCAGGCCTTCCCAAACAGCAGCACAGAACACAAAACTGGGTGAGCTGTGGCCTCCCACCATCAGAAGAGGAATAAAACATGCTACAAGGCCAGTGGGCCATGGGTATTTATAGAGCAAAGCCTGCTGATGTCATTTTAAGCTGAGGTCTCTGTGCTGGATGGCTGTCAGGGATAAACTGAAAACCTCAGATTTTTCAGAACGGGATTTGTTTCAAAACCCATCCATCTACAAATGTTTGCCAGTTAAAAACAAAAGTAAACTTCTTTTTAGCATAAT
Organism: Ammospiza nelsoni; assembly: GCF_027579445.1. Classification (NCBI taxonomy): domain Eukaryota; kingdom Metazoa; phylum Chordata; class Aves; order Passeriformes; family Passerellidae; genus Ammospiza; species Ammospiza nelsoni. The sequence continues at coordinate 16,467,627 of NC_080643.1, read as the reverse complement.
CCATGCACTTTTTATACACATATAGTTACTGACATTAATTCTGGATCAACTGCCTTGAAAGACAGTATTTTCCATGATAATATCAAAAAATCATCTTCTGATATTTTTTGGGGCTCTGTCTTTATCAATTCCCTTCACCTTTATTTGGGTTTTGTTTGTATGTTTTATCCTATTTATGAGGCCCAATGTCCAACATAAAGCTGTTTAAATTATAAATCATAAATTATAGCTTGGGGGGGGCTCACTTGCATTGACCTGAAACTATTTTCATGGTAATGGGGACAAAAGGGAGTGGTGGAAAAGGCTACATGAGACAAATATTGATTTTGCACTTGCAGTATAAAGGAATGTACTGGAAGATTTGCAAATATTTATTTATCATTTTCAAGACTTAATAACCTGAAGCAGCCCAACAGCCACTCCTTGTCCAGTCTGCAGCAGAAGAAATGGGAGTTTATCCTGACAAGCTGTGTAGGTTTTCCACTGGAAGACTGACCAGTCACTTGTACTGCAAAATAGTAACAATTTACAAGAACTGTCTGCATTCAATCAAACGCTTTTTATTCAGGGATCCTAAAGATTTTGGTCCCACAAGACAGGAAAGGTCCCTGTTTTGTGCAGAATACTGTATCAAAAAAGGGTACATAATTCATAGAAGTTTCTGCAGGAGAAAGAGACACAAATTTCTGGTCTTTCAATTCTAACAACTTCTTTTTCTGAGCTTGTGACTTTGTGGGCATGTACTATGTCCCTGCAAGCTGGGGAAAGTGGCAGCTCTCAGAAGTCTGCATGTGTAGGTCTAGTTTCAGCTAACTAAAATAGCTATTTATCCAGAGAATATTGGATTTTTTAAGGTGGAAGTTTGGTCTTTTACAATTTAGGCAGCCAAGGGGGAAAAAATATCAGAATATGAGAGTTCAGGTCTGCTTTTATGAAATTGCTGCACTGGTCCTATTCACTTAGGGCCCCACACTGCGATGCACTGTCTGCTGGACTCTCTAACACCTCTGGGTTTGGCATCTCTTCAAAAACAGTGGCACTTCACAGAAGAGTGAATGGGCAAGAAAGATATTCAGACTATCTTCCACAATGGCTTCTGAAGAAAACCCAAACCTGTGCATTTATGTCCCATCCATAAATGAACAACCAGAGCCAATCAGCAGCACCCCACTGACCTGAGTCAAGTTACAGCAGCTCCAACTGAGGACTTGGGCCAGCAAGGAAAGGCTTTGAAGCAAAGGATAAAGTGTAGAGGATTTGTGTTCTTGTGCAGTGTTATCTATTACTTGTTCTGGCTCTGTGTGTTTGAGCTCCCTGCAGGGGAACTGCTCTGCCTCCTGGCTGAGCCTCTCCCATTACCCTGCACACTCCCTCTCTGCATGGGAAGCATTCCCTCTCTTCCCAGGAGCTGCTGCTTTGGAGGGGGCAGTGATGGGTTCCTGATCTCAAACAGGAGAACTCCACCCCCAGCTGGAGGTGCAGCTGCCTCCAGTGCAAGCACACAGCTTCCTGTGAAGGGCAGGGACTGCAGCACAGCTGAGGTTGACGGGAGCAGCTTTGTGCTCATCCCATTACTCAAACCAAAGGGACAAGGACAAAGTGGCCAAGGGTCACTGGGAAGGGTCTCCAGCACCCTGTCCTGCTTTCTGGCTGCCCCTCAGGACTTGTTCCCCCCACTGTGTGACCCTCCTGGCTTTAACAGTGCCACCCCTCTGCAGCCCCCCCATTTTCCCAGTGCACTCCTGGCACAGTCCCACTCTGGGGGATCACATTCCATCCCTTCCAGCAGCTCATTTCTCTGGCCCTTCACCAGCCAGGCAGCAGGCTTTTCTTAAGGCCTATATTCTTGAAATAGTTACAGGGAGCAACTATTAACATAATTGTGAGCAATATTACAGCAACAAGGGGAAACAAAGCTTTTATCTCCTGCCTCTATGGCAAATTAAATTAGCTTTTTTTTTTTCTCTAAAGAGAGCATTATGCAAGTTTAACTCCGTGTGCTTCTCCAGCTTTCACTGAGCAGAACACAATTGTTTCAAAGAAAAGGGACAAGCAATACTTATTAGGTTATTTGCTACCCATTGTTTGACTTCTATGTATAGAAAAGAATTTATACAATGCCCTTTTTAAATGCAGTGATTTCCCTGGAATAGTCGCCTTTCAGTAGTAGAAAGTTGTTTTTTAATGCTTTTTGTCTCCGCCAATTTTCCATTTCCACAAGTTTATTTATGACAATAACACTTTTTATTCTCCCTGTAGATACTTTCTGCTGATAATCATTACAAAATTGGCTTTTGGTCTTATTAACACTCTTGCCATGAACATTCTGAGAATGGCAGATGGATTTTACCATGTCCTTTCCTCAATGCATTTTTGCCATGACTTTGTGCTCCTTGACTGAACAGATATTGAGATGCTTCTCACCTGTTTCTTACTGATTCACCTGTCACAGTTCTTAAATTTGCCTGAAAGCCTGTGGTATGAAGAGAGACAAAGGCTCCACCTCCCTGTCACCAGAGTTTCCCTGTGATGTTATGATTCGCTGTCTTTATCAATCCCAACATTCCATGGAAGATATGAAAATGGGAAAAAAGCAAGCAAAAAGCAGACATTACACAGAAAAACAGAAACTTACACCCAACAATCTTCATCTCTGCATCAGAAACAAAGGGGAGAGAATAAAGGGAAAGGAACAGGAGAGAAGCCAGGAAATTAAGACAAGGAGAGAGAAAAAAGAGAAAGAAACATCACTCACGAGTCGGAGATGAAGCATGCACTTTTCATCAGAGGATCAAAGGAAAAGACAGAATACTTATCAGCACATGGGCAAGGGAGGGATGTCCTTGGGGGACTGACAAACACCAAGCCTGTGCAACAGATTTCTGCTCAGCAAGTCCTGCACAAAGCCCAGCTGCCATCCCCAAGGAGCAGCACAGGCCTCACTGCTCTCAGCTCTGGGAAAGGTAAAATTGGCACCATCAGATGCATGGCCTTAAACCCAGGAGCAATTTAAAAAAGGAATAAATAAAAAACACAAACCACAAATGAACAAAGCCCCACCATAACTTCTTCAGGAGGCTGGTTTGACTGAATCCCCTCTAATTTTGCCAAAAAAGATAACTGAAGTCTTTATGATGCCCTTGTCAGATCACAACGCAGTAGGAAACAAAGAACATTTTATCTTTACCAAAGAAGGCAGGAAGGGTTGTTTTATACAATATTAAACTTGTTCTGCATAACCATGCAAGATACAAACCCATAAAGAACCAGTTTCACTTTGTTTCTCAATGATGACCAGATACCACTGATGTTTTTCCTATCTGAGGGACAGAAAAAGAGGGCTTGATACAGGGAGCTAATGCTACAGTTTAGAAAACAAAAAGGGATAGGAAAACAGTAATGAGACACAGCTACAAAATTTTAATAGTTAAGATGTGAGAGGATTTCCTGTTAAAAAAGAAAATTAAACCGTTCAAAACTATGACCATAAAATTAAGTTGAAGTGGTAGAGCTATTTACTTTTTTAAAAATAGATTTCTTGGTTCAGCAGAATGATCACTGTTTTTTTTAAAGTACCAGGTGACATAGCCTTTATTAATTTATCCATAAAAAACATTTTTAAACCACACTGTCCTGAAAAATCTGTATCCACTTGCAAAGTACAAGTCATGAAGTTTCTGTGCTGTTTTCTGGAAGAGGAAACCCTGTGTTGAACGACGAACAGTTCTGAAGCAAAGCAAGGAAGAGCTAGTTTGACAAAGACTATTAAAGCAGCAGACATGGCTGAGAATTGCTTATGTGCATGACAGGCTTCTGTCTTTGGTTAGGGGTTTTTGTTTCTCTTGTTTTGGTCATGTCTGTCCCCAAAGAATTATTTTCCAACTTTAGACAATACTCATAAAGCTAAGGAAGAATGTTTGAGCCTGGCTGTAGAAACAGAAGCACAAAGTCTATTGACAGACATTCCTTGCTCTTGCAGCTGTGCTAATCCACCTGAAGGGTATCACAACCCCAATGTTCTACCCTGGATGTCAGGCAAACTCCAGCCCCAACTGGATCTGTTGTGTTAAAAGCAAACAACAGGTAAATATCTGCTGTCACTTGAACACATCAAACATTCTTTGAGTTCCAAAAAAACCCTGATTAGTAATTAGACTGAACACTGTTTGCTGCATCAGTGGAGTTCCATTACATTTCAATCTCCTCATTTTCCAGAGATTTCATTATTCTGGGGAATGCCCAATATAGTGAGAGCCTTTGTTTGGAGCTCCATTCATGACTATCCCTCTCTTCACAGCTCCTCTCTACTCTGGCAATGTCCTCATTTATAACTACAGTGAAAGTTGATTCACACTTCCTCAACTGCTTTGCTTTTCTTCCTTGGTGTTTACAGACATGTACAAGCTGCCTTTCCTCACAAATAGAAGCATTATTCCCACAATGCCTAAAGCTTTGCATCTAAACTCTATATATGAAAACCTCTTGTGGCACACCTGGAATCAAGGAGAAGTTCTGTGCCCAGACCCTGTAGAGAGGCAGGAAGCATTTAATGGCAGAATGGTGATCCTTTCACAGATTTGCTTCTATCTATCAGCATTTTGAGCATATATATATATATGTGTGTGTGTGTGTGTGTGTGTGTGTGTGTGTATAAATGTATGAGTCCAATTCCAAAAAGGTTACTATCTTAAAACCCAGTGTCTTCCCCAGAAAGAACTGTGGTTCTCACAAAGAGAATCTGGAAATTTGGATTAGCTGCAGTGAACAGAGAATTTTAAAATCTTAGGGCAGGAACATTTTTTGTATGAGCACTGCTGACCTGTTTGCTCTAGCCATGGCCCAAAGCAGAAATACAGGGGACACATTGTGCACATGCAGAGGGGCCAGGGCCCAGAAAACAAAAAAAAGTTACTCAGGGAACACTGAGGACACAAAACTGTTCCTTCAGTTTCAGTGGCCTGAGCCACCTGAGGTACAGTTTTAGCCACAGAAATGGAGGATCAAGCAGTTCTTGCAGGAGAATCAACTCCCTTGCACACGTGTGTAAATGTGACACATCCAACTGTGATCTCAATTACAGCAGATCACCTTGCAATAATTCATCTTTTCCCTATTTGATTGCTTTAGGCTATGCCTGAAACTGCTATGAGGTCATTAAGAACCAAAACTTATAACTGGCTTTATAGCCCACATCCTCTGCTGCTCTGTTACCACTATTTTCAAGCTCATTAGTAAATATACACATGTTGTTCTGAATCCTTTGACTCTTTAGTTTCTAGAAAGGCTTCCCACCTACTCCATATTTTATTGTGGTTTCTGAAGAGCTCCCATAATGAGGCTACAACTAACTTCTGGTACTGATGTCTCACTGCACCCTTTTGAGTAATAAAATCTAATGCTTTTCCCATTATGCTTTCATCAAATCTCCCGTGCCTGTAAAGTCATCCTTGGGCTTGCTCATCACAGCAATGAAGTAATAGTTCAAATGCTACTAATTAGCAAACCCATTTCTTAGCACACTGCAAAAGCAAAGCCACTGTAACACCAGGTTTTATGTGGCTGCAATGACTGCCCACATTCTGGGCTCTTCTCAAATGAACTCTTGCCAGTGCTGGGGCTGCCAAGCCAAGAAGCATCTCCAGCTGCTGCTCCAGAGGTGAGGAGCAGAGTAAGCACAGCAGGGCTGCAGCCAAGACAGTGCATGGACCAGCTGCTCTGTGAGGCCAGAGGGAAAATCTGACCTGCACCTTCTCTGCTTCTCATTGCAAAAGGATCACACAAACTCAAAAACATCAAGGTTGCAAAGTGCAAACTCATTTTTTTCAAGGATTTGGATTGTTGGGAAGAAGAAATTTCATGCATTTAAAAAGAAACATCTCTATGCTGAGTGTAAAAAAGGGATATTAACTGGCAGGGGTTGTGGGGAGTATCAGAGCAATCCTTCCAGATCCCCTCCTATCCCTGTGGTTTTAACACCTCTCACTGTAATGTCTGTTCCTGACAATGTTTTAGCATTTGCCCCTCCAAATCTGGCATTTACTGATAAATAGGACAGCTCTGTTACAAACCCCACTCAAGTAAAGTGTCCATCCCAGTTGCACTCGATTGGGAGAGTAGGAGAAAAGAATGACAATATTTCAGCTTGGAGCTGCTCTGCTTACCTGGCATTATGACATCAGGAAATCCCAGCTTCCTGGTGACAGAAACACCTCTGTTAAAGATCATGGGGTTTTCCCTTCGGATCTGCTCCATGTCACCACGAAGAAGCTGAAGAGATATTATAAGTCCTGGGAAAAAAAACCAAAGAGGTTCATTGTTTCTGACCTAAGAACTAGATTCTGTGTGTACAAAGCATGCAGGTAAACAAATGTTTTGCTCCACAGTTAATTTAATGCAAAATATAAACAGTTCTTTTCTCCCTTGGAGCACTTGAAAATTGAAATGGAGGAAACAAAACTGTTATAAGGTATCAGTTAAGCACACAGAATTATATTAAAATACAACTCCTAACAGTCAGAATACTTAATTTTGCAGACATGTCTCAGGTACAGAAAGTACCATTATTTCTTTTCCTCACATGCAGCAGGTTACAACACCTCTGTCTGAGGGAGCAACAACCACACAAAGCTCTGGAACATCTCTAAAGCACCTTTAATTTTGCTTTATACCATGAAAAAATGTAAATTTCAAAGTATATATTTTCCACTAATTTCTTTAACTGTTTCATAGAGGGCTGATGATTTTAATGAAATTCCCAACAGCTCCTCAACATGTTTCAGGAGTGCCAACTGGCCAAACTGACTTTAGCAACCAGTACTGTGATTCAGTGGATCATCTGAGCTAGGAATAATTACACACTTCATCTCAGTCCAGATGTTTTCTCTACGTGGTTTTAATTTACAACACAGGAGAGTGTACTGGTAAAATGATGAAGTTCAGCACTACCATATGAAAGAATACCAGGATTGAGCTCAGCCATTGAAGCCCAGTCTCACCTGCTGAGCACACACTACCAGCTCCTCATATCCATGAGAATTACCTGCACAGAGCAATTTTCCACATTCCTTATCTCCTTCAGTGTCACTTGGTCAAGAGTTCTTTCTGTCCTCTCTGTTCACTGCCCAGAACACACACCAAACCAAACCCTGCCTTGGATGCACATTTTTGCATGAGCCAAAGTCAGGCTCTTTCCTAGGCTCAATATCTGGGCTTTGTGACCAATATTTAGTCACCATTTTCTCAGAGAAGTTACCAGGGAAACAAAACCAGGAGTATCATGTACCTCCCACCCGCTTCCTGCCTTCTCCCCCTGAAACAATTTTCAAGCCTGTTGTTTGGCTTCAGTCAAATTTGGCAAATAAGTAGATACCCAGATTACATGAAGATTGTATACATTTCATGAATTCTAGGAGCTGGGATGAAAAAAATGAGGATAAAGCCTTAAAATGAAGGAAAAGAAAGGCCAACCAGCCAGCTGGACTGTCAGCATGTATGTACTCAAAAGCTGCCAAAACATGGACTTGCAACTGCCCAGCTGGGTAGGCAGGAGAGCACTGCAGGGAAAACACAGGCTCTGAAAGCATGGAAAACATCCAAGCCCTTTGAATACCATGTATGAGGGTGTCTGTGTGTACAGAAGGTTTCACAGCACACAAGAGACATGTTCATTAGAAATCAGCCTTGACTATTTTTGCCACTTACAGAAAAACTTGTTCATTTTATATCCTTGATTGCTATTAAAAAACAAACCAATGAAAATAAATTTTAAGAATTCCAGAATAAAATTTGGAAGTTCAGACATGTTACTCAAGTTTTCAAAGTTACAAAGAATTTAGGAAGATCTTTTAATAATGACTAGTGGATAACTTTAACTGTAGCAGGAGGAGCAGCAGGGAATGAAACCAGCTTTACACACAGTAAAATTCCATACCTGCAAAATGTTTTATTTGCTTATTGTTGTGCTTAATCTCTTGTATGGGACTGTGCACTGCCTTTTCCACTAGTGTCTCAATATGCAAACAAGCAAAATTAAGACAAATTCAGTACTTGGACATCAGCATGATTCAGGCACTTGGTAATGAATGCAGAACTGGCTGTAATGAAGCTGAACTGTACCCTATCAGCTGCTTCATTGGGAATGGGAGAGCAGTGATATCTCTGAATTAGGAGCTGCATACATCATTACATGAGGTAAACAGATAAGACGGGCTTTACTTTCCCTATTTATCTGTCATTAGCTACCAAAGGAAAACCTCACATCTCAGTGCATTTCTCTGCTACAAATAACCAGCTGTTTTCTAGAGATGTTCAGCTGTGGCTCTGACAAGCCCCAGAGGTATTTACCATAGTTGGAGCTGGGGGCTGTGTACTTGGTGCTGGACTTGCGGATGATGTTTTCGTGGATCTGGCACCATTCGTTCTCATTGGTACACCTAGAATAAAAGAACACTAATTCAAGTTCAATGATTTCTGAACCATCTTAGAACACAACAGTCAACTCTGCTGTAGGGATAATATGAAAGCTTGTAGGGGTCAGATGCATGAGAGAAATTCCACATAACTCTTATTTTTAAAAGTGGAAGGAAACAAAATATTCTCTAATAGTTATGGGCCTTCAATGGACACTTTGGAGCTGGTGGTGACTCTTCTGTCATAAAAGCCATTGTTCCACTCTTCAGATTATGAGAGCATGAAGAAAGCTCTGGACATTCTATCTGAATTGTCATGTAGAAATGAGTGCTGCACTTCTGTTCAGGATGCAAAGCACAACATGCAGAAATTGAAGTGCCACTGAGACAGGAACCAAGGAAACCATCCCCACACTCTGAGACCATAGGCTACTGTTGCACAGGATGGGAGAGACCTCACACTGGGGAGATAAAGGCAAAGAAGTGGCCACCTTTATCAAGTTTTTGAATGGAAGATGAGCCATATCATCTTCTCCTGGGGGAAAAAAATGGCACCTTTACCCCAAAGAGTGCTACTGGTTTAAAAAGAAAGGCAAAGCAGTATGATGCTTAAGTCTAACTGCATTTTAAATACATCTGTGCTTTATTTAAATTACCACAGCAAGATTCAATGATAACCCACCAAGTCAGCAATTTTTAACTCAGCAGCAATAGTGAATCTCATTTCTCCTGAAAAGCAATTGGATTAAACCATTTAATTACACTTCTGTCCTATTGACTCTTAAAGGTTAAAAAAAAAAAAGTAAAGCTAATACTCCAAGCTTTCAGCTCCTACGGGTTTCAAGAAAAAAACCACTTTGTAAAACTTCTCCAAGGATATTACCATTTTTTTGCTTCCCCCCAAGAGTACATGTCAGCACAGCCAGGGTAGGACACACAGCAGCCCCGTGAAGACAGTGGGGATGTTTTTGCTTGCTGCATTATGTAACTGAAGAACAGCACGGCAGGAGGAATTCAGGCTATCTACAAGTAGGAACTGGTAATTTCCTACAGCTTCAGTCTTGCAAAACCATGTGCTGCCAAGAATAATTAGGTAACCCCCAAAGCCTGTGATGGCACAATTACTGACACCCCCAAATGTTCTTAGAACTGCAAAAGGAACAGAGACAACTTGGAACAAATGAAACAGAGAATATTTCACTTGCTCAACTGCCCACCTCCTGTAAGTACTGTGTCTCTTCTGGGAGGAGACACCAGATCCCACACAGTCACAAACGGCAGATCAGCATGAAGTGACCTAGCAGAACTTCCAAGGATGGTAAATTGACTCTATTTGCAGCCCCAAAACAATCCCTCAAAACCAAAACACAACAGAGCTAAGGCATTAATGGACAGGACACCTTGCCAATAATTGTAGTGTTGTGTGATAATTCAGCTCATCAAAAAAAATAAAAATTATCTTCACATTGTCAACACATTAGAAGCCATTTATCCTACTCTAAATAAGATTCTCCTAAAAGTAGAGAATCTACAGTACACACTCTAAACCATCCTCCATCCTCACAGTTACAGACAAATGTCTAACTTGCAGTGATTTTTTAGTGCTATGCAGTGCAAGTTAAAAGAGGTTTCAGCCTCCAGTAACTTGTGCCTGCAAATTAACCTGCAACCAAGTCATCCCAAAAATCAACTTAAAGGCAGTTTAAAGCCAGTTTTGTACCAAGTGCCAGTGGAAGCTGCACTCTGTATTTCCTGAATGCCAGGAAGGAAGATCTTCTCCCAGCTTTGACAGGCTGGCCTGGAAACACTTGGAATGTGTCTTACTGTGCTCACATTTTACTTGTCCAAATACCAAGTGGACAAAAGAATCTATTTCTCCTTTAAATAAGAATTGACTCCTGAGCCATCCTTCACCTTTGAGGCTGGCTGGCTGTGCAGCAAATGCACATTTGGAATGTTCTCCATCCCACAGCAGCTGGGCACAGCAATGGGATGGGAGCTCTCGTCCAGCTGGGCAAACAGCAACAATAGAACAGCAAAAGGGAAAGGCATTCAGGCATTAACAGAGAAGAATTTCAAGATCTGGGGCTGGAGGAAGAGGAAAAAAAAGATTCAAAGAAAATAGGACAGAAAAAAAAAAACCCAGAAAATGTGAATATGGAAGAGAAATGCATGAAGTTTTCAGGGGAATTGTAAGATGAACACAAAGACTAATGTTCAGTGAGCAAAAAATTTTAATAAAGATCAAAATTAATACAAAATATTAAGTTACTTCAGAAAAAATGGACTGAGAATTTAACTTTCATCTCACTTTTAAATTATTTTACATATATATTAAAAAGAATAATAAAAGTATGCTTTTGCATAATGAGCTTATAGCTACAGCTGTGGTACTCTATCCTCTTAGGGAGATTTTAACATGACTGTGGGATTAACAAAGAGAAAAATCTCAATTGTGAGAAAAATTTTTTTTCAGACATAAATCTTTAACAATAATAAGGCAAGCTGAGAAAGATTGGTAAAGTAAATTGATTTCTTTTTTCCCCTCCCATAAGCATTCTCTTGTGGATTCAGCAGAAGTCTCCATTTACAGACCATGTATTTGTTTCAGCCTTTGTTAAGTTTTCAGTCTTTCAAATTTTTTCCAGCTTCTCCCTGTGAAAAGGCTTTTCTAGCTGCCTCATTTGGGGCAGCTGTAAGCTTTAAGCACATAGTGTATAAAAGGAATGCTTTTTACTGCTCCTTGAAAAGTACAAATACTCCTCTCTCCTTACTTCATCTTTATGGTGTTTAGGAGTTGGCCTGAGGCATCTTAACAGTAATCAAAATAAGAGCAGCAGGTAAGAAAATCAGTTCAGTGCTGTTAAAGCACTCATATTCAACTTTAAATTTCCAAAGGACAAAACCCTGTCAGTTCAATTGCAGCCAATGAACAGGAAAAGGCAGGTTAGCTAAAGGAATGTGCAAAGAGAAGATGCAAGAGACAAATCTGTGACAACTGTGTCATGAAAGACCAACAGCTATCAAAGCTGCAAAGGGAACGAGCTGATGCCCCTCAGATATATCCATGCTCCCCCCTGAATATTTCTGCTGGAGGTTTACACAGAACACTGCAAACAGCAGCAACATAAAAGAATGATGCACAAGGCTTACAGCAGCCCAGGAGAGTGATAATAGTGATAAAGAATTACAAACATCTGATTACAGAGCTGAATTCAGCCAGGGGCTCTCCCTGCCCACGTGAGGAACAGCTGGTGCAAATCTGCTGAGGAATTTGGGCAGAAACTGGTGGTGCTCTGGGTGCTGTGAAGGGAATCCACATTAACAGAACTCTGCAGATGAGCAGCAAGAAAAGGGAAGCTCTTTTCCTGAGATTTTTATTCCATCACTGTACCAAGACACTGGGTTGCTCTAAAGGGCTGTGTGACTCCACTTGTCACTGACAGAGACCAGTGTTTCCAAACCAAAACAAGGTTTTTCTGTTCTATTTTTCAGAAGCTAAAGAAGCGCTAAATGGGCGACAAGACAGAAATCTAATAATCAGAATGTTCCATTTCTGTAAACATTCAGAGTGTTGCAGTTGCAATACATTAACACCATATCTACAAAGCCAACAGAACTATACAGCAAAACCCACTGCTCTGAGATAAGCTGGAACTGAATGTGACAAAAGGCCAAGACTGGCCAGATTCTACCAACAGAGAGAAGAAAGAGGACCATTTTCTTCCCTATAACTTGACATTTTTGCTACAGTTTTCATAACTTTTGGCAAAAGAGTAATGAAAGAGCTGACTCTGAGAGACTTTTGTTTGGACTTAAGAGATTTCTAATGTATGAAGAGACACCCAATAATCTTCAATGAACAGTAAGACATTTTTTCATTTAGTTTCCCTCAAAGGTCACATTTTCTGCTGCTGAATGCACATCCCAAAGAATGACAAAGTTCCATAACCCACCAAATTAGCTTATTACTCTCAACAGTGGCCACAGACCACAAAGCAGTGTCAGCTGTGCCTCAGCCCATCTGCAAAGCAGATCTTGCCAGTATTTATCACTAACAAGGGATTTAAATATTCCCTGCAGTCTCCAGACAGTTTGTCTGTGGCTTCTTTATTACAACTGTGAGACCACATTTCATAATAAGAATGTCAGTTCAAAGTTCAAAATCACAAATAACTGAAGACAGATTCCTGCTCAAAAAACGTTGATTTGTTTTGAGAATTTTGGTCACACACTGTTGACTTCAGTTGTTTTCTACTGCTTTTGTTGGTTACCATGAGTGGTAGGGAATAGCAGATGAGGCATGAGTTATTATTTCCTTCATCAGATGAAATGCAGCACATTTCTTTGGGTTTGAGCTCAGCAGATTTTAAATAATTCACATTAATAAAAGAGCAGCTTTGCAAGTCACACAGATTTGGGCAATATTCAATAACTTCTGAGACATTGCACACACCTGAAACATCCGTGGATAATATTATTTTTTATGAGCTGCTGGAATAATAAAGAACAAAAACTTCCTTCTAGGAGTTACTCACGTGTAAACTTTGAGCACAAAGTCCTTTTCCTCCTTGATTTCTGAGAGGGACTGGAGCACGTCCATGATGCTGAGCACGGCGCAGCCGTAGGGGCGCCGGTAGTGCAGGTGGGGGGGCCCTTTCTTGGAGTCATTGAGCAACATGCGGCCTGGAAGGAGGGACACTCAGACATCAGGGACAGACACACAGCCACATCCTGCCTGCTGTGCTCCTTACAGCCAGCACTTTCAGCTCCAGGCTGCAGCTGACACTCCTGCCTGGCTCTGGAGGTGCTTTTGCCCCTGCCCCACGTGCTGGGCTGTGCTGGTGACAGCCCAGGGATGCTGGGCAGGACTGGCACAGCACCAGGGCTGTCTCCTCTCCAGGAGCCTGGGTGGCAGGTTTGGGAGGGGACACAGCCAGGACAGCTGACCCACACTGGCCAAGGGATGTCCCAAACCTTGTGACATCTGCTCAGCAGCACAAGGGAAAGGAGTGGGGACATTGGTCACTGGGAGGTTTGGCTTTATCCAGACTGAAGCCTGGCTTCCTGGGAAGTGACTGCACATTGATGGCTGCTGGAAAGAAGAGAATGAATCTTTTGCTTTCCTTTGCTTCTGCTCGTGGCCTTTGCTTTATCAGACTGCCTTTATCCTCACCCAGGAATCTTCTTCCATCTTACTTACTCCCCAGCCCCATCCTGCTGATGAGGAGAGTGACAGAGAGGCTTGGAGGGCACCTGGTGTCAACCCACTACAGCTTTTCACTCAAACTTTTCAAACCCAGAGGTCCATTTGAAGCTACACCTCACTCAGCCAAAACCAGCCAAGGGCAAAGTGAAAAGCATCATGTCTGGCCAGCTCTGATTTGCAGCTCCATGACACATATTTGCATCCAGCTGGGCTGACTACAAATCATCTGTGGATGAGCCAAGAATATGGCTGTACTCATCAGTCTGACCCACAGAGATCCACTGTGCTCCTTCCTTAGAGTGCACTATTGACACAAATTCTCATGTTATTCATCTGCTTTAAGGGAATGTATTATATATTGCATATAATACTTGTAATATTATATATTGGTTGTTTATCATGGTTGGATGGACCCTTCTTGGAGCACAGGAAGGAAAATTCTGAGGTACAAAGCTGCTCAGTGATTAACAGCCTATCACTGAGGCAGTTTTTAAATGGAGCAAAAGATGCCAAGGCCAGAAAAATCACTGTGATAATCAAAGTGAACTTGTAACATTACATATAATAATTTGTCCAGCCCTTGCATCAAGGTTAATACAGCATTTTTCCACAGGCTTCATTTATCACCTCCAGTGATAACAGAGCAATAATTCTGACATGTAGGCTCTTATGACATGGGAACTCAGATAATGCAACCCTGACCTCCCTGACACATTTGTGGCTCTGAAGGCTCTCTGCCATTCCCAGCACAACACACAAAGCTCTGCTCAGAGCTGCTGTACTTCAGAAAAGGTGCCTGTGGCTGGTAATGGGTGTGAGCAGTGACTGGGCTGGCAACAGGCTTAAAAGCCCTTTCCTTGCAAACACTGCCTGCCCATTCTTCAGTCACCTGAAACACAAAAATGGCACTGCACTTCTCACTTGTTCACAGTAATACAGCTGAGGAAACTGTCTCTGCTGCTCCTACTATACACTGCTAACATTTTAGGTCCAATATTTAAAATAAATTATACTTAACACAGGCAAAATATGTACTTGCACCACAGACTCCTACAGCAGCAAACAAATCTTGGCATATATTTGTCTAACAGCCTCTGATTTACTCAATGTGGATAGTCAGACAGGCTGATGTCCTGCCCTGCAACCCAGCTATAGCACCAGTAAAAAGATCTCATTTGAAATTTTTAGACATTGAACAAAAAGCCTTTTTACTTTGTCCCTTTCCTGCAGATGTAGTGTTTAATCAAAAATTCAGTTTCAGACTCAGAAAAACAAAATCACTGCTAAACAGTCATCAGTAACTTTCTAACACTTAGCTCCATATGGTCTGAATGTCAATCAGTCTATGACTGAGTTTCCTAAATGTATAAATCATTATAAAGTCAGCTAATTAAAACATACATTTAAAAATACTCTAAGAGCTCTGTTTATTACATATATTCCAAGCACTAAATCATACTGTACCTATTCGGATTACATGGGCAACTATGTACAAATCCCTCTTCATGTCCTTGCTGCTGAGATCCTGAAAGATCAGAAAAAAGAGAGACATTCCAACATAAGTGCCTGCAACTATAAATGTGGATGAAAACTCTGAAATCCTATGTTACAGAAAACCAGGACAAGAATTTTAAAAATGAGCTTCAAGAAAAACAAGCAGGAAAAGGAGAACCTACAGAAGAGCAAAAGCAAAGCTGAAGTTAATGAAGACAAGTAAGTGTTATTGACTCTGAGAAAAATTTAAAAAGAAAGAAATAAATTAAGAAAATACACATAGGATACTTTTCAATAACTCATTACTGCAGAATTTTGCATTCACATGTCAGAAGCCACCTTAATTGCAATTTCCTTGGTATGTTGTACTTTTCACTGATAACTTCATAAACAACCAGGAACTTCTGATACATTCCTCCTGCATTTTTATTTTTTTAGTTACAGGAAAGGTCTAAGAAACATTTCTTCCTAAAAACCAGTTTTCCCTATGCCCCTCACCTCCCAGACAAGACTTTAAACAGACACTGTGTACTGGGAGAATATTCATCTCTGGTTGAGACTGATGCAAAAAGGCTCCTTGTGCTCTGCGGTGACAGCTGCTGCCCCTATCTCATTGTCAGGTACTACTTACACAAGAATTAACTGCAACAGTCTCTGATTCTGATAGTGGTTTTCTTTAAAAAGCTCCTCAACTACGTGGTATTATAACCACTGTGAAAGGAAATAATGCTATTTTTGTATAAAGAGAGGAAGAAATTTAAACTGTGGACATTTAAGATCTGTCATCCCTAATCTGAACCAATTTAGAATTAAAACCTGCATTTTGCTGAAAGCTAAATCCCACACGGAATTTCTCATGTGACTTGAGAACCCAAAGCCCAACCAGTGAGATTATGATGGCAATGCAACTCCAGACTATGGTGCTACACAGCACAACAGAAGCTGGCACAGTGACTCAGAACTAGGCAGGAATTTATCCTAAGGAGAAGTGTCAATCCCTTCCCAATTGTGTTACATTGCTGAATTACAGCAGGCAAGTAATAAATTCATGGCTGTACCTCCTTGCTCTCTAAAAGCAGCTCTACATTTCCCAGGACAGCATATGCAGGGAGCTGCAGAGCCACTGTTTGGGATGCTGCTAAGCAGCAGATCTGCCTCTCCAGAGCCAGAAAATGAAGCCACATAAACCATCCTTAGCATCTCCTCTCAGGCTCAATTTTGCTGCTGCACCAGGAAGGGAACACACTTTCTAGGCTTTCTCCATCACCCAACATACCAGGGTAACATATGGCAGCCTTTATCTTGCATGTCTTGGAGACATGAAGTTCCACACTAAAAGGGATTTGACGTAGTTTTAATCTCAGAAATGCCTGACAAGACATTTCAAAAAGCAAAAAAACTTGGAAGTAATACTTAATGCTCTAGAGAGCAATAGATTCCTGAAAATATCTCTGCTTTGACAGGGGGAATTGTATTATACCATCAGATTACCAGTTCTAATTAACAGCAATTTAAAGAATTATTTTTTCAAAGGGCAGCTGTCAAAACATCAGAAAACGGCAGGGCACGAACATATTGATGGGTTCACACTTTAGTTGCTTTTCCAATTTCACAAATAAAGTGTCACAGGCAAAAGACAAAAAATGTGGGCCCAGATGGCCTTGCATTTCAGTTTGTACAGCACAGGCTTTTTACAAGGCAAGAAATTCTTACTATGACATGGAGCAAACAATCAAAAGCCCCAAGCCCTGTGAGGAAGTTTTGAGATGATTCCTCTGCAGAGAATCCATGTACATCTCCTAGGATCAGGAGAGGATAAAACACATTTACTGGTTACTCTTAGGACTGCATCCACAGGGTGGATATTTGTGGGTATTTCCCACATCCTTCTGAGCTTCCTAAACAATCCTGACTGATACACAACATAATTTCATTATAATTCTAACTGAATGGCTTTTTAGAAAATCACCCCTAAATTTTCTCACCTCCATTGGGTATGGAAGAGAGTTACTCTACAATAATGGTTAGTTCTTTACAATGCTAGTTTCCAGAAAGGTCTGATTGTGTGTTAAAAGACCCAAACACCATCACAACAACCCCCAAACTACTGGAATCAAGGATACCTGTCTGCCAGTAATAAGTTATTTAATTCAGCTGCCAACCTCACAGGCCACAGAGAATAAGGTATTTAACAAAAATAACAACCTTATAGAGTGTAGTTACATTTTAATTCAGATCCAGGAATGTTTCTAACATGTGCACAGGCTGAGGTTTGCTTGAGTGAGCTTTGATCTCCAGAGCAAGCAGTTTCTCACCTTTGCTGTGATATGACAGCAGATGTAAAACCCAAGCCTAGGTAATTTTGATATCTTACACAAGGAGACAGGTGAACCCTTAGAAGTAACAGAGATAACAGGAAAAGGCAGGGATCCCTTGAATTATCTAAGATATGGGCAGCTTGCCTTAGGGAAAAAGGAGAGTTTTAGAAAGATACTGTGGTGTGGTGAGGTAGGGCAAGGAAATAAAGAAATAGATTAAAAGTCAAGATGAACACAAGCCTGGGAGTAGACCTGAAAATCACAGAACTATCTTATCTTAGAAGCATTTCATAATTAAGAAATTATCATAAGATAGAACCAGATAAAATGGCTATTTGAAAAAGCAAATATTTATTGCTCTTTTACTAAACACTTTGGAAAGGTCTTTGAACACATTGATGAAAAATGCTGTTTTAGAGGTGTAAGATCATTTGCACAGATAATTTTTCCAGTTATAATTCCTGTTATGCAGAGTATACATTCATTATAATTTTGTTCTGTAGAATACACATTCTATGGCAGAAGAGTGAGACTCTAAGCACCTCCACCAGCCACTGAGGGAGTCTGAGCACCCTGGAGAGCTGAGACTGCAGCAGGTTTGGTATTTTTCTATAGTAACAGGAAAGGGAGCTCAGGAGGTATCTCTGGTCAGGACTGGGGCTGCACTGGCAAATCCTGCAATCCCAGGGCTGGCTGCTCTTGGACTACACTGGCCCTACTCAGAATATGCAGCAGATCTCTCCTGGAATTGTGTTATGGCCCTGGGTATAATTTATCATTATTTTTTGAAGGCTGTTAAAGGCTGGTTGGCAGATCACCAGAGCAGCACTGTTTGACACTGTTCACCACACAGACAGAAACAGGACGTGTTCCATGACCCCAGGTTGTGTGGCACAGGTCAGGGTGGGGAAGTTGGAAGCTGAAAATCCTTTTCAAATTGATGAACCTCAGAGGCCAGAAAGTGCCAAAGTTGATCCAAAGCCTGTGCTGCCTTTTGGGATTATTCCTTAGGGCAGCTCCTAAAGCTGCACTCCTGCCTTTCGCCTGACTCAGACATCAGTGCTGAACCTTAACCCCTGCCCACCTTCTCTCAGCAGGGCCAGACTCTGGGTTTGAGTCACCATCTCTGGGGTGACACTGTCACCTTGCTGATGTTTATTCAGCTTTCAGCACCTCACTGATGGTACCAAAACCAGAACTGCTAGTGATGTCAGCATCCAGGTCAGTGCTACTTTTGGACTGCAACTCTCAGATCCAGAGGGAGACAGAACAGAGCATCCTTACACCTGGATCTATTCTGTTCCCTAAGAGGAGGAATCCTGCTGCCTTCTTAAGGGAGAAAAGGGAACAGTGCTGGGGACCATGCCTGGCTCAGTGTCCAGCCCTGCCTGACCTCAGAGAGTGTCACTGCCAGGACCAAAGCTCTGCCATCTTTCTTCTTCACTGCAGGTAAAAATACTTCTGCTACAGAGCTTCCAGCATGTGCACTAACTAAAGGTGAGTCATGATGGAAGGTGTTTATCACACTTGGGATCTGAGATGCCTTACAGTTATTCTGTGAGGAGCTGTTAAGTTTCGGTGTCTCTAGATTTTCATATTCTTTCTGAGAAGAAGTAGCAGATAAAATGATGGTCTGACATCTGATTCTGAGGGAATTTTAAACACAACTTAAGACCAGCACAGAAGCAATTTCATACAAGGGCAGGTAGGGACAGGACAAGGGAAAACACTTGTCTGATTTTCATTCAGAAAAAAGTGTCTTGTTTTATGTTCGGGCCATCACAGCCTTTTCCTATGCTCAGTTATCAAAGAGCATAGCACATCCAATGAAAATATTCAAAATTTCACACTGTCTGCAGGAACAAATGCAAGTACTTCAGAATACTCAGCCATAAAGATAATTTACAAGTACATTCACTTTCTATGTTAACATTTAGTCAAAACCATAAAAGTTTAGAAATTATTTCTCCTTTAGTGATTATATTGGAGAGGAAGAACTGGGTTTCCTTCCCCTCAGGAAACCTCCAGCCCCACTGCTGTGAGGGGAGAAGAAAGGGAGCAGACACGTACTGTGAAAAGTGCACACATTCGATCGATCTTCTCCGGGTTCCTGGGGCCTCCGTTCTTGTTTAACCTCACCATGAACCTCTCACTGAAAAACAAACAATGGTAAAAAACCAATCAGCTTTTCCTGTACATCAACAGAAAAAAACAGGTAGATTTGGGTGTCATTAAAAAAGATGCAGTGGTCATTATAATTCCAAAGTCTATACAACAGTATTCACTGTCTATACAAAATTACATGGAATAGCACAGATTTCTAATAGTAAGTAGTCTGCATGTGAAAACATTGTGTGATGCATATTCATGATGCAATAACATTAAAATAATGTGAACATAAGAAGCACAGAACCTGTACACATTACAGCTCCTCCAGGCAAAGGCTAAGGCAAACTTGCTGAGAGGTACACTGCCTTTGGTAAATCTGAGTTCATTAAAATCCACTCAAAACTAGAAGTTACAAGAACACCAATTAAGCAATCTCCTTCAACATAGAGTATTTCTAGAAGCAAGACATTAATTCAAATACATTATGGTTCAATTTATATAACTCTTACCAATCAAATTAAGCAGCCCTTTGATGAATAAAACCAGCACGTTCAGCCAGACTGCAAAATGAACAATACTCACAATGCATGGTAAGACATAGACATTCATATTTTTTTCCTAAGACAGAGAATTTATGTGTAAAAGTAAGTTTGATGAGCAATTTTTCCCTAGTGTGCAACAGCCCTCTAAGTACTGACCACAGTTTTCTTCCTAGATTTTCACAGAAATAAAGAGAGAGCTTTCAAGAGATATTATTAAATCTTCCAATAATCACAGATCCTTTCAATCCTATCCAGTACAACTGTATCAACTCCAGTAACCTTCATTAGATACATTTGCCTGTACATGATCCATCCTTGGCCTGAAGAAAATGAAAGCCCAGAGTTCACACTACCTCCTTTGGCAGCTTGCTCCAAGGGCCACTCATCCCTGCTGTTAAAGCACATGGACCATGGGAAATGCCTGATTTCAGTGCACAGCCACTGCTTTTTGTCACCCTTCTGCATTAAAGAGCCCTTTAGAGAAACTCATTTTTTGCAGGGCAGGGATAGCAGTGATATCCCCACACACAAATAAGCAATTAAACACCGTTAAAAAATCCAAGAAAAAGTGCTGGAATAATTTTGTAGAACTCACCCACAGCAAAATTTTTCAACAGTATTTCAGGAACAGTTCTAAAGCTGTAAGATTGTAACAGTCTGGTACTGAGACCACCTGCACCATGAACACACACACATCTGGGGGTTCCACATAGGTGAAGCCAAGCTCCTGCTCAGTCTAACTGCGATTTATCAGACATCATCTCTTAGCCCTTCCACACAGATTTATGCTGTGAGATCATGTGACCTGTCCATTATAAACACTGAGATATTTTCAGAATTATTACTTTTGTTGAAATGGTCCTTAATTCTCAAGCATGACCCATACATCTCATTATACACCTTTGCATGATAATTTATGTAAGTAAATGATGCTCAGCAATCCAGATCATCCCTCTCTGGCTGTTTCACTCGCCCTGTCACTCACTATTACTCCAATCTCCATGTATCCCACAACCCCATTCACTTATAATTTTAATTAATTTGCTACCAATGCTTATAACCTCAGAGACTGCTGAAATGCCACAAAGAAGTCCATAAGAAACAGAGATTTCAAAATTCTTTTGAGATGTCAGTAAGTTAAGAACATTTCACCAAATGCTTTAATGACATGGTAAAATCCATTCTTTCAGTAATTTTGTGATGTGTTAAGTGGAGAGCAGGACAATACTAGACCTTCACAATGTTACACTGACAGTCACATTACAACAACGTTACATCTTCACAGCTATCTATATCTACCTAACACAAATCAATGTTACATATTGTATTTGAAATTTCCAGTAAGATGTAGCCTTGAACTTTGAAAATGGGTTTTTAAAATTATTTTATTTCAGCTCTAATGAGCATTTCATTTTCATACAGCAGCTGAATGCAGTACTATGTGCCACAAAATCCTGTGCAGACTGTCCCTCGGACAATGGCAGGGAAGGGGCTGCCAAGTCTTTGAGCTGAGCTGCCTGTATGGGTTTCATTCAGTAACAAAAGATTGCTTAGTGTGCTTTTAAAGCACCCAAAGAGGGATATCCTGGAGATTCACTTGATGGTCCCTTGCAAGGTTTTCCTCCATTAATAAGTGGAAATCTTTTAACATTTGCAATTCATCTTTTCCTTGTTAAAGCCATGGAGAAAATCTGGTTCCTGTCCCCCTATTCCAGTGCTTTTCAAGAAATGAAGCAGCCACCACCCTTCAGCTGCCTATTGATCACCTGTTCCCTTATTCCAGCACCACTGTAGTAACAACCTTTACATTCCTTCCCTTAATTTAGAGTCCTCTTGAGTTTGTGTGAATAAATAATTAAAGGGACTTTGAGTCAACTGCAGCATTTGAGAACTGTGGAACAGGAAGAGGCATTTGGCCAAAGGAGATCCAAGGACAGGAGGCAGAGAGTGACAAGGCAGCAGTGCCAAGAGGCCACCCCAAAGGACCAAGCCAGCTCCAGCTCTCCCTCTTTTCCTTTCACATCACTTCTCCTAAACTTGTGGGTTTGTTTCTCATCTCCAGCATTCCTCTAATCTTTGATATTACTACTGATCAAGAACAGCTTACTACTATTCTGCTGTTCTGTTGTTATTCTGCTAAGGTCTCAGTGGTGCTGATACTGTCAGGGTTGCTGGAACAGGACTGGAACCTTTTTTACACTGGTGACCCACATTATGAACTAGTTAGTCAGCTGCTTCCCATTTTACAACTGCAAATTTATTTCTATGTCAAAGCAAATCTGGAAGAATAACCCTGTTTCCAATGACCTGAAAATCCACTGCCTTCATCTATCATTGCAGGTCTGCTTTTAGACAAAAATAAACATATTTAGGGTCAAGAAACTTAATGGGAATTCAGTAGCTTAATTTCTTCTTTTAAGAGCTACGTCATTGGAAAAAGTTAAGTCTCCAGTGTGTCTTTTCCTCAATTTTATTCTCTGCACAAGGACGAGAGCATGCACAGAATTCAGGCAACAATAAATCCTAGTTTAGTAAGACTGAAATATCAAATCTGAATAAACTCCATGTGGAAATTAATTAAAAACCCAGTAGTTATAACTGCCAAATGTGGTGGAAATGAAGCATGGGAGGTACTGAGATGCAATCTGACTGCTTGATCCTACTGCTGCCCAAAGCCAAAAAAACCCACAAAACACCCACAACTAAAACCAACAACCCAATAAAAGTTTTCAGCTATTCTGAATATACAACAAAATCAGTTCTTTTGCATAAAATTGGAGATAAATTCATCAAAACTGAGAAAAAAATTAACATTTTACCCTGCTGAGCTCAGACCCAAGAGGTGCCACATAAGAAGCAGTATCTTAAACAAAAGCTTATTTATTCCTCTTCCTCCTATATGCTATAAGTAAGCCTCAATTACTCTAATTGCAACATCTCCTCCTGTGCTAATTCACATCATAGTGAAACCACCTCTTGTGCAGCACTAAGCCAGGGTTTACAATCACTCTCATGATTAGCAATTGCTACAGCTAGTCAAATATAAGAACCACTGCTCTGACAAGCAAAGTCAAACAGCTTCTTGTTCCTTCACTTGAAAAGGAGGAAAAATGAAAGGAGAGTATTATCTGACTTCTTGGCTTCCCCAAAGTGACTGAAAAGCAGAACCATACTGAACTCTGCAGAAAGAAAGGAAGCCATCACTGGGTTGGGATGTAACATTTTCAGCATGAAAAAGGGGGCAAACAGAGACAAAATTCCCTGTTGGTGAGCAGGAGTGGCACTGTGCCCCCAGGGAGTTTTTGTCGTTAAGGTAAGTTTGGGATGTTCTTCACACAAAGTGTGAAGATGACAACAAAAGGAAAGGGCTGGCAAAGAGTTTGGGCTGGACTGGTGAGCCCCTTGTATTCATTCATGGGCACATTTCATTACTGGGGGGGGTTTCAAGGCAAAAATCCTAACTGAGCATCAGTTTGGGTATGTAGGTACAGCATTAATGGATGCATAATGCCAAAGTATGGGCACCTGCAATATGATGACAACACCAGTCTCCAATTCAATTTTCTGTTTCAAGTTTCATATGAAACAAGAGTTCCAAACCTTCTTGGTGTTTCTCAAGGGCAACTCCTCAGAGCACTGACTCTTTCTTCTTCACAAAGCAGCCACTGACTCCAGTTCCCCTTCTCAGCCAGCCACCCCACTCTTTTATAGCATCTTCTTCTCATTGCTTACAGCTGGGGCCTGTTAAAGTCAGGCCTGTTCCTAATCTTTGATAATTGGCCCAGCTGCAGCTCCTTAGGGGTAAGATTACCTTCTACATTATCTTTCTTATATTTTATCCCCCTACAGACTGGTGATAAAGAACACAGACTAAAAAAATTAATTCTTTAACAAAGAATAGGAGATTGGTTTTCTGAAGCAGTAACAGCAGCACATTAGGGCTTCAATCCCCTTAGGCAGAAACCTCACATCTTATACCCTTCCCTCGTCTTAAGTAACGGTCCAGGAGCTATTTCTCCCAGAAACAAAACCTCCTTCACCCTCTCCATTCCAATGTGCCACTGAAAGGGAGAAGGTACAAATATACAAATGCCCCCTAGTTTTTCTTATTCTCCTCAGTGCTTCTTATTTCCAGAGAAAACTGGGGGAAACACTGAAAACCCCCAATATTATTAAAATACCTCAGTCCTTTCTCAAAAGCTGTATTTAATTGGGTTTTCACAATTCAGCATGTGGCCAACCCTTTTAAGAACACAGGTTATTTTAAAAATACATATTGGTCCATGACACATGAAGTGCTCAGGGAAGGGGTAATGTGGTAGTGGAAAAGACCATATGACAACTTGTATTTTAGACTTTGATCTTCTCTTGGTGCCTCTCCAGGTTTCTTTCTGACATTTTCAGTATAATGTAAAACCTTGCCTGCATGCAAAATACAAACTCAGGAACAAAAATCTGAAAATGCTGCCATAGAAGCCAGAAGTTTGCAGGAATAAGTTACAAGCACTTACCTAGCCAGGACAGTTCATCTCCCTTCAGTGTTACTGGTTAAAAAACAAATGATAACCATGATATTATTTCATTTCTCCTCTGCCCTCCTTCCTGAAAAATGTCTATCTTTTCTTTAAAGAATGTTAACATGCCTGACAATAATTCTAGACTAACATTTGAGCTGGCATACGAGCACCATAAACATTTGAAGGTGCTACTGTAAAAGCACCTTATTTTGTCCCAGATAAATCTCCTGAGCAAGCTCCACACAGCCCATCCAGGAGAGAGCCTGGGATAAGCTGGTCACTCTATGGCAATTAAACCTTGCCAACAATTCCCCTCAAAATATCCCAGTCTTGGTGCACACACCACATGTCAGGAAGTTTACCTCAACAGTGCCATCAAACACTGCACTCTTCCTGCCCCTGTGTGTACAAGCTCTACAAGAACAATATGTTGGCCAGATTAATGGAATTATGTTAGGAATTACTGGTATAGGATCAAAGCATTTTCTTTAAAAAATTAGCTTGTTTCAAAACATGAATTAAACACCGTGAAAGAGATCCCTGGGGCTTGGTGGGAATGGGAAGGGGAGAGAAACTGAGCTACAGTCTCAAAACCTTACAGTTTGGTCAAGCTAATATGTGCATGGATTAACTTGGGAAGTTGCTCCTGTATCAAAAAGGAAGTGCACTGACCCAGCAGAGCCGAAGTTTTAAAGCCCCAGGAAAGCAGCATTAGCCAGTTTTCCAGAAAGCAATTACTGCCCCACCATCCTATTTGGAGGCTGAGGGAAAATCAGGCTCTACTGTCCTGGCTTTCCATTTGTGCTGCACCCTGCAATACAGTTAATGATAACCACATGAGACTTCTCATATTTGCTTGCACAACTTCACAGAAGAAAAAAATAGACTTTTATTTTCATTCCATTGGCCAAACTGGAAATTGGAATTTGGAAATTTGTTCAAATCTCTCAAGTTTGTCGACTGCAAGAACATTACCACAGTCAGTGATTGAAACGGTCACATCAGGACAGCACTGCAGCCTGATACTTCTGAGAACACTCTGTAGGAACTTTCTAAAAAGGAAACAAGCCTCACTTCAGGCCTTCTGAACTCTATTTCATGGGCATGGTCTCATGTTCATGAAGAAAGCACGCACCTATAATGACATTTTAGTAATTTCCCATTGTGAAAAAGAATTGGTTTTACTCTTGAAAGATTATTTAAGCAGTAGGAGTATCCTCTGAAAAAGCTTTTCAAGTTTATTTTCTGTTCATCATGATTATCTTTTAGAATTGCTAATTTTTGCTCATCCTCTTGGGGAAAAAAATTAGGTTCTTACAGCTGCTGTAAGACTGACCTAATAACAAAATCTCCCAGAGCTCCACAGAATGAGTCTCCATTCTCAGTGTGAGAGGAAGCCAGAGCATGTGCACAGAATGGACCCATGTCTGTGAAGAACTCAATTCCCACTTCCAGTGTAAACCACCAGCATGTCCCAGATCCCAGCAGTGTTTGAGCAATCCATCATGGACAGCGGTCACTGCCGAGCCTGGAGACAGGAGCATCACCTCTGCCGAACTTTCAGTTTGCTCACTGTCTCAGCAGTGACTCATGGACTGCTTAACAATCTTCCTTTTCAGGCAAGTGCTCACCCAGTGTGTTTGGTTTTTCCCCTTTCTTTTGCTGGGGGAGGCAGGAGAGTTCTTTCCTGAGCTGTCTTGTCCAGAAGCTCTGCAATAACCCCGCTTGCACAAACAACTGAGGCACAGTACACTGCTTTGGTTTATGGAGTGTATTTTATAAAGACATCTTAGAGAAAAGAACACTGAATCTGTGAGGGAAATCAATCTGGCCCTGAGAAAACGGCTCCAAGCAACACAGTTTGCTTCCTAGCAAATTCGGGCTTAATGCTCATGAATTATTAAATTACCACATTGGCGAGAAGCCCCAGGGGAGGATTACAGAGCTTACAGTAAGACTGTTACTGCAAACACTGGGTTTCCATGGAAACAGAAAATAGTGAAAATAACTACCTGTCATTTCTCTTGCCACGTTCAAGGGAAAACCACCACAATGTTAAAGTGTTATTGAGGCTTGCAGGGGAAAGGGAGCTAAGCACCAATTACATTCTCCTTAGCTTCTCATGACTCTGCCACACTTGAACATTTGACACCATCATAAGGATTTTTCTGTTATTTCCATCATGAAAGGTACATATTTTTGTTCCTGAAAGGAATTCTGTCAACTAGAAAAGGCAAAAAAAAAAGAGAGAGAGAGAGACTTCAGTCATTGAGTGCAATTCCCCAGTGATGGTGATTTTAACTAATGGAAGGCAAGGCAGACTGACCCTGCCAGGTGGCAGGTGAGGGAAGCTTTGCAGGGAAGACTTCTAATTTTGGATTACAGGTATTTTTTAGAATAAGGATTTTATCACCATCTCTACCCTGGGAGAAGCTAATGGTTCTGAGGTCTGGTACAGCAGCTGTCACGTTTAATATCTGCTCTACAAGAGCTTTGCACATGACAACTTCTGTCAGGAACACAGACCTGGCTTTTGAGGGGGAATTTCCCCACAGAAAGAGCTGAAGCACAACAAGAGGATTCCATCCACTGAGCCTTCCTACAGACAGAAAATTACTTGGAAGTGCTTTCTCTGAGCTCACTTACACATTTAAACAACACAGATTTCCCCGCTGCCCCTCACGTGAGCAGAATTTCTTCCAGCTGTGTGTTCACAACACATTGTCAATTCCTCCTGAGCAGGAAAAGGGAGGAAGTTCCAATGCCTGCAACTCATTGATTTCTTTCTGTTAACAGCTAAAAAATCAAAATAACTCTGTAGAAAACTCTATATCCCTGCCTATTTGTATGTCATACTTGATCCCCAACCACAAAAAAAAAAAAAAAAAAAGCCCCCACTAATGGTGGAAGGAGGACGGTGGTGGTGAGACATTCAAAATAAGATGGATATTTGTAAAAGCTCCTGCTTTGGAATAGCTACATATTAATAATTCCATAGGAACTAGGGAAAATAGTAATCTTATAGAAAATAATTAAAAAATTTAATAACACCACTTACATGTCTTACAGCAACTTTCAAACACAAATCCAGACAGTAGCAGTTTCTTTTGCATACACTATTAAGACAGAGAATAAATAGGAAAACCAAGCAAATGCAGATTCCAGAGAGATCCAGGTAATGAAAGTCAGTTGAAGCAACCAATAAAGAAAATGAAAATGCATCATTCCTCCTGTGTCCTTTCCTAAAAATCTAGCCACCAAAAAGCCTTATAAAATACTCCACAGGTTTTGCCTTCAGTGATGACAAAACTTGCATTTTTCAGAAGTTCTAGATTCTACCAGAAAGGCTCTTTGTCCCAGCTGTCTGTGTGCAGCAGACTTCAGAGACACACAGATTTTCCATGGTCACTGCAGTGAGCAGAACAAGGCCTTTGCTGTGGGTAGCAATATTTCTTAATGCCTGCTTGGCTTTTGAGGAAGTTCACCTTGAGAAGGGTGAAAAGCTCATGCTGCTCCCATTACTATTGCTATGAATTTATCTATTGCACAAAACTCCCTTGAAATACTTCCCTTGAAATACTAAAGCCACAACAAACTGAAGTACAGGAGGAGCTGAGGAAGGATTAGCTATCCCAATAGATCAGATTGCTAAAAGACAGGTAAAAATATAAAGATGGGTTTTTTCATGACTAAGCAGAAGAAAAAACTCATTAGTTGGTAAGGTTAATCCCTAAGAAAATTTTCTGAATATTAAAGGAATAATTCTGAGTGATACAAAGTTATTTTTTCCCAGCAGCCAAATCATTATGCTGACAGTGAATGAGATAACTTTTCTATTTTAAAATAGTTATGCTATTAAAAACATAACAAAAGGAAAATTTAGTGCATATTGCACAATAAAAGTAAAATATAATTTTCTACTTCCTTACATAGCAACTGGCAATAAAGGAACATGATAATATTTTAAAGCAACTAACTGGGGATAAATGCTTACACATGGTCCCAGCACTCCCAGAGCCATTACTTGAGAGAAACCATTCAGAAAAAGGATCTTCATGTCAGTCCCATATCCTGGGAGAGAATGCAGTCAGGCTGACACAGTTTTTACTGCAGATCCCTCCACGTTAATTAACAACTTCTCTTTCAGCTATTCAACTTCAACCATATCTATCTACCCAGTGACCCTTCTTTCCTCTTTCTGACCTTATTAATGCCAGTCTTACCCTTTTTTATTCCACCTGCCCCCCCTCTTCATCTGCCCAAGCAGATTCTGGTGTCCAGAACATGTACAGGTTCTACAGCTTGGGCAGGCAGGGCTGCTCTGAACAGGTGTTCCTGCTTTAAGGATCTGATCCTGCACATCAGAGCTTTGAGGGGACTCAAACCCCTTCTTGGACAGGACCTGTGGGAAATTTGCCATTGCATTTCACATGTTGGCACAGTGTTTGAAATGAAAGCTCCTGAGAGTGGTAATTGTCTGCAATTAGCAAGTGCTACAGGAAAATTATTCAAGATGGCATGTGTAAGCACAATGTAATTTTAGCTACACTGCTCCTGCTAACATTTTTTAGAAGCTGATACACATTCCTATTGACAGTTAAAAAGGAATTAAAAAAAAAAAGACTAAATGATGATGAGAACCATGGAGCTAACGGCCATCAACAAATACAAACAGAGATGAGGGATTCCTGTCAAATTTGTCAGGGTAACCTTCAGCAGCTTGGTACAGATTTGTATTCTGACGTCTGAACCAGGAATACTGTGGCTCAGAAACTCCTACTACAGAAAGAGTGAAAACCAAATTCCCTACAAATTCATCATTTCTAAATCCAGCATTTCCAAGTGGTGCATTTCATTCTACTCTACCTAAACACTGGCACAAACATTCTCTTCTTCCAGCCTCCCCTGGCCACTCAAGTGCACTATTGGGGCTTCTACAGGACTAGGTTGTACAAATGAGTAGCAGCTTGAGAAAACTTCTAACACTCACACACTGGTTAAACCAAACCCAGTTTGGTTTACTTGTTTACAAGGACACATTTAAATGGATAACTACGTTCTCTAATAATTTTATCCCTTTAGTATCTTGAACTATTTACACATTTGTCTGCTGATTTTTATCACAGAAAATAATTTGGTTGGAAAATGACCCAAGATGCAGAGAGGAGTTACAAATAGGAAATCATTATCTCCATTGCCTCTGCAGTTACCACCAAACCCCACTGCAGAGCAGTACTAACAGCCAAACACTGCCACTGAACATTTGACTCAGCCTTGAAAAATAGGGGCAGATGATTTTATGTCAGATGACTTTTGAGCAGCTGAATCCAACTATCCTGCTGGAGACCCAGGGCGTTTTTTTCAGTCCATAATTATGTTTCCAAACCATGTTTCTCTCCTGAGAACTGCTTTGTCAATGGTGCTAAATCCTTAAGACAAGACTTGGGACAGACTGTACTGCTCACATTCTCCCCATCATCCACCCACAAGCTGAGAACATTTCCACAAAAAACATCTTTCTGTATCACCTATTAGCAAGAGCTTTAAAGAGCAAGCTTATATTTTTTCTCATTTTGGCTACAGCTTTTAGATTTTAACACTGAAATAGAGGTTTCCCAATCAAACTCCTAGCCCGTGTTGCAGTGTTTACAATCCTGTCTCACCCCAAAGACATGGCAGATATTTAAAACGGACACTGCAGAGAACACCTGGTCTCTCAACCAAGGGTTTGAACAGTTTGTGTATGAGAATGCCCACATGGACCTGCTCAGTGAGTCCCAGCAGCAGCAGCACAGGCACTGAGCACATCTCCCAGTCGCCCAGTCACGACGAGGTCGGTGCTATAACGGGAATGGCAAAGGCTCAGTGAGTAGGAGGAGGCAGGTGGAGGAGTTACCAGCAGAAATATGCACAACACATCTCCCATGCATAATTACTGCTTAGGCCCCCAGATCTTCATATTCAATCACATCAGAGTTTCTCTTTTGTTCTATTCACTCTCCATAATTAAGGATATTTCTAGATGACAAGAAAATTTTAAATCCCAGTGGTGTGTAAAATAGGGTAACTGCTTGAAGATGCAGGCAGAATGAAAAACATTCACATGTTTAAACATAAACTTCATAAAGAAAAAATAAGACAAATTTATTTATCCTTTTCCATACTCAAAAGGCTGAGAGAGCCTGGAAAAGAGAAGGCTTCAGGGTAACCTAACTGCCCCTTCCAGAACTTGAAGGGAGCCTACAGGAAAGATGGAGAGGGACTCTACAAGGGCTGGAGTGAGAGGACCAGGGGGAATGGCTTTACATTGAGAGTGGGTTTAGATGGGATATCAGGAATAAATTCTCCCCTGCGAGGGTGGGGAGGCCCTGGCACAGGCTGCCCAGAAAATCCCTGGATCCCTGGAAGTGTCCAAGGCTGGGCTGGAGCAGCCTGGGTGAGCAGAAGGTGTCCCTGTCCATGGCAGGGGGAGGAATGAGATGGCCTTTTAGGTCCCTTCCAACCCAAACCACTCTGGGATTCTATGACAGATAGAATGGACTTAAGCTTTTCTTCAGAAAAAAAATACCACTATCATACCTCTGAATGTGTCATTTCTCTAAGTTTTGCATAATTCCATTTCCTAGAAAAATAGAGTTATTGTATAGGTATCTAAACCTCAATCTTTCACTGAATTTAATTTATTTTCACTATCAAAATCATGCTAAAAATGTCAATAAATGTAACTATTTCTCTTATTTGTTGCATCTTTCTAGCACAGATAACACTCTGCATGCCTTTGTCTACCAGTTTCCAGCTCCTTTAGAGCAGTTAATGCAGCCTGTATCTCTTTATACCATCAAGTTTAATACTTCTCTTCTGTTGAGGCAGGAGGCGCATTCCCATATAACAGAACAAAATTATTTGGCTCTGATGTGATTTGTGCTTGACAAATCTATGTTGACTTTTACTTACCACCTTGTTAGCTTCTTAGTGCTAACAAGTAGTTTATTTGTTCCACTACTTTTCACATTTGTCATCGGATTGCAGCTGACCTTCTTAGAGAGATTGAGGCAAAGCAGCCATTAAATACTCCAGCTATCTTGGAAACATCTGCTCATGGCTTAATGTCCCCTTTAATCTGTTCAGCTATTTCTCCATTTTGTAAAAAAAAAAAAAAAAAAAAAAAAAAAAAAAAAAAAGTTTTTTTTTTTTTGCTGGTAAAGCGTTATAGAATTATTCTTTTGGTTTTTCGTCCTTGATGCCCTTCAGTAGTTGCATTTTTTCTACAAGTTTCTGTCTCTTCCCATCCCTGTTTGTGCAATTTCATCTGTCCTGTTTTATACTGCCTTTCCAACATGACACAGACTTTCTGTTGTCTCCATATACATTTAATTTTTCCTTCATGCTCAAACAATTTGGTTTTGTGCTCTTTAACAGTATCATTCAGAAACATACAACTCTCAAATCTCTTTTCTCCATATCAGTTTACCTATCTCTATTTGATCTTTACTGGCACCTTCCTTACTGAGCTTACCATCTTTACAGTAATATTTTCTCTGCTGCTACTCTCAACTGGATCACTCCATGACATTCATCCCAAGACATATCTCACAATGGGGTATAATCATTGGCTATAATCCAAACTACATCAATTATCACATCATTTTCCAGTAACTTCCACTCAGCAAACCAACTGAAGTATTAAAGATGAGTCACAAAGTTGCAAGACTAGTGTCTTTTGTATTCAAGAAAAGAAGAAATCCCAAATACTTTAAAACAGACAAATAAGCTTTAATCCCTTTTTAAATCTGAGCCTTCAATTTCTATTTACTTAGAAGTATTACTTTCTATATTTCTGTCAGATTAAAAGAGAAGTAACTTTTTCCTTGTGTTTACCTCTAGGTCTGACCCCTCTGCTGGCAGTGTTGTTATTCCTGCTGTCCACAGCTCCCCACTGTCACCCTTTGCTTGCTCCTCCTTTGCTGACAACCATTAAACACAGCAACATTTTTGGATTCAGAATTTGGAATCATCTCAAAAGGTATTTC